>NC_136877.1:34227737-34580237 GCF_949152265.1 Phoxinus phoxinus | reverse complement strand
GTAAATATAGTCTCTTCCACTGACCAGTTCGTAAGACGTGAGAATTCAACATACGCACGTTCGTAAAACGCAAATAGTACATATGACAGAACTACGCATGTGTGCAAGGTATTTATGAATCCGATTGAGAAAATAGTTGGATTCAAGCGTTTCCATGTGTAATTTTTTCCTGTTAATCTTATTACTTCAGGTCTACACCATCCCATTCAATCTGATCGTAATTTAAATTAATAGAGATGTTTACATGTACGCGTTTTAGTCTGACTGAGCCTTCTATCTGACTATAAATAGAGTGCATGTCCTGATTTTTCCGAGTTAGACGTGTTCCTGGATCAACATATTTTGTTGATCCTGGAAAAACACTCCTGTCCGAAAATTTAATCCTAAACCCTACCCATAAGTTATCCCTAAAATCAGAGGTGAATAACACTGATGTAGAAGCACCTCACCCTGGTTGTAAGCCTAAGCTTGAAATAAACTGTGAACTTATCCCTCAAATCTGATTGGTTGATTGGAATGTTGTTCCAGGATCAACAAAGATGTTGATCCAGGAACATGTTGTACTTGGTGAAATCATGTTCTGCAAATAGATTATTTGGGTGCATGTAAACGTAGCTATTGACTTGCATTGTATGGATAAAAACAAAACACTAAGGTATTTTGCAGAAAAAATAAAGTCATACAGGTTTGGAATAACATGATATGGGTAAGTAAGTCACGACAGCATTTTCAGGATCTTTGGGCCAACTATCCCTTTAAAAACATTTAGGGTTTGATGACACAGACACAGATACTCTAATCTAAAAGCAGACTGTTCTTGATCATTGAAAATTTGAGCAAAAGCAATGAGTCTGGTGCTGAGGGGAATGTGATTTGACCCTGCATTCATACTGTAAATGTGTGACCCGTCCAGACTGACATCATTGAGCACTGCCGCTGAATTTCTCCATTTCAGCTGGTAGTCTTTTGGTTTAGGAAATGAAAAGAGATAAAACTAGATGAAAGAGGCTGCCACAGACAGACAGTAGACTTTCCCTTCACTTAAATTTAACAGCTTTCACCAGGCCTACCACAAAAAAAAGTGGCAGAATTACACCCAAACAAATATTTCTCTATTATAAGAAAATATTCACATCTGTTCTTGCAAGACACTGATTCACTCATAAAGAGAAAAATGAAAACATGTCAAGCTTTTTTTATAGAAGTCTCCAGCTGCAGGTTCCTCTACATGTAGTGTAGATGTAGTGTATTGTGTCTTTAAGGCATTTATTGGGGCGGATCTTAAACAGTTTGACACCTGGCTTGATGATGGACTTCCTGTCTTAATGCTCAGCGGAGAGAGGCTGCAGTGTCTGATGTCCAGTGTCTATCTGATGTCCAGCAGTGGCTTCAGTGACACCTGTGTCGATGGGTCCGTCCCGTCCACTTGCCGTCCAGTGACTGTCAATCATGGCTGTTCCCCTCTGTTGGAGTCCAAAGGCTGACGGAAAAGTCTCGACAAGACTCACAACACTGCAACAGAAAGGAAACAACAAAAAGTTTTTGATTACTGACTTTTACCATTTAAATGGTCAACTATCATATTTTACTCGAGGTCCTTCACCTGGCAGAAGCAAATTAAAGTAAGAGTTTCCTCAGCGTCATTACGGAGTCAGTATTTACAGAGACAACGAAGAGCAGTGTCAAGTGACACACAGAAAATTGTCCTGTCTGGCACATGAACCCAGACAACCTTCACCTATAAAGAACATACAGTTCTTCACCATTGCTCAACAACAACAATAACAACAAGCTAATGAGATTAAAGGTGAATTCATTCAAAAGTGCCCAACTCAATCCAAAGGGCACTTGAAGTGAGCATGGATTATGGTCTCATATGTGGCACAGTGATATACTGAATTAGCTCAAAATATATACATTTATATCAAATTGGAAAATGTTTTTGAAATAATTATTTCATGCTCATCAAGACTGCATTTATGTTATCAAAAATACATTGAAAACAGCAATATTGTGAAATATTACAATTTAAAATGAATTGTTTTTTAATTGTTTTAATATATAAAAAAATGTACCAGTATTTTATTCCTGTGATGGCAAAGCTGAATTTTCAGCATAATTTCTCCAGTCTTCAGTGTCACATGGTCCTTCAGAAATCAATACACTGAATTGGTGCTCAAGAAACATTTATTATTCTTATAAATGTTGAAGAAAAGTTGAAAATAAACTGCTTAATATATTTGTTCAGGATTCTTTGATAAACAGAGTCCAAAAGAACAGCATTTTATTTTTGGAACATAATTGTTTTTACTGTCATTCTTTATCAATTTAATGTGTCCCTACTGAATAAAATAAATTAATTAATTTCTCTAAAACATATCATATCTTACTGACCCCAAAATTTTGGTAGTGTAGATTACTGCCTTACACTTATATCTTCATAATATAAGAGTCAAATTCATACTGTTAAGACTGTTGTAGAACCTCAGTGTTCAAAATGAATCAGGAGGATACACCACTCAGGATCACATAACCATACATTTTAAAATGACTTCCTCAATCACATGTACCCTATAATGGCCTCGGTATTTGGTCGCTCACTTCCATCTGGAACAACCCAGTAGCGTCCCCTTCCCGCAGTGCCCTTCAAGGACACAAAAATGCTGTTGGATATTCGCCTTAGGTAATACCATGCATATTCTGCTCGACACAAAAGTCAACTTGTGCACATTTAAAAACACATATAAATGAAAAAACGCTTTTGAAAATGAAGGTATGTTATAAATCTATAACGCTATAAAGGAGATGTTAGGCAGAATGACAGCCTCAGTCAACATTTTATTTCATTGTATGGACAAATATGCTATGGAATAAGACAGCAGTCTGCCTAACATCTCCTTTTGAGCTCCACTGAAGAAAGTATTTCAGGGTTGCAACGAGTGAGAACAGGTGAGAATTTACAGTTTTTGTTGAACTATTCCTTCAGGTCATTTACAACACAGCTTGAATTTACAATGGGACAATCGCCTGAAAGATAAAATGACATGTACTTTTAACCATAGAGGTCAAACCCATGCCAGATAAGTTGTGGGTTATCAGTGCAAGAAAGCCCACAATTAGTCATTTTCTTTGCATTCCACAATGCCTAAAATGCCAGCTGTGGCAATAGCGAGGGCCACGGGGTGCCGTTGCTCATGTCACGTACCAAAGTGGCAAGAAAGACACTACATATTGAAGGCTGCTCATCTAAGTCCAATAAGATTTCAGCTGTCCAACAGAACAGATGAACAATTATTATGCCAGAGCAGCACCAACACGTCACACTGGTCCAGAAATGTAACCCTTTTGCCTGCCAAAATGTGTGGGAAAACAAAACATCCGATGAATTATGATCTCTTGAATAGAGACAGTCACACAAGATACTGAAAGCACTGCAAGATGATGTTTGTTAACGTTCGCAGTTATGTCTACTTTTGTTGACATGTTGACTTTTCTTTTGATTATATATAGCTTAAATTAAATTGCGTATAAGGTATACAATTTAGTTGATCAAGCTCATAGGACATGTTTGTTGACAAATTTGATACATTTAGCTGTCAAATATGATACATATATTTTAAAATCTGAAATAAATGTATATATATATATATATATAAACTGTTTAATGTATATAGGCCTACACAAACTCGTCTCCATACCGGCGTGATTCCGACTTCCAACCAGATGGAACTGGATAAATATTGTGAATGTTCTGATCCAATCAGACTTCTGACCTGTAATGTTGCCTGAATCATAATCATACACTGTTCGTTCGTTGGCCAGAGGAGAACTGGCCCCCCGACTGAGCCTGGTTTCTCCCAAGGTTTTTTTTCTCCATTCTGTCACCTGATGGAGTTTTGGTTCCTTGCCACTGTTGCCTTGGCCTTTGGCTTGCTTAGTTGGAGACATTTAATATTCAACAATATTATTGATCTGCCTTACTTCAGGTGGACGATGACGTTGACACAATTGTCTTCTAGAATCAAACTTCTTGTATTATTTTCATGTTATCACTGTGAAGCTGCTTTGATACAATCTGTATTGTAAAAAGCATTAAATAAAGGTGACTTGACTTGACTTGACTCACACCAATTAAAAGTCAAAACATGATTCATTTTTGAAAGAAATTAATACTTTTATTCAGTAAGGACAAAAATGTATTTGATCAAAAGTGTAAATATACTTATAATGTTTTTGTTTCAAATAAATGTTGTTCTTTTAAACTTCAACATTGATGATAATAATAAGAAATGAAAGAAAGAAAATTTCTTAAGCACCAAATCAGCATATTAGAATGATTTCTGAAGGATCATGTGACCCTGAAGACTGGAGTAATGATGCTGAAAATTCAGCTTTGCATCACAGGAATAAATTATAATGTATACATTTTAAAATATATCAATAGAAAACAGTTGTTTTAAATTGTAATAAAATGTCTTAATATTTCTGTTTTCACTGTATTCAATAAATGCAGACTTTGTAAGCAGAAAAACAAAATAATCTTTGAAAAATGTATGGTTTACAAGATAATAAAATTACTTTTTACACATTGCATTTTAATCATTTTAATTATCTCTATAGAATTTTTATCTATACAAGAACTTAATATAATTAGACTTTTGTGCAGTTGTTTAGATACTGTAAATACTGTGCATGTGATTGCTTTTGGCAATCAACTAGGAAGTCTAAGCTACTTGAAATGCCTGTTTGTTTTTTCTAATCCTCCTCTTACATCTGAATTCTTAATAAACACTAAAGTAATAAATAAACACTGGCACACTGTTGGGCTGGCAAGCCATCAAATGTGTGAGATCTGTTTCTATGCTGAGAAGTCAAACATATAAAAACAGCCAAGCATATGGTCTAATCAAAGTGTAATATTTTGAGTTGATTCGTGCCACTGGAAACAAGCGTACCCTCAGAGCCCCTGACTAACAAATACATTCTCCCTCTCTTTGCATGCTCTCCTCTTTTTCCTCTCTCTGCTACTAAACGACGTTCATATTTTCCTGGCACAGGAGAGGTCAAAACATGACTGAATAAGGAATTGTCCAGTAATTGAGTCCAATTTTCCTTTTTCTGAGACATTTCATTCCGTAGCTAATTTTAGCTCTCCTGCACAGACTTTTTGTGTGTGTTGTGAACAGGGATCCAACAACGACCACAAATCCCATGAACTCTGGCGAGGTTGAAGCAGCACTGCTCAGATTTACTGTACAGCTGGGATCAACGACGAGAGAACACATATATTTAGTTTCAGGATAATAATCAAAATGAGTCATTTTAACAATAATGTTATTTCATATACACACACGTCACTCTTCTTTTTTGTACACAAAAATAAATAATTATTTATTTAATAATTATTTACACACTTGTTGTCCACCAATTTGATTGAATAAGCAGCGTTCCAAGAGTGTTGATATACAGTCCAACAGAACTGGGACTTTTCATTGTTACACTCAGCCTGTGCATTAGTGATGGGGATTTTTCCTATCTGCATATTTCATCAATATGCCAGTAGGTGGCGACAAGTGAAGAATCATTCATTGACCAACTGTTCAAAATCACTGATTCGTTCAAGAATGAATCAAGTGACTGGTTGCATCTAACAATGCATTCTTCTCTACTTTAGTAGGCAAAAGAAACTATATTTGACAAAAGAAGTCTGTCAGAATTTACAGTAGGCTACTGATAAAAGAATAGGCAAAAAGTACCCCAATGACCTACTACTACTAATGACCTTCGGAGAGAGGGAATCTGAAGTGTGCATTTCGATGGACACTTCACTGTCCCATGAGGTCACAAGAGAGGATTTGTAAATGGCAGCAATGCGATGTAACTGACGCCGCTAGGTCAAATGATAACGACAACATGGCGAATCTAGTACGTCCAGACTTTTTTAGCAGTCGCAAAGTACTTTTTCAAATAAGAACCTACACACAAGAGTATGCGATTTCGGATGTGAATGATTCATAGAAACGCCACAAAACTGTTGCATGATTAATTTTACTGTGGCTTTTGTGGGTAAAGCAAAAATATACAAAGTAACTGATAATATTCTGTCTATAACATCAAGTTACTCCAAAAAAAAAATGTTTTTGTTGATTGAACTGCTGTAGCCTATAAAAGCTAGATCACACACGCAACTGTGCTATTGGTCTGAACGTCAACACAGCCAATATCAACACAACTATGATACTCAGAAACAACAGCAATCTTGCTTGTGTTATACTACTAAGCCTACATACAGTATATTATAAATATCAATCTGGTCATAACAACAATAACAAAAAATGACCACAATAGAAGAACCTGTTGGTTTTTCTATAAATAAATAAAAACTCATTCCTGATATGACCATCATACACATTAAATCAAAAACAAAATGTCCACAGCAGAAATTCACATCATTTACTGCAGATCTATCCTGAGCAATGAGCAATTTATCTCTCTTTGGCTTGCCTGAATGCCTACAGAGCTGCTGTTGTTTTTCTATTTCGTTCTCTCTGACTCTCTCTCTCTTCTTATCCCTCTTTCCCTCTTGGCTGCCGTCCCTGTAGCAGGCAGAGCATGTAGTAAGTGTGTGACAAAGTGTAGCACTGAAACCCTCGGCATTCTGATTTATTGGGGGGTGGGGGTGTGCACAATGGAGGCACATGTGCCTGATGTGCCTCTGAGTCATCTGACTCTATGACAGACCGTCAGTGCGAATTAGCGGCATCCCGCTCACGGGGGCGGGGGCTATGGAACATCATTAAAGCAAAGACGTCCTCCTCCGCCCCCCTCAAAACGAGGCACAAACACAACCACATACGACTAAGGCATCTAGACAGAATGCCTCTCTCTGTACGGAATGCCTCTGATCAAAACATAAGAATGAGAATCGATCAGGGTTACATCAGGGGTCTCTGTGAGACAATGAAGACGGCAACGTGAGGTGCTATGCCCTGTCGAGCGATCATTGATTTTTAATCAGAGGAAGTTTCGTTGTGTCAGACAGCCTTGAGTTTGACAGCAAATCATTTACAATTAGAGATCGTTTTCTTGATTCATCCATCACAAACATCTCTAATTCTATAAACTTGAATGAAGTGTGATAATTGGAGACCTATAATACGACACATGTCTTGTACACTGAATATACGCTGCTGTATTACCTGCAATGTGACACAAGACTTTGTATTAAGCTTTTAAAAAAGCCTTCACTAATTTAGTTGCACAGTGAAGTGTGACCTTGTGTCCAGGGTAGAAATAAGACTGGAGCGCATATACACCTGTCATGTCAGGCAAACGTCTCACTTGAAAATGGGAAGAACAAAAATGTAGCTAAAAAACGTAGGGTAACACTATAGTTTAGGGTTCAATTCTCACTATCAACTAGTTAGTTGATATTGGGTATCAACCCAATATTGATATTGATATTGATATTGATATTGATATTGGATATTGGATACAGGATATTGGTTTATTACTAGGATATTGGCTGTTTATTACTTATAAAGCAGCATATATTAATACATAAAAAGCATCAGATATTATTCTGCATGACCATATTCTACATCCCTAATCCTACACAATACCTAAACTTAACAACTACCTTACTAACTATTAATAAGCAGTCATTGGGATTTATTGAGGCAAAAGTCATAGTTAATAGTGAGAACTGGACCCTAAACTAAAGTGTGACTAAATTTTTTTTTTTTTTTTAAAGAAACTCAGACAATGGAAATAAATTATTTAAAAAAAAAATGAATGAGATTAAGGACCACAAACACAATTATATCTCTTGTCTCTTCCACACTAAAGCACAAATCAAAGTGAGTATATAGTGTACATAGCTGTTGTTAACGGGTTTTTTACCAGTATACCCTACTAACAGCAACATTGCATTGCATTCCCCCAGTGGACGAGCAACCAATTTTGCGACAGTGTACGGACGTTTTAGCTCATACAGGGTTATTAAACTCCATTTTTAGCTGATGCTTCTGGCAGTGTTAACAAACACATTCTTGTAGCAGAATGGTGACTAAAAAGGGCAATGTTCAGAATGACGTGAAAAAAGGCTTGTCAGTGGTGTTGCTCTGAGGCAGTGTTTATTAATAGATTTAAATTAGGGGAATAGTAAAAATGGATAAAGTCCAACAGATTTAATTGTACACTCTCCCTCTAGCAACAAAACGTTAAAATGTACAAACAGATGTGTGCATGAAATTTACATAAACACTTGAGAGTTGCATGTCCAAATAAGGACATCACTCTCTGACTAATTCTTAAAATGATGTTTCAATTAAATCATCAAGCTTCAGTTAATTCAGCATTCTCGCTTGGCATCGGACTCGACTTCAAATACCTGAATAAGAAACTTGAAGACACAATTAAGCTGTTTTCATTTAGTATGCATTAATGTAACCTGGTATGTGGTTTGCATTCACCTCAGTTTATGTAAGTATTTACCCATATCAGAAAATGTATAATATTTTATATACAAAAAAACATTCAAAAATTTGGGGTCAATATGATATTTTAATGTTTTTCAAAAATACAGTAAAATAGAAATACTACAATTTAAAATAACTGTTTTCTATTTTAATTGGTTCAAAATATAATGTATTCCCAAAGCTTCAGTGTCACACGATCATTCAGAATCCATTCTAATATGCTGATTTGGGGCTTATTATTTTCAATGATGATAATGGTTGTGCTGAACAATATGTTTGTGAAAACTGTGATATTTTTTTTAGGATTCTTTGATGAATAAAAAGTTCAAAAAACAGCTTTTATTAAAAAATAATCTCTGCTCTCTCTCTCTCAAAAATAATCTTACTAACCCTAAACTTTTGAACTTTAATATGTACAGTACTTTAAGTCTAATTTTCTCTTGCCTAAAGAATAACTACGAATAAAACACACTTCCACGTAACGCATGTGATCATGATGTAACTGATCTTCATCCAGGATAGGTCAGAGCTTTGTGAGCGGTGCTGTAGACTTTGGTATCAATGTAACATTGTATATAAGGATGTACATATACAGAAAGGATTACATAAGATGTATAAGGAAGACCAATATAAGTGATCCGTGATCTATATGAGACAGCAATTACTAGTGTCTCTTTCGGACTATAATCATTACTAATCGATCTATTAACCAATGAACATGCAGATGCTGACAGAGATTATGAAGCCAAGAGTGTCTGCTCTTGATTCACACCTCTCTCTATCTGTGATAGAGTCGAATGCCAATATGTCTGATCATTCAGAGCATAAATGGATTGTGAGTGATCTAAAGGAGGGACGCAAGTGTGCCAGATGCCTTGCTGCTTCTCTTCACCTGAGAGAAGATTTATTGTTTGCTTTCAACCTCATCAATCACACAGACGTATCTGAAACAGAAATGATTTCAGCAGTCATCCGGTGCCCGTTTTCATCTCTTTTCATGCGCTAGATTTATGCTGCCAATGACCTTCATCCCAATTAGAGGAAGACCGATCTAATGCCTCAGACGGGCTCTGCCTAATGCCAATTATGTGTCGCTGTACAGCCATGAGAAACACGTCTGGCCTTCCAGCATGGTGGTACAACGTAAGACTAACACAATGTCACAGACCGCTACATTGAATATGCCCTGTACTGCTGCTGCCCTAATATGTTGGTAAGTTATTGGTGCCTGTTAACAAACATGTTAATGGTAAATAGGTACATGATTTCTTTCCAAAGCCACTTAAAATACAATGCACATAAGCTGCAAAATGTGAGCCTTTTCGTGAATAACTTAATTTAGGGCCTGTCTCTCACACACAAAAAAGCTATTGTACTGATTTAAAAGATTTAGAATAATGAAAACATGGTGCAAGTCGTACAGGTTATTTTTATTTTATTTCTGGAACCTAATGGACATTTTGCCAAATAAATACTTGTGTGTTCCACTGAAAAGAAGTCATACAGTTTCAAACAAAAAATGAATGTGGAGATATTGACAAGATTATAAATTTTGGGTGAAATATCCCATTAAGTGCCTTGCTCAAGCACAAAGTGATTATAGCTAATGGAACGTGAAATTGGGTTTTGAACTTAAGGTTAAATACTTCAAGGCCACGTCTTTAAATACAGCCCAACTCAAATTGCTAGATGTGTGTTTTTTTTTTGTGTGTGTGTTTTTTTATCAACGAGAGATAAGGTTCTGTTATTAAGCTGGTAGATGTTAAAAGCAGACAGACTGCAGAACACAAAAGAAGGTCACAAACAGAAAATGCCAATGCCAACACAACATTTTAAAATCATTTCCATACGTAATCAGTCCAAAACCTGCCTTTAAAAGGGAAATGTGTCATTTCTGCACCACTATCATCACCTAACAGAATTGAAAAAATAATGACTAAAACAGTCCACCCCTTAAACACACAGATAGTATCTCAAATGCATACCATTTAATAATAACAATAAACTAAAACATAAAATAACAATGATAAATAATACTTAATTAAAAAATGTTTTTTACAAAGTTGAGTCATGAACTTTGCACCATCAATGAGTCCATCAACTGTCCATCATTCATCAATTGCAACATATTGGTATTCAAAACCAATGAAACAATAATATTGTATGCTGATGGGTTGTCAGCTTGCGATTGCAGCTGAGAGACATTTTTCAGCATTGAGTGAAGGTGAGTGGGAGGTCTTGAAATAGTTTTTTATCAGCGTCAGGCATCTTCATCATGCTGTTGCCCAATGCCTGCTGAAAACACCCTCTGCATAACACTTCATTCCCTTCATCCGGCCCCTGCGTAACACCTGCACACAGCAGCCGTGTACTTATTTGCGATTCAACAGTCACAGCCTTTGATATTACCTTACAAAGTGAATTTAAAAGCCATTGATTTTTCTCCTTCTGCCCTAGCAGCCTATGATTCAGCTGTCAGTGTCTAAGCTGCACAGTTGTTGGACTTAAAATGCTTTCTCTGCCTCCTCCAAACACAAATTCACATACACGCACGCACTCACACACAAGCATGCACATAAACACACGTACGTATGCACGAATCAATAATGCTTTACCTGACACTATCTGTTCAGGAATACTCAGTTCTGTCGTATGCACTGAGGCATAGCGTTATGCATTTCGTGTTTGGTTATTGCAATTTGTGACAGATGAATGAATACTCTCAGGGCTCAAGATGCCATTTACATTAGCAGTCAGGCTAATAAAAATGAATAAAGCGACGGTGGTTGGATCACATGTAGCTGCATATATTGCGGCTACAGAGAACGGAAAACAAATAAAAGGAATTTTCACATTTTTTATGAAAGAAAGAGAAGAATCCTTAAAGAATTAACATCTTTTTAGGAATTAAAGAGACAAAACTCTGCTATTCTAAGGCTATAACAATATAGGTGTAGACTGACTTTTAACTTATTATCTAGAAGCAATGTCACTTTTACAGTATGTCAACACAATTTTATGAAATGTCTTGCTTCAAAGTCTCAAGCATTCGCTTTACTGTCTGGACAATCCACTTTAGATAAAGCCTGCTTCATCTACACGGGTATTTGAAGCATAAGAGTATTTCTAGAGTGAGACAAATCTCCCTCACTAGCTCACAATGAGCACAGCAGTCTACTGCCATTTTTCAAGCCTCATCTAAATGAAATCAGGGCAGGTAGGTGGTGGGAGATACAAGCAAGATGTAAAGTGCAATGTCACCAAAGAGAGAACGAATGTTGTGTGACAAGAACTAAACAAGTATATCAAGATTTGAGGAAAAAAGGAATCCAGCTGTGTCTAAAAGTCAAAGGTAGAAACTCAATTAAAATAGGTGAATAATTAAGTTGTTATATACGTAGGCCTGAGATGATCATGACACTTTTACGGAGAATCATTTGTCAAACAAGTAATTGTCTGTTTTGTTCTTATCAGTTACAGTATAAGCCCTTATTACACATGAACCTGAAGAGGAGTCATTTAATAAAATGTATGATTTCCTCAAAGGCTTTGCAAACAAAGATTGCATTGCACAGGGGTAGATTAACATGAATAATATTTTAGATATTTAAAATGATTCATAATCTTTTATCTTCAGATGCACCTCTGAAATGACTTTTACTTTAGGCTGATATCATAAATCCCTCTTACTCCAACTATTGGGCTTCATTATGATTTGTAACACCCATTTTAATGGTCCAATCAATTCCTGGAGAACAAAATCAAATCTCATCCAACATAATTTTTTGTTGAGTATTCTGTTTCTGATTACAGAAGTCAAATAGGTTGAAACTGCTAATTTTTGAGCGCCCGTATTAACGCATAACTGAAACATAAGGGGAAAAATGTTTTTTTGTCAAATTTTAGATTTTAACACGTTTCTGTGGAAAAAATCCTCTTATTACCAGTTATAATTAAAATTAGAATTAAAAAGTGTACAATTATCGTTGGTACACAAATCAGTGTAATTCTTACAGAAACATACAGAACAAAAGGCACAATCACAAATCACACACACACACAGTGTCACGGTGGTTAACTGTGCTAAGCCGAAGCAAGAGAGTTTGCATTATTTAAGCGACAGGGAGAAACTTGTCAAACTTTACATGGAAAGAGGGCAGCAGCTGCTGTGATGAGCTGTGCTTGGGGATCCAGCCCTCTCTCAGGCAGTAAGGAGCAGGAAAGCACTTAAGTGCTCCACGTGTTGCATGCAGCAAAGCCTGAGGGAGAGGCAGAGATATCATGAGCCGAGTCGTGGCGTTTGTCGCCGCACTGCAATGAATATGGAATCACTATAAACAATACAGGTAACTGAGCGAGAAAACACAGCAAGAGAGATGGAGTGTAGAGTGATGGAGGGGGAAAAGATCTGCGTCATATAGGCGGGTTTAAGAAGTGCTGGGGGGAACAGCTCCCCCAGTGGCCAGTGCTGAAAATCTTTTAATGTTTCAATTGTTGAATGAGTGTGTGAATAAATTGAAGAAAATGAATTACTGCTGTGGGTAGAAGGTTGGCTGTTGTCATGAGAACCATTATGTTTTTGCCCCCTATATTTTCTTATGACAACAATTCTGCATGTGATACTTTTTCCGCTATTGTGATTACTCTGCAAAATTATTTATGTCCCTTCAGCTCATTAAAAAGTTCTGTGTAAACATACCTTTCGTATATATATTTATATTTTATTTATTTATTCACTTGCCAAGTGCCAAATTCAAGAAATCTGACTTGAATTTAATGCACTTTCAGTGCCAATAACGATACAGTTACCTCGCCGTTTTTGTACTTGACATAAGAGACATGAGTGAATCAAATGTAAGACATACAAGCTCTCTACTAAAGTGACTGTCTAATAATGATTGGTGTGTGTTTATATATGCACAGTTCTCCAACTCTGATCTTTCAGGGCACAGACATCCTGTTTGCTCATAAAGAGATGAGCTCATACAGTGACGGTCGCATCCTGCACATCTTCTAACAGCTAAGCTTTTCTATAGAATTTCATGTTGTGACACATTTGTGACATTACTTGCATTAAGCCACAAACAGGTATTAATTGTTATTGATCACCTTCACTGTACACTGTAAAAAAAAAATAGTTTAAACTTAAAAAAGTAAGTGTTCATGCTACCTTAAAATGTTAAGTTTAGGTAACTTGAAATGTGAAGTTGTACTAAGTGACAACTTGGTTATTTGAGTTGACTAATCTTAAAATATCAGGGCAGTACAATTAATCTTTTAAGATGAAACAACAATTAAATTTTTACAGAGTATACCACAAATATACATGGTAATTTAATAATTAAATAATTCTATATTTTTCTAAATTCACTAGTGAATTGGACAAGTTTTGGAAGATGGCAAGAAGTTAATTTTGAACACAGTATATGTCACTTTAACTTCTGCCACCTTACAACCCAACTTTTCCCATGCAAGGAGTTGCAATCTTTTTTTCTAATGTAAATTCATGCTTAATTTCCATTTGATATTGTATCACCATTGCACTAAACAAGAAAAAACACTATCTAATCAAATCAAGCCACGTCAAAAGCGCATCAAGCTTTTGTGAGCAAAACTTAACAATAAATAAATAAAGCAAGCCTGGCTTCCTCACTCATTCTCCCTCACATACACACACACTTAACACTAGAGCAAGTACCAGAAAATAGATTTTAGCTCAGGTTTCCATGGCAACATTAACATTCCCCCCCAAACTAAGACGTTATAGCTTTACAGAGACTGGTAGAGGGTGGGAGAATGGAAAGGAAAGAAAAACTCTTCCTCCATTTGTGCACAGAACAACAAGGGGGAAGTCAATCATCTTGCTAGGCCTCATCTGTCTGTCTGTCTGTCTGTCTGTCTGTAACTCTAGAGTGGAGAAGGAAGGAGTCTTATTTGAATAAATATGTAGAGTTTGCAGATACATTTTGGCAGAGACTGCATACAAGCAATGAAGATAAAATACAATGCTTTCATTCTAATACATCAAAGATTTAATTTAGTGCATTTCTCATTTGTGGGTTGATTAATCTAGAGTTATTACTTTGTTGTTGTGTAGTTTGAATTATTGTAAACACATCTGGCACTTACAATAGGAAGAATCAAAAAACAATTTCAATACAAAACTCATGGCAGGTGATTGGTTATCATGTCACCTCATTATGTTCACAGTGTAAAGCTGGACGGGATGATCATAAAATGATCATAAATCAATGTCATCTCACTTTGCCTGTGCCTCAGCCATGAAACTATATCTTGTAAAGTAAAATGTGTTTTTCTTTGAAAACCAAAACAACAAATATGTTTTTATAGTATTTTTTTAGAAAACATATTATTGCTAGAACAGATTTGCAGTAGGCCCCTGTGATGGTCTTCCACAAGCAAATCTGCATTTAATGTTTGGTTAGCAGAACAGCAAATAAAAAGCTCTCTTGAGGAAAAACCATAGATGCTCTCGTACCCACCGCAGCAGTACTATAAATAATAATAAAAAAACACATTAGTCTCAGTTTATACTAACAACAGTGTGTCTATCCCACAGAGAAACAGGAAGTGCTGGCTAATTCCAGAGGCCTAGACTGCAGTTTCTCAGCCTGCTCTCTGGGGGCAGCATGACATGCCAATTAAAGCACAGGAAACCCACCAAGATAAACATTCAGAGCAGAATATCAAAACAATGAAAATGTCCTTGCTCAGCAAGAGGAGAAACTCAAATGGCTGTACAATGAGACAGGATGCGAGGCAAATGCTAGAAGTTGATAGACTATTTCTAAATAAAAAATGCTGGGTTGTTTAACCCAATTTTGGGTCAAATATGGACAACCCCAAACATTGGATTAAAAATACAATGTAAAAATGTAACCCAACGACCCAAAATTGGGTTAAAACAACCCAGCAGTGGGAGCCACAGACAACATGCAGGAAATGATGGGTCTACTTGTGCAGAAGCATACTGCATTTACAGCTCAGCAGTTTCCATGCTGTATTTCCAAGTGCATGAATGTCAGAAGGTCACTGACTCCCGCTTGGCTTCGCTGTCTACCTATAACCACCAAAAAGAGCAGGAATTACATCAGGGTATAGTCAGTCCCGTCTGTAATTCATTTCTCCTGATGAGTGTGTATGTGTGCTCTGGATCGGAGATGGTCTATGATGCAGAGCAAGGCCACGTACCTCCCCAGGACACTACAATGTCACATCTTGAAAGATGGTGTCATTTAGAGGTATGGATGGTTGAATAACTTGACAAGTAAGGACAAGAAACTGAATTGTTAAACAATTCGATCTTATGCATTTGGGAAATGTGTCTTTGCAGTGATTCAAATAATAACTCGGGGTGTAACGATTCATTTGTTTTGCCAATACACCACCAATAACAAGTACCGGTACATGTAGGTGAGTTCAGACCATTGATTTAGTTGGTAAACCAATTCAATGCAATGGCCACCAGTGAAACAAATACTGTTTGGAAGCTTGTTTCCGCCACTGAAATTTTTTTGTTTTAAAGATTGTGACTATTTATCTCAAGAAAATTACAAGATATAAACTCTTAAAAGTCTTTAAGCTATAACAAAAAAAGTCAGAAATGTGAGATATAAACTCACAATTGTGAGATTAAAAAGAACTGCAAATTTATACTTCACATCTGACTTTTTTTCTCGTAATTCTGAGAAAAAAATAAGAATTGCGAGATATAAATTATCAGATTCATTGTGAGAAACTGCAAATATATATCTTGCATGTATGACTTTTTCTCGCGTGACTTTTTCTCGCGAGTTTATCGCGTAATTCTGAGAAAAAAATAAGAATTGTGAGACAAAAAGTCGCAATTATCTAATGAATTATTATTTTTATTTTTTTTTTTTGTGACGGAAACAAGCTTCAATAAACAAATGAATTTAATGTGCACTCAGTAATTTATAGATGCCAATGGTTACCTTGTACTTTACGCTGACCTGGATGCAGGATCACACTAACTTCCATAAAAGAAATGCACTATTCACAGTCAGTGACATAAAATGTATTCCACAAGTGTCCAATAACAGCAGGGTTTCATGTGTAAAAGTTGTAATATTTCATATGATCGTAATCAGTCAATATGTCTACCCCCATAGCTACCCACTGTATGTAAAATAGATAATCTTTTATTAAAGCTATATCATATGAATGTTTAACCTGAACATTATTTAACCATGAACATACATTTTCAAGTGTACTATTCATTTGTTTGTGTAAAAAATGTTTAATTCAGAAAAAATATTGACACAAAATTGATTCTTTGAACTTCATCATAATTATCTGTAGAAATGCAAACAATGCTACTGAGGTAACCCAAACTCAACTAAATGCTGTCTGATTATTTTACATTTACATTAATATTATATTATATATAGTCATAGATAGGTATCGATAGATATAAATAGGCTAAAATACATTGGGGATCCTATAATCCCCTATAAAATAATTTTAAATCAAATCGATTTGCTGTCAACTCAAAAATTCAGATATTGAGAATACGATTCTGAAATCTCTCCAATTCAAGAAATGTTCTAGCACATGCCAAGTTAAATTGTGATGATGATGATGATATAATGATGTTATGTCTTTGTTAGATATTGCCTTCAATCTACACTCTTCTTATTTATTAGTTTATACTTGTTTAAAACTGACAACAACTTTCATAATTCCCAACAGATCTGGCATGTAGTGATATTCAGATTTGACAGTCTAACATATTGAGCAGAACTGAAGCATCAGACATTTTTCCCACAATATCTTGAGAACAGGAATTACTCTGAGCAGAATTCAATTGCATTGCATATCATATTCCTTCAGCAGTATTGCCAGTCTGAAGCGTGTTCTCCATCATATGTCGGTCAAATGAAAGACAACTCAGGTAACCATTGCTCACAGTACCATACTGAGGAACTACATATAGTCACAATATAATTTAACACAAAATGGCAGGTCAGCTGGAAGGAATGTCCGTTTCATTTCCAATTGAAATGTTATCATTAATTGCATGTTCTCATGCTACACTAATGAAGGAGGCTGTCATAAGACACAGACGTACTACCAATCATTTTCTAAATAGCTTCGGGAGCTTTTGGAATTGTCTTTTGATTACTTTTTCAATCACTTGCTCTTCTACTTGCTGGATGTGAATGCAGATGACAGACATGATGTGCTGGCCTCTGCTAAGGTCATGAAGTTTGTAAGAGCGTCCCATTGCGTGCGTCCCGTCTTGGTTCTCTCATCAGAGGGGTCAGTCCTATTAGTACAGACAATGCACCCTGACCCTCTGGGCAGAAGCCGTCAGATAAGAGAAACACAACCCAACAAGACAGAACTGCTCAGCAACACACACATCCTGACCTCCAGTGCCCTGCCCTATGGGAGTGTTATTAAACCCCGAAGGGGAGCGTTTTTGTCTATGTGTGTGTGTTTGTACGTGCCCATGACAAGTCAACCACACAAACAAACATGTCGAGGAGGGATATGCTGACAACTAAAGAACTGAGCTTCAAAAGAACTGAAAGTTCCTTGTGGAACACAAGCAGGAAAAAAGGAATATTTGTTCAACAAGTCTATTCCTCCACACACTCAGGTGCAGAGTCACTCTGTCTGAATTGAAGGAAAATATGAGTGTATAAAACTCAGCAGACATGACTTGAATGTGAAAGACCCTTTTGTTAGAAGCACTGAATCTTTCCCTGAATCAGCTTTTAGAGCAATGACGTGGCATTTTTTTTTTGTCCTATCTATGAATTTATTACAAAATACATTAAAATGACTAAATCACAAATACACTGACTTGATACATTCTATGATAGGTATGTTTTTATTTCTGTTTTAAAAAGACCATTTTAAAAACAAAATTGGGTGATACTACTATACTATCCTGATATACTGAAGAAAAAAAGCCTTATTAAAAGACAGAAATTCTTGACATGCAAAATATTTTAGAAATCATGTGGTGCAACTACATGTATACAGAAACATGAATTTCTATTAGGATATAACAGAAAGGACCCCTGCAGACCCTCATGACTGTGTGTCAAGGCCAATACGTATCTAAAAGTATCAAATGATTTGACCTTTGCATGACAAGGCTAGTTCTAGTTGTAAAATGTCATGTGATGTAACTACACAAAAACATAATGCTTATATATGAAGTAAAAAATATATATCAAGCGATTAAAATGATGTGCTGATTAATTAATTAATTGAACATCATATTTGGCTGAGAAATTACCTCTAAAAGATTTAAGAAATTTAAGATCAATATTGTGTTAAATGAGAAAAACATAAAATAGACATAAACATCAAGTAGACAGATTCAACATATAATGTATTGCATATAAACATTTAGGCTACAACGGGCATTAGATATATTTACAGACCAAACCTGCTTACCAAGGCATGGGCCGGTTTCCAGTTTTAAGGTATACCGTGGTTTGAAAAAGTTAGTTTTTCTCCATTCTGTCACCTGATGGAGTTTTGGTTCCTTGCCAGCATCACCTTTGGCTTGCTTAGTTGGGGACATTTAATATTCAACGATATTATTGATCTGCATTGACAGAAATAAATTGGGAGTCCACCTTAGAGATAATCACTGTATTTATAATGAAACCATCATATAAATATATGATATTAATCAATAAAATAATATAATTTATTTAAATTATCTGTTACAATAAAATACATCTGTATCTGTAAAAATTGGTATTAAATTGTTGTGGGATCTCATTTGATGTTTTCAGAATTGTATTTTATTTTTTAATAATTTCGTTTCTGTATTTTTTAAATGAACATATTTTAATAACACTTTAATGTGTAAATGCTTTGGGGTAAAGGGCCCACCTTGCCACCTCATACATTTATAAGATTTTTTAAACAAACAAACAAACAAACCATTTTGATGATTTATTCACAAAATCTGTTGCTCCAATGTTTTAAAAAAACCTATTTTGTTCTGCAATCATACACTATGGGCGAAATGAAAAGCAGATTTTTCTTAAGCTGTGGCCCCTTATATTCAATTGTACAAATGCAATTTTAGTTGATAGTTTTGCCACATTCATTAAACTGAAGCTTTTCTGCAGAGATATTTTTTGATATTTTCTGAAAATGGCTAAAAAATATATCAAAAGCTATATGAAACAAAGAGTTTTTCTTCCATTTATAAGATTTTTCCTTTTCTTGATCATGGTCATTGACCCTCTTACTGAACTCTGTCTTAGCTGCAGGACTCTGAATTAAACCAAACCCCCTGTACACTGGTGCTATCAAGCCCTGTGATCCTAAAAGCCCAGTTTGTACCCCTCTGAGCATGAACACGTACCTCTGTGTCATTAAGATGTTAAACATTGCTCTACACAGAAGAAGAAGTAATGCTAATTTGTCAGCTGCATCGCACCACCTGTGCTTGGGGCCACACAATGCACATGACACTAACAACGGTTCAGATGACACTTAGCAGCAGAAATAAAAACACTCATTTGTAAGGTTACACAAGGGTAACTACACCTTGTGTTTTTCTGCCCAAACAATTTTAACACGTGCAGTGCTGTTGTTTATACCGTTCAGATGTACATGAACAAGATGAGGGGATTACAGAGTGAAAAATCTGCCATGACAACTCAGTTTCTAATCTATAGTGCTGTTGATTTCCCCATCATCCGCTAAGCCTCAGTGTGTGTGTGGGTATGGTGATCAAGCCAAGTCTGTGTCATACGACACACATCACGCACGGCAGCTAATTAATGCCCCGAGTGGAGTGATGCTGATTGCTTTCGGTTGGACTAATGCCACATTATTCTGGCCCTCCACACTGCTCAAATGCCAGTCTTGATATTTACAGAGTCTGTGTTATGGGAATGAGTGCTGCTACACTGATCTATCAATATGGCAAACTGTCTGTCATAGTCATGGGTGATTGATATTAGGAAATCTAGTTTAATATCCATTTGCTGTGGCATTGAGCCTGATATTTATGAAGGTGATGTGGGTGAAGGGTTTTATTGATTTATTATACTCTCGCAGACAAGCAAGCGCACACATACGGACCTACATTTTAAACAAATAACATGCATTGTGAATGTGAACTGTGCATTGATCTCGCATGAAATACATTCAGTTTTTTCTTCCGTCTTTTTTGACACGTGTGTGATTCTTTGAGTTTTTCTACACAGAAGTGAGGGGGGGCTGCCACAAACGGAGGGATATGCTTCCACCCTGTAGTACTTATTTTACAACGGCTGTGAAAGAAGGATAAGAGGGGGCAAATGGAAGGAACAGAGAAAGAAGGAGGAAGACAGATTGAAGACATATTAAGAGAAGATGCCAAATCTTAAAGTCCGAGAAAGAAGCCAACTTTTAGTTTGGTAGGCATTTCACAAATGCAAGATCTGGACTACAGCACAAGAGACTGTTTTTAAAAATATACTCAGAAGTTGAAGCAGATTCAGCTTTTGGGCTCATTAACAAAAACATTTAGGCCCAGAGAAACTGCTCAAGATGGGCAACAGTCATTACTTCACAGCCCAAAAATGTTCAGCACTGCAAATAACTAGTGCCGTGAAGTATTGGTGCAATCCAATATGAACTACACCAGCAGAAAATGAAGACACAGAGCTAGTGTAACACCTCTCCACGGGCTATGCAACATTAACCTGTAAACGAGTGCTTAATAGCCTGGGTTATCATGAATATGAGTGCCTGTGCGGATATGTGCAAAAGTACAGCATGACTCAGCAAGCAGAATCCCATAATGTTTAAGGACTATCAATATATCCTCATTTACTGAATATCATGTTAGATTTCAACAGTAACCCAAAAGATTTAGTTCAAAGACTACTCACTAACGCTTCTTATTTGCAGTGCAATGGGACAGTCAATACACTTCTGTAACAGTGCAAACAATTACACACAATATGTATCAGAACTTCAGAAGGCATGAACAAAGTATGCACTGAATATCATATACACCACATAAAATGAAAAATATATATATATATTCTCTTTCTCTAATGTGTGAGACAGACAGACATATAATATCTCAGATAGATCCATAATATGATGTATTTCCAAGTGAAACAAGATTTTTACCAATTAAATGAATATGAGCTTGTTAAAACAATTCCGGAGTATAAATATTAGACTATTAAAATATTAGACTTAAAATTATCTGATAGTGTGTGCGAAGTAAGTGAAGTTAAAAAGGAAAGTCATTTCACAGCAAGAGCGAAGTAAAGTTATTGACTTCTGATTATAGATTATGAAGACTTTGAAGATGAGGGCCAAGCACCAATGAATTGTTAATAAGATAAGGAATGTACATTAAAGGGATAGTTCACTCAAATATGGGGTGATTCTGTCATCTTTTACTCACCCTCAAGTTGTTCCAAACCTGTATGAATTTCTTTCTTCTGCTGAACACAAAAGATGATATTTTGAAGAAGGTCGGAAACCAAACAGGTGATGGACCCCATTGACTTCCATAGTATTTTTTTTTCCATACTATGTAAGTCAATGGGGTCCATCAACTGTTTGGTTATACCCATATTCTTCAAAATATCTTATTTTGTGTTCAGCAGAAGAAAGAAACTCATTCAGGTTTGGAACAACTTGAGGGTGAGTAAATTATGACAGAATTTTCATTTTTGGCTGAACTACCCCTTTCAGAATATAAATATGGTTCAGGGTTAAAATATTTGCATAACTATAAACGCATGAAGTCATAAGGATAGCTATAGTATGCTTAAAATATATATTTTACTTAAAGACAGAGGACACTGCCTGAAATTTAATGTCATTATATAACTTCTTATCAGTAGTGCATCTACTACTAAGCTGTAAGAGGATCGCTATTGAAAATGGACACTGTACATTGTGTGCATAGTTTAGGTGACAGCATTAACAGCTTATAAATGCCAGTTGTCTGTAACTTTTTCTTCTAACAGTGTCTTGTAATAAGCCCACAAGGCACTAGATTAGCATGCAGAAACGCAATGCACTTATGATAATCTAATATCAAGCGTGCATATTTTATACAAGTACACGTTGGCCAAGTAATCGTGTTGTGAGAGATGGGCAGGCTGAAGGAGGCCATAGTTATCTACCTGTAGCGTGTGCTATGTCTTATTAATGACAAAATATCGTCTTACTGGAGATTAAATGGCAATTATCGTGTCTACAAAAAGATGGTAACAGCTATTATGACATCAGAAAATGAAGCTCGGAACACTTAATGAGCAATGAGGATATTTGGACTCCAAGGAAACACAGCACGGTTACTCGTCTCTTTGACAATAAGGCCCTTGTTGCTAAGCAATCCAGGGCATTGTTGATATGCTGTTATAAAGCGAGAAAACATGAAATCTGAAGTCGCATGCATGCTGAGATCACGTGGAACACCTGTTCCTAGCCCTGACAGACAACTAGTAGGTCCACGCAGATGCGTAAACACCTGAGCACATGCGTAAACATCTGGATGCCGTGTAACACTGAGCGTGAATAATGACAATATAATTGCTGTGTGACTAAACAATTTCTTAACACAGAAAACGCTTACCTGAGTTCTGCGATTCACTGCGCATGCTCAGTGGTAATCGTGCACTCCAATAGGATGAGTATTCGCTGTGCATGAAGTCCACCAAGTTCATGTTCCCTTCAGTGCAGTACATTTCCGTCAGCATTTTTATAAAGGGATGCATTGTCATTTGGTAAAGGGATGAAGACAAATAGTTGCATGAAGCATTCCCTTGAAATATACTCCCATGACAGTAACTTGAAAACATTGGCCAAACTGATCCTTCAAGCCATGGTGTCGCTGTTGTTGTACAAGGTGTTGTGAGAGGATGTGGAACGGTTATTTTGGCCTAAGTATTCCAAAATGTGACTCTGATGCTTAGAAAAAAAATAATCCTTGATTGTGTGATGATGTTTTAAATATTGTGCTAATTAACACAAACTAACATGATCGATTGGTTTTTCAATACTCACAAAAGGGACTGACTATAATGACTCTTCAGTCACCGTGGACAATGTACAAATAACCACACAGGGGTGTGCTAAAGGGGTTTTTACCAGTGTAGCACTGAATACTGCCATGCGGACACACGTTTGCCATAATGGGATTTAAGATAGCATTGCCTTAAGTTAGGCTACAACATGCTGCTTTCCAATTATGTATAATAATTTAAATTGGCTAAGTTAAAATGAGTCATTACTATTAACTGAATTGGTTCTCAACAGTGAAGATTGCAGCGTATGTTTGCTATTATTTCGAATTAATTAATAATGCAATTTGTTATTATGGTTAGGCTATTAGTCGTTTTTTTTATGTCCTCCCTCTCTACCTCAGTGTTACATCTGTTTCTTACCTCTGCATTAAACTGGGAGACTATAACATAATTGATGATAGTGCAAACGATTTAAACGTTATTGCATAATAGCATTAGATAAGAACTCGACTCTTTTCCCTACAATTACTGACAAATGTAACTCATAAAGTGCCTATGCAAGTTCCTTGTTGTTGCCTTCATTAATGAACCGGGAGTCGTTTAGTTCTGTCAACTGAACTGAACAGGTGGGCAGATAGAGACACCTCTCTCCACGTCACGTAAAGCTGGTGATTTTTGCGTTGCCTGTCACGTGATTACAGGGTATGTTTCTCTACAAAAGTAGTCACATTGCAAAAAATGTTTCAGCTCAGGTCCAGAACTTAATGAGTGTGTTTTGTGTTAGCGCACGCGCGTAGGCTACTGTAGGCTATATGTCTTCAAGTTGTGCATGTGTGCTGTTAACTGATTCATTTGTGCAGTCATCTTCATGAAAACCTCCCGAGGAGGTTATCGTTCTTCCATTATCATACATCTGTCTGTAGGGTTCGTGAATGTGAACTGTTTTTTCCGCCTATGTCAGTACCGTTCCCTCTGCTAGGGCTTTGCGTGTCACCCCCACACAGAGATTCTGTCACGCCCTCCTCCATCTCCATATACTCAGCTGCCTTGTCACCCAAAGACGACCCCGATTGGGACCCTTTGCATTTTCTTAGGAAATCCGTAAAATACGGGCAGCCCGGCGGTGGTTGTTCCACAGCGGGCGTCTGGTCCTCGTTATCAGTCTCCCGGTGGTAGAAGTAGTTGAAGTTGGACACGATGACAGGGACTGGAAGCGCAATGGTCAGGACACCGGCAATGGCGCACAGCGAGCCCACGATTTTACCCCCGACCGTGATGGGCTTCATGTCCCCGTAGCCCACCGTGGTCATGGTCACTACAGCCCACCAGAACGCGTCTGGGATGCTGGTGAACTGTGACGAGGGCTCGTCTGCCTCTGCGAAGAACACCGCGCTGGAGAACAGGATGACACCGATGACGAGGAAGAAGATGAGCAGCGCCAGCTCTCGCATGCTCGCGCGCAAAGTGTGCCCGAGGATCTGGAGACCTTTCGAGTGTCGAGACAGTTTGAAGATCCTGAACACGCGGACGAGGCGTATTATTCTCAAGATCGCGAAACTCATAGCCTGTTGCCCGTTCTCTTCATGTTGAGCTAGGTCTGTGCCGAGAGTTATGAAATAAGGCAAAATAGAGACGATGTCTATGGTGTTCATAACGTTTTTAAAGAAATCAGCTTTACTGGGGCTCGCAAAGAAGCGCACGATTATCTCAAACGAGAACCAAATGATGCACACCGTCTCAACGATGAAAAAGGGGTCGTTGAATGGCGTAAATCCATTGTCTGCCTGTGTGGAGTTTTTACCTGGGCTGTGGAATTCTTTGTCGTCCCTGAATTCTGGCAATGTTTCCAAACAAAAAATGACTATGGATATGACGATGACCAACACTGACACGACCGCGATCCCCCTGGCTGCACTTGAACTCTCCGGGTACTCAAACAGCAGCCAGATCTGACGTTTGAACTCGTCCTCGGGCAGCGGCTTCTCTTCCTCCTTCACGAAGCCCTCATCCTCGCGAAACTTGAGCATTGCCTCTTCCCCGAGTTCATAGAACTTGACCTCCTCGGAAAAGATGTCAAACGGCACATTGGCGGGTCTCTTTAAACGCCCCCCTGACTGGTAGAAGTATAGAATGGCATCGAAGCTCGGTCGATTCCTGTCAAAGAAGTATTCGTTACGCAGAGGGTCGAAGTACCTGATTCTTTTCTCAGGGTCCCCCAGGAGAGTGTCCGGGAACTGGGCGAGAGTCTTCAGCTGAGTTTCAAACTTCAAGCCCGAGACGTTGATGAAAACTCTCTCGCAGCAGCCGTACTCATTGTAAACATTTTCGTAGCCTGACTGAGGACGTCTGTCCGTTAACGAAACCGTCTCCTCTTCATCATGATCCATGATATAGACAAAACTCGACCTCTTGATTACCTTGTCCTCCTCTTCCTCCTCGCCCTCCGCCTCGTCCTCCTCGATCATGACGTCCTCGTCAGATCCTAGGAGCGCCAACTCTGACTGGCGTAGATCCCCGCCGAGTGCCGCGCGGTTCCGTCTCCAGCGCGCGACGCCTCTTTCCTTTTTTCTCTCTCTGAGAAGTTGCTGTGGTTGCTCGTGGTGTTGCTGCTGCTGCTGCTGTTGCGGCTGTTGCGATGAGGAGGTGGAGGAGGAGGAGGAGGAAGAGGAGGAGGGGCGCGAGGCGGTCCCGGCGCTACTGTTGTTGGCATTCGTTGAAGAGGCGGTGCGACTCTGATGCGGGTGGTTCTGGGGATGGCCACTCGACCCACCTCCCTCTCCGACCGTTCCAGCGTCAGCTCCCGCCACTGCGCGAGACTGTCTCTCCCTCTCGCGCTCTCTCTCCCGTGCGCGAGCCTGGGCATATCCATAGGGCAGGTGGGTGTTGCAGCCCCCGCTGTCTGCGCCCACCATAGCAAATTCCATCTTCTCAAACTACGAAGTGTTCAGAATGATGGAAAACAGGCTGAAAGAAAGAGGCTGAGCAAAAGACGAGTTCAGCAAGTTCATAAATGCACTTGACTGGCACTGTAGGTCCGCTACCTTCAGAAGTGATTTAAGGTCTTTCAGTGCACTTTCACTTATTGTAATTGGACTTTACAATTGTAGCGAAGCGACTTGCTTCTGGTGACATCATCATTATCCTCATCATCATGAGAAAAATGTGTCCAACAGTTCTAGAATCCATGTGCGTAGCGCGCGCGCGCGTTATCCAAAGAGAAACTGAATGGAGGAGAGCGGCTCTTTTCCGTTAACTGAGGTGCTCGGTCACCTTAGATACTTTATTCGCCTATGAAATCACTGGTTCCCATCTTCGCTGTGTGAGGGAGGGGTGGGGTGTAGGTTGGTTCCGTCCTCTGCCCCTTCAGTTGATATGAATGAATCACTAAATCCGCTTGACACCAGCAACAGCTGCAAAGAAAAGAAAAACGTGTTGTAAAAGGCAAACTGCACATCACAATGTAGCCGAGGCAGACTGTGATGGATATGCTTATGAGCAAAACAATTTTAAATAGTAATCAGGAACAAAGGCATAAGTCAATATTCTTGTGCTACATAATAATAATAATAATATGGCACACCCTTATGGTAACAGCCCAGACAAGGAAACAGGAAACAGCGCGTGATATTACTGATCCAAAATCCCTTGACAATTAATTATAAACAGTCGTCGCACGAAATTTATCAGCTCTCTCATGCACTCAACCTTCCATTATTCGAGCCACTTACGTAGAAAATGATTTGAGGACGTCTTCACAGCTTCCACCCTTCATATAACAAGCTAGAGATGGCTGAGAATGTAAATCCCAGGTTTGTCCAAATTTCCCTCTTGCTCAGGGAATCCAGATATTCCTCGACGTAGCCAAAAGCAGAACATGACACCTTAACAGTCAGGTGTTATCGCATTCGAGGGATGACAGCTTTGTCCACGGCTCGCCGTTGGGTCTTTATTCAACAGGATCTCTCATCACCTGCCCATCTCCCCCTCCCCAAAAAAACATGCACCCCTGCATTTAAGCCTGTACTCACACTCACCAAAAAACAGGTGCTGCTATACCAAGAGCATGTTGCGTGGCTCGAAAAATCACACGAGCGGCGTAAGAATCGAGATGTATCAAAGTTTTAGGATGCCATGTGAAATAGCCTTAGGTAAGTATGCGCAGCGCGCATCTGTCTGCCGCTCAGTCTCGCCCGTTGACCATTGTGCTCGTGTTATTGGGGAGCTGAGCTCCGCCGCGAGAGGCACGTTTACGCAGCGCGCAGAGCTCGATCGCCCCCCAGTGGCTGTGGCAGGCCACTGCGCGCGAACCGGTGTGCTGCAGTTCTCAAACTTCGACAGCCCCTTGTGCATCTGTTGACATCCAGTTCATCGCAACTGCCTACCCGAGGGACTGCTGCAGAGCACGAGCTGCACACACTAAGCAGCCTGTGTGTGGCTCTGTCAAAAATTGCCACATACACTTTCTGTCACGGCCTGTTTGTGTATAGTCATCGTTTGGAAAAAAGATAAGAATGTAAACATAGCATAAAAAAGACTTATGTGATTGTGTCGTGTGGGCTCTGCAGTTCCACTCTTCCACGGTCCATTAAACAAGCAGGAGTTTATACAAAGAGCATAAATAAAAGATTCACCTCTCTTAGCTTACCACAAACTGAGGCCCGGGGACCTCGAAGGGACGAAAAGGGGGTGCTACAGGATCCACTAAAAACTGGAGGAGAAAAAAAAAGAGTTTTACAACATTTCGTTTTAGAGCTGTTTTAAAATCTCAATGATTTTGCTGTTTTAATGACTCAATGTGTCAATTAAACATGTTTAACTTAATATTTTTTAAACACATTTATCATATTTTGAAATGATTACCGTTCTTAATAAACAGCAGATGCATGAGATTAATCACTGGGTTTTTTGTTATGTTTTAAAAATAACACCTAAATCTGCATACTTTAAATTGAATTGAAAATGTATTTCTTAAGATTTGTACATCTAACATGCCTTTAGCAAGTATCGCTAAAAGATGCTGTCAACTTATTGGAAAGTAGTTTTTTCCAGATAATATTTATATCAATTTGTTTTTGCCTTTAGTACAATGGAAATATAATGACCAATGATTTTATTTTTGGATCTAGGCATTGAAAGGTTTGAAAACACCTGGTTAAGCTCTCAGTCATGCAGAAAGATGGCACTGTAAAACTACACAAAAAAACATGACAATCAAGATTATTTAGACAAAATGTGAATGCTTCAAACTGATGTTTGTATGAAAGCAAAATGCAAATGATTACTCCCACTACGCCACCTGCCTGTGTTTCCCGGCACACTATTTTATAACAGAGAGCTTTAGAAAACCAGTATCATCAGCAGCACTGTGTTTAAGCCACGGGTGCTTTATGTATCACCTGGAAAGCACGGAAATGCTAAAAAAAACAAAAAAAAACAGGCCTGTCGTAGAGTGGGAAATGTGTGCTATCAGAGTGATCGGGCTGTTTGATCTATTAGTAATGCAGCAGACATTGTGTTTGCTCTTGGTAAAACAGTTTTCTTTGACCACACTTTACAATCTTAACAACTGTGCATTGACATCTTGTTGTTTTATTATTCAAATAACCTCACTAATCAGCAGCCATATCACCCTGTAACCCAAGACTGGTTTCCCACTGAAGCTAAGCGGGGCTGAGCCTGGTTAGTACCTGGATGGGAGACCTTCTGAGAAAACCAGGTTGCTGCTGGAAGAGGTGTTAGTGAGGCCAGCAGGGGGCGCTCACCCTGTGGTCTGTGCGGGTCCTAACGCCCCAGTGTAGTGACGGGGACACTATACTGCCAAAGAGCGCCGTCCTTCGGATGAGACGTTAAACCGAGGTCCTGACTCTCTGTGGTCATTAAAAATCCCAGGATGTCTTTCGAAAGAGTAGGGGTGTAACCCCGGCATCCTGGCCAAATTTGCCCAGTGGCCTCTGTCCATCATGGCCTCCTAATCATCCTCCTATATATACTAATTGGCTTCATCACTGTCTCCTCTCCACCAGTAAGCTGGTGTGTGGTGGGCGTTCTGGCGCAATATGGCTGCCGTCGCATCATCCAGGTGGATGCTGCACATTGGTGGTGGTTGAGGAGATTCCCCCCTTCTATGTAAAGCGCTTTGAGTGTCCAGAAAGGCGCTATATAAATGTAATGAATTATTATTATTACTAATGAAATGCAGTAGCTTGTGTGGCCTTAGCTTATGTTTTGGTATGCTTGTCAATTCTGTACAGGCTATAGAGCCTGCATCTGGCACTATACAGAATAAAAGGGGGCAGTATTTCACAAGACAGAATTTTGTCATTGTACTATTCATGGGCAAACACTGGATGGCTGCTTTTTATGTGAGAGTAAAGATTCTGAATGTAGGTTGTGGGTGTGCGATTGGATAATGGCTTATAGTTATTAGAGTAATGGTGCTGAATGCATTGTAGGCCAGAAATGCAGTCTTGAATATGACTGTGGCACCAGTAATAATTACATTGAGACCTGAGTAAATGTGAGAATTAAGTCAGGCAGCAGCGTTTTGGATGCACTGATAGGAGTGAAAAGGCAGATTGTCTTATTTGGATGGGGCCCTTGTCGCTGCATGATAAATGAAGGTCATTGGGTCATCTTGGACAATTTCCAAGATTTGTACAAATCAGGAGTCAATGACTGTATAACCTTCAAAAGCGATGGAAAGAGACTGGGGGCGAACATGGCTGAAAGAAAAAAAGCTTAGTTTTGTCAAGGTTGAGCTGGAGCTGAAAGAGACAGACTGAGATCTGTAAAAGAAAATGAACAATCAAAATGAAAATTCAGAACACTGTTTAAACTTTTAAACAGATATTGGTCAAGGCAATAAAGGTTAGGCCTGCAGCTATATGAAATGAATGCTAGATATTTTCTCAAAAATGTCTCTTGTAATAGAACTATTCTTGCATTCATTCCATATAGCTGCAGGCCTAACCATTATATATTTACACAGTACAGTATTTGTCAGACTCAGGCGTGATTGCAATGACCGCACGATGATGAGGAATATAAACAAAAACTCTTTCATAAATCCAACAGGAACATGCAGGAGATAACAGGAACAACACCAAACAAAGAACTGGGAGAACTGAAGGTTTGAATACACAAGGGAGGATGATCAACAGAACAAGGAACAGGTGTGTAACTGAACAACCTGACAATGGCACAGGCAAAACAGGAACAGGAAAAAAGAAACCAAAACACAATGAAACTATAACTTAACATAACTCTGACAATATTTGGGTCAGTAATCATTTTTTATATTTTTAAACTTATGCTGCTGTAAAAACATTAATATTGTGAAATAGTATCTTTTAAAATAACAGTTGTCCATTTGATCAGAATTCTGATTAATAAAATTGGTAATTCTATCATTATCATGGCTTGGCTTCGCGAACAAAGATTTAGGAAAGACATCCACGTCTTCTACAGGCACGCTGGTGGCTGACGAGGCCTGTGCAGGACAGGCAGGTCCTGCCACAACGACTGCAGGTAAAGGTCTGGTCCAGGATGGGGGCTGACGGACACGGTTCTTCCTTCTTCTCCTTATGTCCTCCATGCTGGCCCTGCGGGCATCTTCAAAGAGGGAGGTGGCCTGACGGACTGTGATGCTAGTGACCTCCGCTGACTAGAGGACTTCAGTGTTGGCGACGAAGTCACTCCAACGGATGTCGAGGATTGTGCGGCGGCATGATGGAAACGCTCGAGGAGTCTCAGGTGATGACGGTACGTGACCCAGGACTCCCAATGCGCCATACAGGAGAGTGGTCAGCACAACAGCTTTGTAAACACTGACCTTCATGTCTTTTTTGAAGTTGTTGTTGTTCCAGACATGTCCGTATAGTCCAAGTATGCAGTAATAAAGTATTTACATTAATAATTTATATATTGTAGTCTATATATATTGTTATTATATTAGGCTTAATACAAATAGGGAGTTATTCATTCATTGTCGCTGTAATTAACCAAATTATTATTGTTTCATAGCTCATATACAAAGAGTTAGATAATGTTTTTTATGCTTGGTTAACAACGTATTAACTGTAAATAGTTCTCACTTTAGATTGGGTCAGGGAAAATGTCATTAACGAAGTGCTTTTAACCAACATTTATTAGACATAAATAAATGTGTGTGTGTGTGTGTGTGTGTGTGTGTGTGTGTGTGTGCGTGCGTGCGTGCGTGCGTGCGTGCGTGCGTGCGTGCGTGCGTGCCTGCGTGTGTGCGTGTGTGTTTGTGTGTGTGTGTGTGTGTGTAGGATTAGTGTAAGGGGACAGTAATATACAGTTAGTACAGAATAAAAACCACTACGACCATGAGTCCCTTAAACCACATGCATTTTTTTGTACATACAAATACAATAATAATACAAATTGTATAATGTATTTGTAAACATTTTAAGGAAAACTGAATATAAATGCAATTTATGTCCAATAAAGTTTGGTTTAAAGCACTTAAATAATACAATTTCCTGTGACCTAAACCATTCCTTTACTACAAGCTAATGAAACAATAATAATTTTGTTCATTTTAAATTGTGTTAACTGACTATTTGCGACTATTTGTAAATACAAATATAAATATATTAACAATGTAGAGACTACAATATATAAACTATATGAATAAACTATAAACTTGTTTGTTAATGATTTGTAAGAACTTTACTACTGTACTTATTATAAAGTGTTACCCTAACATTCTAAATGCTTTTACTGTCACATTAAATCATTTAAATGCATCCTTCACCAATTTAATGCATAAATGAACCATTACACATTTGAATGCCTGTGAGCATCACAATATTTGTTTTCAAATATTAATAGATAGATCTGGTGGTGAAAATGCTATTATTATACCATTTGATATGTCAAATACACCAACATAAAAACTAACATACTGAATGTGCTGCAAATTGTGATATGGTCTGATGCCTGTTATTTTTCTTGTAGGAACATCTGGTATATGCGAAACCGTTTCAAATAGGTAAAAAAAACTGAACAGATTCAGTGGAGATTGAAAACTGATTGATTTGTATGTTATTAAAATGTTCTGAAATATACCGGTATCCTATTTGGCAGAATTTTTGTAATTTTTTCTTTCTTCAAATCTCCTCCAACAGAAGTAGGCTACATTCTGTTGAAGCAGTCGTGTGTGGATCATTCAGAGAAGACAAGCTGTTGTTCCAGTGGTTTTCAATCCAACAATTGTGCTGTAGAACACTGACCTTGAAAAGCAGAACATCAGTGATGGCCCTTACATGGATCCTGTTCTGTCTAAGCCTCTCGCAGACTGAATGCCATGGCCACAGGGCTTTTGGGGATTTGTGCCACCTCCACAAAAGCAAATGCAGTAGTATGATAAGACATGGCTGCTCTCAACTAGACGTGGGCGTCATGTCTGACAGGAGGGTATAAGTGTCCATGTGAATGGAGGTGAATTGATTTTGTCTCAGCGAAACTCCAGCAGGTAAGTTCATCTTAGTCACGTATCAACTTTTTGTTTAAGTTTTTGTTTGTGTTTTCCTGTGCTCTGGGTTAGCTTATTCTTTCAGTTGTGATTTTCTTTTGAAGAAAAAAGATAATTTATTAAGCAGTAGGCCTAACTCAAACTATAACATGCAGTGCTAACACTCTATCCCCTGCAGTACCTGTGTTTGATCAGCCGCACACTTTCGCATTGATTCCCAGATGAGGATGCGCTTCGTTGTTATGGTGATGCTGTTGCCAGCGCTAATGAGGGCAGGATCAGAATGCAGGTCCAGCTGTCGGCTTTCCAATATCTCCATTACCGTGGAAAGTGAGGAATGTGGCAGCTGCATCACAATCGACACCACTGCCTGTGCCGGACTTTGCAAAACACAGGTAGGATGAAGTAATATTCTTGTAACCTTCAATTTGAGATGTATATGTGTGCACATTATATCTGTGATATATGCTATATCTGACACATATCTGTGATAGTTTCAAGCCTCAAATTTATTGATGGCAAAGTTACATTTTCAGCATCATTACTTTATCATTACAGTCATTAGTCTTCAGTCACATGACCCTTCAGAAATTATTCTAATATGCTGATTTGGTGCTAAATTATTATTTATGAATAATGGTTCTTATCATCAATGCATTGCTGTATAATATTTTTGTGGAAACATGCTACTTAAAATTTCTTAGATGAATAGAAAGTTTAAAAAATGTATTTCATTTATTTGAAATAGAAATCTTTTGTAACAATACAAATGTCTTTACTGTAATTTATGATCAATTGAATGTGTGTGTGTGTGTGTGTTTGGTTGTTGTTGTTGTTGTTGTTGTTGTTGTTTCAGTTATAATACACTAGCACCAGATAAAAGGGAACTAAAATATTTTCCATTTTGACAGGAGAGAGTTTACCGTAGTCCCATGATCCAGTACTACCAGAACATCTGTAACTTCAGAGAATGGACCTACGAGACCTACGAGTTTAAAGGCTGCCCTGCCGGGGCTGACTCGGTTTTCACTTACCCTGTGGCCCTCAGCTGTGACTGCAGCAAATGTAACTCTGACATCACAGACTGTGGAGTTCTCAGCCAGCAGACGTCCAGCTGCACTGCACATTAGACAAGGAAACCAAACCATTTGAAAGCCTGTCGTACAATTTTGAATATTTACTTTTTCATAATTAAATGTAAATTGTATAATGGAATAAAACAAAAATGAAACATTTCCGCATTGCTTGTAAGTATCAATAAATATAACATACTGCAATAACCCACACACATAAAATAAAAATATGTTGGCTTCCAACAGGTCATCTGTGAGATGTTGATTCTGGAACTGTTGTTTTTCTGGAACCTTCTGTAGGCTCTGGTGTCAATAATCTCAGTCAGGCACAAACTGCACCATTAAAACAGCTCACACATAGCATAAACATAACTCATTTCCTGTGATAAACCATCTGTTCCCAAGTGCTTATACACACAGGCACGTTCATTTTGCTTGTGAAATTGCAGAGCTTATAATTGTCCTTCTGAGACCAACTGTAAAAATTTTGCTCTGTGAGGAGGATGCTCTCTAATACACTGAGCAAACTCACTGAAACCATGCTCGATTTACATAATCAAATTAGTAATGAATCAATATGAATATCAAAGAGTCTTCAGAAAAGGGGCAATCTCTTATACATTTTTATTTTTTATTTTTATTGAATAAACATAACAGCAAGTACAGTTTCACCTACAAGAACAACACTAAGATAGAGTTATAAAGTAATACAAAAATAAAGTAATAATAACAAAATATAAAAATAATAATAATAATTAACTGAATAAATAAATAAAATGAGCCATGGGTAATATATAATTTAAAATAAATTCAAGAGAAATAGAAATGCCTCGAGTCACTTATATTTTCATTATAAAAAAGCATAAATGTTATACATTGTGCACAATGTAACTGACTTTAAAGCTTTGGCATTGTTGGAAGAAGAGATAGTACCCAAATAATATTTTAGGTCATTGCAAAAAATAATAAAAAGTGGTTTGACAGACAAAAATTTACACTTGTGTACAAAAAACTTAGAACTAGAAAAATAAATAGATTTACAAGAAAATACTTGTCTTTTAGATTTTTTTCAAAGTTATAAAAACCAAATAAGACATCCTTAAACCCTAAAGAAAAATACTAACAAAGAAGCACGTACAAATAGACAAAATTTCTTCCAAAAAGTAGCTACATGAACACAATCCCAAAAGAGGTGAGGTACAGACTCGTCTTCCACTCCACAGAATCCAACTCAGGAAAAAAAAATTTGATAAAAAGATTGATAAAACCAATGTAACAGCTTAAAAGATACCTCTTTAACCTTATTTGTGATTAAATATTTGTTGGATAGAGACCACACTTTCTGCCAAGGAATATCATTAAAACAATTACTCCAATAAGATACTATAGAAGGGACAGTAATAATATCATTCTGAAAAAGTTGTCTAATCTTTCTATTCCTAAGAGAGGGACTAGATAAAAAACAGATCTTCCCTATTGCCGCCTCACAAGGGTGTATCCAAGAGGTAGAAGAGAGTAAAGAATCACCTGAGTTTTTAAAAAGTGCAATAGCTCCACTGGGGATGGTATCCATCACTATGGCAAAGTCTCGTGGGGTGACAGGAATACAATATTTAGATAAGAATTCGGAATAAGAAAACAAATGACCGTTTGAATTTACAAGTTGAGAAACCAAAATAATATTATTATTAAACCAATCTGAAAAGAAGAGTGTTTTATTTTTGTATCGGATATTATTCCAAATTAAAATACCTGCGGGGGCTAAAATTATGTTTGTAAATCAAGTGCCAGGCCAAAAGCACCTGCTTATGGAAATTTGATAATTTGATGGGCAATTTAGAGATATTATAATTACATACTAACAGAAAGGGGAGACCAACAACTTTAGAAAAAATATAATTGGGAGTAGCATTCCAAAAGGAATCAGAATCGTTCAAGAACTGCCTTAACCAATTTATCTTAAACGTATTGTTTAAAGAAGCAAAATCAAGAAAGTTAAAACCACCATGTTCAAAGCTATTTATGACAACAGATTTTTTGTGGTAATGTCTTTTGTGTTTCCATAAAAAATCAAAAAGCATTCTATCAACCTCCACCGAAAATGTCTTATCCACATGCAAAGAAAGAGCAGAGTAGGTCAATCTGGAAATACCCTCTGCTTTGGCAAGGAGAGCCCTTCCTCGTAAAGACAAGTCTCATGGAGCCAGGAATTAATTTTTTTCTTAGCTTTAGTAATTACTGGATCAAAGTTTAATTTTCCTCTCGTTTTGACATCTTTACAAATTGTAACACCCAAATAATTCACTTGAGACTTAACAGGAATATTGTGCAGGAATGAAGCAGAACAGGACTTTAAGGGAAGAAGTTCACATTTCAATCTCTTATACATATAAAAAGAGAAATTAGTTATGGCACATCACAGAGCACCTTTAATACTCATGTGTCATAATAAAAGGATCAGATGATAGAAACAAGAGCCACATTATAACAGACGCACTTGAAGGTGTCATCTACAAATGAAAACATGCATAACTTACAGTTGCTTAGGAGTACTTCAAAAGGTAAAAAAATCTAACATTATATATTATGATATATATACACACACACATAAATAATGAAATGGTTAATCAGGATTTTGATTGATTTAAAACTGGCAGAAAATACACCTTAAATAATGACAAAAAAAAGTTTACTATAGACTTACATTGTCAGAATTGTAATTATTAAAAAAGCTGTATCAATGCTTTGCAACTTCACCTTTAAAATTGCATTGCCAGTTATTTGCACTGGGGAAAAAAGCTTCATGCAGGTTTAGTTTTACTTAGACAAACTGCCTGTCTAGATGTGAATGTTTTGAAAATCATCAAATCTGCCTCATTCGAATTCTTTTGCAATACATTATCCCTGCTTCAAGTCAACTTTCTTGCTGTTTGTACGTGTTATTGTTGTGCAGCTACAGGGGAAACTGGGCCTATAACATAATGTTCTTCATCTTGACGTTCCTGGCTCCTAGCACTGCAACGTGAGGTGGAGTGCCCTGAATGTGCACGACGAGACAAATGGGCCAATTAGAAAAACATCTTAGACAATATCTAATAGATGATATCACCAAACAAATACTCAACTGCCCTGAGGTAAAACAACAGCTTTTTCAGATGTCATCATAGATCTAAAGATGTATATTAACATATATGTGATACATTTAAAATTAAATAAAACCAGTATACAGATTTTTATGCTTGGTATTTTACATATTAGTTCATAAGTGATTCAGACAAAACTTGCAGTAGATACATCTATCCAAATATTTCAGATCATTTGAAATGAGGTTAAAAGATCATCATTGTAAACCTTGCACTATAATAACAAAACATTTGCACTAAAGCACTCTGCTTAAATTCAGCTTTTATTTTTGTAAATGCAAAAAAAAAAAAATCAAGGGGGAAAACAGCCACAGCATTACAGGATTACCAAAGAACTGGATATACTACAGAGATTTGCAGCTGTGATGGTACGGAAAAAATGAAAAATACAAAATAACATTCTATATTAAACATTTAAAAACAATAAACAATACACTGAATTAACCAAGTACTTCTGCAATGTCCATATACAAAGCCAGTGCCAGTCCCTTTACGCTCAGAGGCAGAAGGGAAGTCATCTTCTCCATCTTCCAACAGGTTATCTAATTGGCGAACTTGTTGCGAATAATCTCTCCCCCTTCTACCTCCACCTGCTCGTACAACCATTTCCGGTCACAGCGGCACTCCACGCCGCACTTCCGAGAGCCGCACTCGGGACATGGGTAGAAGCAACCCATGCAGTCTACATCCAGACAGTCACACAGATCCCTCCCACATGAGATCAGCAAGCCTTTGTTGTCATACACTTTACTCTTGAGAGACAGGGACTGTCTGTAGGGACAAGAAAGACAGCATATAAATGGGATAATTCTTCCCACACCCTTAGAAAAAAAAGGTACAAAAGCTGTCACTGGGGCAGTACCTTTTCAAAAGTTACACCTTTATACCTTATTAAACCCCTAAAAGGTACATATTTAGTACCATTTGAAAGGGTACAGCCACATTGACAGCTTTTGTCAGCTCAAGATGCACATTAGGGTTTTTTTTTTTCTAAGGCACATTTGTAAAAAGCTACTTAATTGAACTAAGGCTTAATCTAAGACCTGTGTGTACAACCAGGCCTCAATTGCCAACTTCCTTCGAATTAGATTTCTCCACTGAGTCCTGTTATTTGCTTGGCCTAGTGGGATCTGTTTATAATTGAGATTTCGTTTAACTGTGACTTTAAAGCGCAGCTTTGGCCTGCCTATGCCACGGTGCCCCTCTTGGAGCTGGGAGTAGATAATCTGTTTTGGTAGTCGACTATTGTCCAGTCTGCTCAGAAGGCCAGCCTATCTCAGATTGCGCTGGATTAGTGTTTCGTACATCCTAGGTGTGTTGGTTTTATCAAGTACCTCTTTGTTGGATATATGGTGCCACCATTTAATGCCTTGAATTTGTCTCAGGTGTCTCATGTAGGAATTTAGGTTGTGTGCTTGGGTCATATAAACAGTCCAAGATTCTGCTCCATAGAAGAGCTGGGAGAACAATTGCACGATACACTGCACATTGTCTTTTTGGTGAGGTCTTCGTTGGACCAGACTCTTTCATTTAGTCGTCCGAATGCCTGTGAAGCTTTAGATTTACGTAGATATAATTCGGCATTTAGTTTGTTATTGTAGGTGACTATTGCCCCGAGGTATTTGAACTCTTTGACCGTGGCTAGATTGACCGTGACAACCAGGCCTAAGGCCCCATTTAAAAGACTTTGAAAATAACGGCAATTCATTCATCTCAAAACCTTATTTATTTATACATTAATCTTCATGATGACTGATTTAATCTGGTGTTCATGAGTTTGAGAATTTAGAAAGTAGTGCTGCCCCGACTAAAGATTCTTCTTGTCAATTAGTTATCACGCCATAAGTCGACGGTGGCATTAGAAAATGTTTCAGGGCTGAAAAAGAATATTATGTGTAACATTGTTAACCTTGTTTTACATTACGAAACACTAAACCATAATAATGAATGAGCCTTTAATATGAATTAAGCACTCAACTCAAGTGCACACATAAAGCTTGCTGCAGTACACTGGCTAAAGAAATGATTGTGAATGTGTCGGGGAAAAAAACAGATGTTCTCTGAAAAGAGTGTGAACATTTTGTGTGAATAAGAATGATTGAGTCAATGTCAGCCACCAAGATGAAGTTGACGACCCTGACTTGTCATCTCTGCAGTATAGTGGATGAGTCTATAGAGAAAAATGTTTGTTAAGTAAAACATTTCATTTTCAGTAAGAGTACTAAACTATCTTTCACACTCTGCATGAACATTTGGATATGTGCCTAATAATAGCGCACATTTATCTAGGTTAACCTTAGAGATCATTTTTTTCCTGCAACTTCAATTAAAATTTGGTTGTCTAATCCTTTTCTTGGCGACTAGCGTTTATTTGCCTATTAGGGGGCAGCCCTAAAAGAAAGGAAGATACCTGTCACTAGATGAGAGCTTTATCCCTGCACGTCTCCGGTCATTTATACCTCTGCCCTGTAATAAAACAAACAAAAAAAATTGATAAAGGCAAAAGTATACAGCTGAACTGTAGCTGTGAGATGTATTATTGACCTACAGAGAAGCTAAAAACAGAATAAAGTAAGTGTTAGCCATTGCATATTCAGCAGTGTATGCGCTACCTTCAGGCTGGAGTCTCTTATGGGTTGTCTTCTGTCCTTTGTGATTTGTTTGGCTCTGTCTTTATCAGAAAGTGAACTGAATCGACTGGAATCATTTACATCCTTTGCCACTAATCCTCCCCTGTTTTTCCGTAACTCAATCTGTAAACAATAAATAAAACCGTGAGAGGGATTGCATTTCAAGAATCAAAAGCAGACAGAAAGATATATTTGAGTTGGACAACAAGAATAACTTTACTGATTGTTAGGATACACACCTTTGTACCCTCTCCTCCAGAGTTGAAAATAGTCGGCACAGCATCCTCTCTGAGAAACAGTTTTCCATTATAGTCACGGAAGCAGTCAGGCTGAAAATGCTCAGAGCACAAACAGGAGTTTTGAGTGGGAACGAAGTTCTTTCTCCCGAGGCTTCGAACCCATTGCTCGGCCAGCTGAGGCTTGCTGATTGGAAACCTGAACAGAAAGACACCAAAGAAGGCTCAATTATTTATTGTTACTTTCAAGAGTGTTTTATCCACACATGTCTGTTCTGAAGTCAGTCACTCGTTCAAATCAATTAGATTTAAATGAGGCCAACTCACATAGTAAACTCTGACCAATAATATCAGGTTTTTACAAGTTAAATTATGTTGTGTCCATGACTAACTGACAAAAAATAAACTAAACAAAAAAAGGTGCACACAACACACCATAATAATCAAGAGGGGAACATACTGCGTTGCCTCTTGTTCGCAAAAAAAAAAGTAAGTTACTATTTAACGTATTTTGCATTTACGACAAGATATTAACTAGGAAACCTCTATTTGCCGGTACGGAATATTATTGAGCTAACGATATATAACGTTATCATAGCAACTCGTGCACACGTAAACACTGAAGCCTAACGTTAACACAAAGCGCAAGTGTGTCAACAAAACTGCCATTATGTTCACGCTTACCTATAGAACCGGATCTCTGACCCTTTAACAAACCGGTTTGAGCAATCAATAGCTGAACAGGAGATCGGCATGGTTCTGTATTCGTGATAAAATGTAGAAGCCTGTTATTGCTCCACACAAACCAAAATCATTTTTCACATGGAGTGAGCGGTAAAACGCATATCTCACCTTGTTGCTGCGCATGCGCAGTTAATTGTTCAGCGGCCAAACAGAGATCCTTTCAGCTTCTATGAGGATCATACAGTATTTTCCAAGTGATGAGATATGCCTTTGCGCAAATATTTGATATTTGATAATCACAAATGTTTGTGTACACTTGCTTCAAAAATAAACAAATTTAAAGACAAAAATAATTAAACTTGTAAACTTTTATTTTGAAATAAGTCGCACCCGGAAGTTTAACAAACATTTCCCCCAGTGTTTTTAGTAGGATTTTTTTGTCTTTTTGTTAACATGTATCCTGATCAGTAGTGGTCGTGGAAGAGGCATAAAGGGTTTCTGAATGGATCACTTCGAGAAGGATTTGAGTCAATATCACTATAAAGTGCCTTTGGTGTCCTCATCAGAATCACTCAGTCATCATGAACATAATGCAAAATAATGAAATTCTGAGGTTTTATTATAAGTGGCCAAACATTTACATACATACAAGTACAATTATAAGTCTCTTGAAATGTGTTTTTCTGATTTTATACCATTTTCTTTGATTGGATATATGTGATTTTGTAATGTCCCACACGCTGCTCAGCTAACTTCAGTGAGTGTAAAAAGTGGTTAAATTACATAAAATTAAAACACTTTTTGAATGTACTTATTGTCCTCAACAAGTTATTTAATAAAACAAGTCATTTTGATTATTTCTATTTTATTTTCATAATAATATTAAGCATTTTGCATTTGTCCCTGAAATTGCCGTCCACCCTGTCATCATGGGGTTAACGCCCCTTTAAGAAACAAACTGATGTTCTCAGTGACACCCCCTCCCCCATTTGGTCTTTCTTTAGTGGAGGTTAAAACATCTGCTGCACACACAGTACGTATCTACACTTATATTTCCAAATTTTCATCATATTGTGTTTGTAGTTGCGTGTTGTCAAGCTTAACATGTCCACCCTGTCATTGTGAAATATTCATTAATATAAAAACTTTTCAGAAATTCAAAATATATATTTTAAACAGTGCACAGTCAGCTTCAACAGTGAATGACTTTGCTAACTGCATGTACACCATGTGCTAATTAAATGCTAACTTTAGCCAAAAATGTCCACCCTGTCATTGTCCACCCTGTCACCAAGCCTGTGTCCACCCTGTCACCAATACATATTTAGGCAGTAATTTCATTATTATCAAAAAACTTTTACCATTAACTAAAATGTTTTGTTGGGAAAGGGACACATTATCTTTCTGTAGATATACATTTTATAATCCCTAAGCAATGAAAATGTATTTATTCTACTTTGAATTTGTCCATGACAGGGTGGACATATTTTATGGATTGCCCGTATATTGTCAGCTTGCAGTTAATTTATAAAAAGTGCTGGAGCTTGACCAATATGCATTTCTAACAGCCTAAGGTCTCCTTAATACAACACATATTAAGTTAAATGGAAAATCTCAGATTTTTATTTAGGAAATTGTGAGGTCTCAAAGGCACTTTATGGTGATTTTGACCCATTTAGTTGATGCGCTCAAAGACATTGTCAAGGCTGGAAACTGGCAGTGTGTGGGAGACAAATCTAAATTTAAGTCACCATGCACGAAGTAAGGGCATGTCATTGTATAAATATGCTCACGCTCAATATATAAGATGCTCGTGAACTGTCACAAGAGGGCATTCTGTATAACATATAACGTTTCGGAAGGGCGTTTTTAAAAAGTGAATCTATATATTTGACAAATTAATGAATATGTTTTGAATAACTGTTATAGTAAAAATAATTCACATGGGGGGGGGGGGGGGGTGAAGCAGTGGTGTCCAAAAGAGACCACACACATGCAAAAATAAGTAAAATATGTGGATGTTTATATTCTTACTGAGTATAATATTTCTTATATGCACTTTTTATATTTTTTGAAAATGTTATAAAAATATTTTTAAGGTTTTACTCAGATGATGGAGAGCATATAGTCCTGGTTCATACAGAGGATGATAAATTCTGGGCTATGGATTCGTCTTGCCCACATGAAGGTTAGTTGTAACTCTAAATAACTCCAGTACATTATGCATTGGTCAAGACAAGTTATTTATTTATTTTTATATTTAGACAGACTGGTTTTGGTTTTAGATTCACTTTGGTGTCATTTTTCAATTGCAACTACATTACTTTTATGTTTTTGACAAATTACATATGAGTATATGGTTCTTCTTGAATAGCAGTTTATTTTGTGTCCTCCCATACAAAAGCGTCTGCTAAATAACTAAATGTAACAGTGTTACGCAAAACTTTGATATTGTTGACTGGTGACTCTTTGTTCTGTTCTCACCTCTTGGCCTTCTTGTGGCTTCCCTCAAATGCCTTGTCTGTGCACAGAGAGTTTTTAGAGAATTTTTCTAGATGGTTGTTTTATGTAACTTCCGATTTCTTTCTAGTTGAACCATTGGTGCCTACACAGGTCGATCTCAAATATCAAAATATGTTCCGACATATAAAAGTTACAAATTAATTATGAATCCCTGTGAAAATATCACAGAGATCTATAATACAGTAAAATGAGAGAATTGTTTTATTATCTGAATATCATGATCTATTGCTCAACAGGGGGCCCACTTGAGCAAGGTGATATTGAGGATCTGGGCAATGGGAAACTGGCATTGATTTGCCCATGGCACTACTTCGATTTCAGCCTTGAAACTGGTTCCTCTTCCTCTGGACTACAGGCAAGTTGTTATAATGGGCCATGTTAAAGAGATATTTCATAAAATGAAAATTATGTCATGATTTACTCACCCTGATGTCATTCCGTCATTCCAAACCTGTATGACTTTCTCCCGTAAGGCATAAAACAATATATTTTGGAAATGTGTTGTTGTAGTTGTTGTTTTTGTCTCTGTCCATACAACGGAAGTCAATTGTCACAAATTATTTGGTTACCAACATTCTTTAAAATATAAACTTTTGTGTTCTGCAGAAGAAAGAAAAGCATACAGGTTTGGAACAACATCAGGGTGAGTAAATCATGACAGAATTTTAATTTGTGAATAAAATATATCCATATAATTGGTTTATAAGGTTTAACAGTGATAAACCTGCAAGTGTTCTTGATATGTCTCATATTATTGTAACCAGAACCAGGTGTATGATGTCCGAGTACTGGATGGAAAAGTGTATATAAATACTCAGAGCACACTGTCCCTCTGTCCCATCCCAGTGACAAAGATAACCCGCAAAGGTGAGGAATGGCAGAACTTGTATATATTAATTCTGAATATGATATGTTGTAGTACACAAAACATGCTGTATTCCTTGCAGACAGTTTGCCCATGGAATTAAACTCCTCAGAAAATACTCTTTGCGCTTGGGCCACCAAAATCCTTCACACCCCAGACCCACAGGAAAAGGTTTGGAAATGTCCTTTAACAAATAGTGATTGACTAAACTGTATCCCTCATCACAGTGCTGTATTTGAGTGCGCAACAGAGATCATCATATGACTTCTGCTTGTTTGTTTTTCTGTGACATGTAGGTTTCATTGACCAAGATGGTGCAAGAGAACTGGAACAGCGGGAAAATAACAGAAACTGGAGAGGCCAGCCCTCCTGCACATCCCTACAGAAAAGACAATCTGACTGTTGTGGAGCCTGGAAAAATCAAACGGGGAAAAGGCGGCACACTGGTAAACTTTATTCCTTTTAGACTCTATTTTTTATGCAACAGAACGTTGATTAAATAATAATTGTTTGTGTTCCATCAGGCGAGTAGGATTGCCTTATTGCACTCACTTGCTAACATAGAGCAGTGGGCAATAGACCTGTCCTGGGATGTGATAGCAAGATTCTCCACATTTAGACTGAGCACTGGAGAGCCATTACCTCGCCAGTTCCTTGATGACTTTGTCAAAGTAGCAGGAGATGAAGCCAAGGTTTGAATGTTGACGTCTTTCATTTATTTAGGCAAAATGCTAACCAAGTAATTCACATTAATCTGACATAACCTTCTCCTGCAGCATTATCAGTTACTAGAGCAAAGGATTATGGAACTTGGCAGCTTCTTTGGTGCTTTACCAGTACACAATGGTCAGTGTTTTCATGTGTTTGTCTTTTTGACTTATTTCACTTAGCATAGGTGATGTTAGAGATTCAATGTCTACCACTTTTCTTTTCAAAAAGGTTTATGGCAGTCAGCAACCGATACATCTCATGACATTTTGGCAAGGCTAGCTATAGTGCACATGGTCCATGAGGCAAGGTAAAACACATCTCATGTCTGTTAGCATCTGTTATTTTCACATACGTATGTACTTATTTTCATTGTTTTAACACAGAGGTTTAGATGTGCACCCTCAGACTCTGTCCCGCTTCGCCTCTCAGGGAGACACGAGCTCAGTGAAGGTGTTGGAGGTGATTTATGCTGATGAGATCACACATGTGGCTGCAGGGCTCAGGTGGTTCACATACATCTGCTCACATGAAGGACGGGTAAGAGATCTAACAGCTCGGATTTCTTTTTTTAACCATGTAACAGTATAATTAAAATGGTTGGTGAAATTTGCCTGTAAATGACAGTGTGAGAGTGAATGATTTGATCTTAACATCATATTTTTGTAAAACACACCCTTACTGATGCTTTTGAGCTGATGCTTTTGAGATATACAGCTGTTCAGTCATGACAACTCTCTGGATAGTTTGTAAAACATTTTTATTAATGTAAATAGAATGGCTGACTAGATCTGCTATGCTGCTGCTGGAGTTATGGTTGCTGCTGCAGTGCAAGTACAGCTTGCTTCTGCTAAATGCTCGGGACATAAAATGAAAGGAAACATGCTGCTGCTGCTGCTAGAGAAAGGGAGACCCCCATAGCAGATCTAGGCAGGTGGTGCTGGGGGAGGAAGAGGGCTAGAATGAGAATCTGCATAGTGCACAGAGATTATATAGGGACACTGTGATGGATACGTCACATGAAATAGATTGGCTGGGAACATTAAATGTCTGGACATTGAAGTGTCCAACATTCCACACTTGTTTTTTCGGTTAATTAAGTGCATCATCTAGTCTTTCTATTTGGAATGTTCAGTGTGAACGCACTACTCGCACTATTTATACAACAAAACGTAATTGAATAACGCACAAGTGCGCAAATTGGGATGCACCTTGTGTCTTTATCCTAGCTTGAGAGCTGCTTTTTCATATTTCAGGATTCCTTGAAAACGTTTCATGAATTGGTGAAGCTGCATTTCAAAGGGTTTTTGAAGCCTCCTTTCAACACAGAAGGAAGGAAGACAGCAGGAATGACAGAAGAGGTATCCGTACCATTGTTGAATTTCTGAAGAGTGATCCTTTTTTTTTTACTGTGTAACTTAAAGAAAATTATAAGCTTTGATGATGTTGTTTTATATTATGCACGTTTTTGTAATGATCCCCCTCTTTACTTACAGTGGTATGTTCCTCTTGTGAAACCCTCCAACTTACAGAAGACCTCCTGATTGGACTTATTTTTATACAGAAAGAAAAGCTGCTTTGCATCCTGAAAAAAGGGACTCTGACTGGAGAGTGTGCTTGCATGATTCAGATGCAGCCTAAGGTTAAAACAAAGCATATAATGGATATGTGAACCCAGGAATATTTGCATTAATTTTTTTTCCACAGTAACCACTGTTTATAGGTTTCTTTAATTATTGTGTAAGAAATTAAATTTAACCGATGAACATTAATTTGATGGGTTTCATTTAAATATATTATTTGACAAATATTCTTAAATATTGTTTTTAACAGTTCAACGTTCTTACTGAAGGGGGCACTGAGAGTTTGTTTTGCTCTCAGTTGAGGTTTTGGTGTAAGGGTTGTATTTAACTGATGGTTCTGAGTAGGTTCTCATCTTTTGAATGTATAATACTTATATCATTTAATAATAAAACTTAATCCAAATGCTGAAAAGCATGAATATTCAAAATCAACTGAAATGGCACTGGAGATATATAAACAATCAATTTGAGGCAAAACTCTTAATAACTTGGATTAAGTTTAAAACAAAGTCAGCATACTGTTGAAAGTGTGTCTGATAAAGGCATGTGGCTTGAAATTTTGTGTTTTTAGGCGAGAGTACCATTAAAAAATCCTTTGGGGAAAACAGTGTGCCGACTTCAATTTAATCCAAGTCATTAATGCCCAGTTTCAAAAACACAGTTTAAACTTAGTCCCAGACTAAAATGCATGTTTGAGCTAGTCATATCCTTATTTTTTCTTGCAACTTTCACTGACATCTTAAAATAAGTCAGTTCCATTGTTTTGTCTCAAGATGCACACCAGTAATGTTTTTATTTCTAAGACACATTTATAAAAGCTACCTAAATATCCCAATTGAACTAAGGCCTAGTCATGACTTAATCTAATCCCTGTCTGTGAAGCCTGGCCTAAGAGTTCTGTCTCAAATGGACAATTAATTGTTACTCCATGTGATGACAGATCTATCTCCGTAAATAGATATGTTCTTAGCATAGAATTTAAAGTCTTTGTAAAAAGTCTGAAGCCATTTTTATGCATTGGATCTGTTGGGTGTTCTCTCAAATGTTCCCAGAGTTCTCAGGATTTATTTTTAAGGTTATATTTAAACAATTGCAATGAGTCATACTGAGAAATTACCCTGAAATATGATACAGCTTTATGAACAAATGGTCCACAGCAAGCACGCTGCTCACTTTATCAATAATTAATGTTTATCTAGTTTCTATAAAGATTTTTATTTTTCTTCAGATTGAATGTGATCTTGAGAGAAAGACAGTACAAACATGAGCAGAGAATGTTTCTGTGTCTGTGTGTTACCCAGACGTGACTGAGTTTTCCGTGCTGCGTGAGCCTGTGTCATTTGTTTTCACTTCTGCTTTTCGTATTTTTGTGATTTTTTTTTTCCACATCATGTGTGGTGGTAAAGTTTGCAACTGTCTTTACTCATTTTTCACTGTATCTGCTCTTTTAAATGTGTGCTCTCCCCATATGTATACACTGTACAGACGTGTGTAAATGTTGGTCCTGCAGCACAAAAACTATTGACATTTTAAAATGACTTAAGGTTTACTAAATTAATGCAAAGGGGTAGGAATAAGGAATAGCCTAGAAATTAAACCATAGGGTCATAACTATGGTAAAAGTTCAGGTCCAGTCATTTTCTGTTTTCACAGAAGAAAAGGGTTCTCTTGTGTTCCCCAAGTCTTTTTCCACGCATTTTTGTGCATATGTTACATGTAAATCTTCCTTTCCGTGTGACTCTTCCCAAGTACCTCTCCACTGAACTGGTAGGTGAGCTTTTTCTTGATCTTCTTGACTTCTCCCGTCTTGCCATAGTTTCTCAGTGCCCTTGCCATCTTCTGGTAGGTCATCTTCTTGCGATTTCCCTTCTGTATGCCCCAGCGGTTTGCTAAAGCCTCTTTGTGCTTGGAAGAGAACTGGAATGTTCCTTTTTCTCGGTCCACCCACCAGATGCTGTCCTTCATGTCACCATTTCGCAGAAGGTCAAGCAGGAACTGATACAAGCGAATTTTCTTCTTATTACCTTGAAAAACAAAGGAAATCAGCACCTACACTCTTAAAAATAAAGGTTAGCCTATTTACTGGCATCAATGTTTTTATGAAGAACTTTTAACATTCGTAGATCCTCTCCATTGTAGGCTACAAAAGGCTCTTTATAGTGGAAAAAGGTTATTCAGTTTATTAAAATTTCTTTACATTAAGAAAAAAAATGGTTCTTTTAATAACTGTTGACTGAAAGGTTCTCAGGAAAAAACGGGGGGGGGGGAAACGACTTAAAACAAACGATTACTTTTTTAATCAATTCTCATTTTTACGAACCGATATCGATTCTTAAATCCCAAGAATCGATTAGCCTAGTCTATCCTGTTTTCAGTTAATGAATGAACGGAACATTGTTGCGTGCCGCCGCCTCCCATCCAATAAATCGCAATAAGCTTCGTGCTTTGTTGCTTTTGATTGGAAACAAAGTCTCAGATTTCAAATTCTGTCTTCAAAATACTGTTTATGGTGGCGTGACAGATCGATCGCTGTAAACACCTCAGTTCAAGAGAAGCGGCAGCGCGGAGCACGCGTGAACTGATCATCTCTTCCGCTTTGATAACAGACCAGTTACAGCCGCGAAATAAACATCAAGGTACGTTAGGCTAAACATTATTAGGCTAAACATTATTTAGCTAAATATATGTAGGGCCTAACGTTACCATATTACATTATAATGTTTAATGTTTTTCAATCCGGCAAGTAGAAAATAATGTACATTTAAAGTTAATAACGTTGCCTATTATAACTTGAAAAACTTCCTTGAGTGTAATTTGTGTTTGTAAATCAGTTTTAGCATTTTACCCTTATAGCCTATTAGCCTATATTAGTATACCAACTAGGGCTGAACATTTGAAAGAACACGTTTTCTACCCGGTCTTTTACTTAGGCTAATCTTTGCAATCTGGTAACCATGTGCACACAATTCTTGTTTTACTAATAGGCTATGCCTAGGCTATATGATAAATAGCCAGCCTATAATAAACCAGGAAACAAGATGAGGTAGGCCTAATGCTTATAGCCAATGGGTTAACATTCTCTTGATTTGTGCTTATAGGTGACCCTGGCCTGGACCACAAAACCAGTCATATGGGTAAAACATTTTAAAATTGAGATTACATAGGCTATACATCATCTGAAAGCAGAATAAATAACCTTTCCATTGATGTAAGGTTAGGATAGGACAATATTTGACTGAGATACAACTATCTGGAATCTGAGGGTGCAAAAAAATCGAAACATTGAGAAAATCACCTTTAAAGTTGTTTATGTTTGCGATTGTGCTGCATTCACTCACAAAAATAAATGTTTTATATATTTACGGTAGGAAATGTACAAATTTTATTCATGGAACATGGTCTTAATGATTTTTGGCATAAAAGAAAAATCGATAATTTTGAACCATACAATGTATTGTTGGCTATTGCCACAAATATACACGTGCGACTTGTGACTAGTTTTGTGATCCAGGGTCACATAGGTGAAAGTGCAATAATTCTGATTAAATGTAAAAATACATTTCTCAAATGACAACAATTGTTATGATTAGCAAAATAATTATCAATTTAACCATTAGCTATAAAGCATGACTAACACTATGTGACTAATGACTAAAATGTGACTAAGTTTTCATTGGCAAAAACTAGACCAAAAAAAAACAGGACAAAGGTGACTAAAAAAAAAAAAAAGTACATTTGACACAGGACTAAGACTTAAAAAAAAACTTAATATGGAAAGGCACACTGCATCTGCTAGACTAAAGGGTAGTGGAGGGGTCTACAGTTAACGGGATGTTGTAGCCTACTCCTTTAATTTAGAGTGTGTGCTGATCACTATTGAGAATATTGCGCTGAAGCTTGACTTTACAAAATTAAATCGCAAATCAAATTGCAATATCTGTCAGAATAGTTGCAATTAACGGTAGATATTTTCCCCAAATTGCACATCCCTAGCACCAACTAACTGTCATGAATAGTTAGTTAGCATTAGTTGAGAGATTTTTTTTCCTTGAGAAAATTTGACGTATACTGTACCTCATTTATATCCAAAATAATCTATATCTAATTGAATCAAATCTGAATCGAATCGCAAACTTGTGAATCAAAATCGTATTGAATTATGAAATTTGTGTCAATACCCAGTCCTACTTTTATGGCATCGCTACGAAAACCCCATTTAAAATGTTTATTTTTAAGAGTGTACATCTAGAAGATTACTGCAGTCAACAGTTACTGTGACAATGCTGTTTCAATAACAGTTGGCTTGGGTTTGCATCACTTATCTGCTTGTCATAGATCATTATCGTTGTGTTCATGTCAGTGAAGTGAAATTTGTCTTTGCCTTTGTCCTTACCATGGTCTCCTCCTGTTGTTGAAGTAATGTGGTCTCTCATACACTCCTCATCAGACACCTCTAATGGAGGACTGCGACTCCCGGGGTCATCGTCATCTGAGCTGCGCTGGAGAGGAGAGGGCTGTACACTGGGAGGGTAACACACTGATGGCCGTGGCAAATATGTCATCTGTGAAGACGTAAAGTACATATTTATCAAAGATCACACACACACAAAAGAAAGATTCCAGTTAGAATCAACTTATTAATACTATAGTTATTGAGAAAACATACTGGTGCTGTAAAGAACCCAGGAACCAATAAGAACATGTAAAACTTAGTAAAGAACGTTTCTTCTGAAGTACATAGTTAACTCAAGAACTCTATAGAGCAAGTAGTTCTGTATTATGAAGGGTGATGCTAAATTCACATGCAGTTGAATGGCACAAATAATATGAGCTATACAGTGAGTGGAAACCACGTTTGTGCAATCAGGTCTGAAATGTGTCGTTTGGAGATTTCACCCTTGTTCAACATGAAGAAAGAGGAACTTTATGTTTAATGTGCGATATAAAAGTGCAGTGAAACTTCAAGCTGCAGAATATGATGCAATTGAGCTCAGAATATTTAGTATATTTCTTTACAGTAAGGACATGTATAAAATAGTACGTACAGTATTTAATATATACTGTAATATATATATATATATATATATATATATATATATATATATATATTAACGAAAGGAAATGTTATGAGAGACCTGAACGTTTTTTCAGTTAAACCGCTTCAGTGTAAGAAGCCCTTACAAAAACCCAAAGTGTCAAGGATCATAGCAGTCTCATGCGATTTCACACACAGTGCTGGGGTTGCAGTTTCTTGTGACATGACAGTTGCAGAGTCTGATGACTTGAGGAGAGTGTCCTCAAAAACACATGACAGTCATACAACATTTAGAAATTTCCAGTATTTTCATAAGGAACAGTTTTACTATTTCTTTGTGCATCTGTTATACCTTTTTTTATACAGGGCCTTATAGAGACTGCTGGTGGAATGGTGTGTTGCATTTAGGCCCTTTAAATACTTTTTTTTAGAACAGTGAATATTTCTTACATTTCTACACTTTTCAGCACGATAGAGTGATACTTGTGTTCTTGGCCAAAGAAGCAGCAATGCTTTTCGCAAAGATTTCAATTTAAGTCATTGCTTAGGGTTGAGGTGTAAATAACTAAACTACAGATTCAATTACCATGGCAAGCACACTGTCCAGCAAAATAACAGTTACCTAACAGTTCAGCAATAAATTGATAGCTAAAACGAGTAAGATATTTAAAAATCTGTTTAAAAATGAGATCATGTATTATGGTTTTAGAAGTGACCATAACTGTAGTTACTTTTATTATGACGGAATACATGGTTGGTTACCATGCTAAATTATTGTAAAGGGTAGATTGTAGTCAATATTTACAATATTTATGGCTATATAATACACTTAAAAACTGTTTCATCAGCACCAAAATCAGCATATTAGAATGATTTCTGAAGGATCATGTGACACTGAAATAAAAAATATATTCAAATAGAAAACAGTTATTTAAATTGTACTCATATTTCAAAATATGATTTATTTATATACCGGTATATATTATATATTTATTTGTATTAAATAAATGCAGCCTTGGTTGGGCATAAGACTTTTTTTTTTTAAAGAATCTTACTGGCCGCAAACTTTTAAACAGTAGTGTACATGATCAGAAAATGTAATGTTATTATAAACTGAGCTGAAAACCAGAACTTTTTTTCTTCAAGCATCATGCGCCTTTCAGTGAGACTAAGCTAGTATGACAGGCAGTATCAGTCCGTGGTGGACGGATCTCTGCTTCCTCCTACAAGGACGTCTAGAAAGGAAAAGCTCTCTTTTGCGATAGGCTTCATGGTTAGAGTCTGCCTTCGAGATGAGGTCCAACCAAAGGAAGGGAAATCAATCACTGCATTATTCATAAGAGATTTAAATGATCTCTTTCAAGCAGTGATCTTTGATTTTCCACCTACAGAGGAGTCATTGATGAATATGCAAGACATATATCCTCTTTTTGTTCAAATATCACCTACACCAAAAGGCCAAGCAAACTTTTTTTTTTTTTTATCCAAGGCGATGTAGAAAGTCTCTAGAATGTAGCTATTTTCTAATAAACTGCCCAAAAGAGGCGAATAAACTAATAAGGGTTGAATTACAATATGGCCCCTGTATATATGCTAACATTATGTATGTTTTTTGTGTATGCAAAGTGTTCCATACACTTAGTTTTTTTAAGCTCTAACATTTGTGCACTTGTGTGTTTGTGTCACAATAAAGAGCGGTTTTGTTTGTGTAAGTGGGGATGTTCTGTGTCATGGCAGTTGATGAGTGCCGTGACACTGTTGAGTTTTGGTCAGGATAAGGCTTAGTTGAGCAATAGCTTGGGCACAGATGCTTTCTACAACCGCCTAACCAGCATCAACACCCACTTGTATCACAAAGCACAGGTGAAACTTAAGGAAAGTTAAAAAAGTTACTAAACCCATTGTTAGAGACACAGGCAGTATCTCTCTGAAAGATTTCTCTGTTCCTAAATGTCTCCTACACTGTAATAAACAAAATGGTTACTTCTTGTCACCAATAATGTGACCAAAGCTCTCAAAGAACTCGTGTGAGGACAGGACATCAAAACATGTCAGGTACAAAGAAGAGCTCTCACAAATAAAATGACAGTTAAAGATGTGAAAGTGGATAATATGAGGTGTTTTATAGGTAATGCCGATCTCACCTGTGGAGGGGGCAGGGTGAGGTGATGCCCGGTCAGGCCTGGGTCAATGAAATGACCAGACTCAACATCTGGGAAGCGATGCACATTCGATGCATGTAGTGGCGGCACGCTCTGTAACTCTGTGAAGTGGCTCTCTGGCAAGTTCTCGAAATCCACTGGATGGACATGATGTGTATTATAATCCCATGCGTGATCTAGACAAGGACAATAAAATTGAAACAGGAGGTCAGTAGAAAGCATCTTTTAACAGCCGAAGGAAATGTGACAATACGTCACATGCTTTGTGTAAGCTTGTACAAGCAACTGATAAATCAACTATGTCAGGTTATTCTGTCTGTCAATTCAATCGCATGCAAGAAATTACATTTACTTTCTCACTGCACTGGGACTATGAGTGTCACTCTGTTTCCTGTTCACAGTCACACCACCATTTCCTTTGCTGTTTTTGAATAGCCTCGAGCATGCATGTTGTTGTTGTTTTTTTTAATGCCGTTAACGGTTAGATCTCTAAATGGAAGATTTAAATATGGGTGATGCATTTTTTTTTAATAATCTGTTATGGTGTTTTGATCACATAGAAACAGAGAAAATAATCTACAGCATATTCAATTGTTTATTTAGTGATCAATTATTGTCCAAACACAATCATTCTAGGGAATCTAATTTCACTGAAGTTAAATATAATAATAATATTAAATATATGTGCACATTCCTCCACTGAACAGAAATAACTTTTACATAAATGGTCTTGTGAGGAAAAAGGGGGGGGAAAAATGTCTCCACTGCCGTATAACGAAACTCAAAACTGTTTTCAGTTTCTGTCATTTAACTTCTTCGAAAAACAGCACATAGCTGTCTGACGACAGAGCTGACTAAATAATACAAATGTCTAACCAAAGGTCACTATGAACTGTACCACAGTCCTACACTGGTAACAAAATGTAATCTCCGTCCTCAACCTCAAAGACAGAAACTGCTGCTACAGTTTAGCACCCAATTTTAGATGCCTACAGAGCTAAATTGCAATATTGTCTCATTTTGGACAGAAACCCTTGGGGATATTTGTCGTTCTACGTCTGTAGTTTTCTTGCCTGTCAGAATGAGGCATCTGTTTCCTGCTTTGTGCTAGGTCACTCGCCCGGTTCCACCCGCTCGCTCTCCTAACGTCCCCCTTACAGTTCAGGCCCAGCTGCCCTGGGTGTGATTTCGATACGTTAGCTTAATATAAAAAGGTGCTGTTTATACATGGGCCTCTCTAGGTGTTAAAACACTTAAGTGTTTTATTAGCAGGGGCTTTAGTCAGTAATGTATGATCAAACAGATCATACGTAAGAAGACATCTTCAATAATGCAGCCCATTACTTTGCTTAACTTGGGCTGAAAAGAGGAAAATTAACATTTCCTTACATTACATTACATTAAATGTATTTGTTAATTCTAAATTAAAATGCATTGTTGGTTTATTAACTTCATGATTTCAATTATAATTTGTTGGCAGATTGTGATTTGACTCTGAATTATGAGTTTGTGGTTTTGATTTTTGACTATTGTTTGATTAATTGTTTCTGAATTACTTTTATTTTGGTGTCAATTACCTGTTTATAATCATTGGTGGGAATTCCGGCTCTTTTTAGGGAACCGGATCATTTGGCTCAGCTCAGTAATAAGAGCCGGCTCTTTCATTTAGTACCACTTATGGCTTTTTAAATTCAGAAAAAATTAGTAACGTTTGCCCTGTGATTGATATGCACATATTTCACTTAAATTACTCAATGTAATTATATTAAACCTTAAATTTACATTATTTTTGGTAAAACAAAAACAAAAACAAAAAAAACGTATAGGCCTAATGTAAAATCATCACACATGTATATTAAACATTTTATTTATAATGAACTATGCAAAATAAAACCATTCCGAGCAAATCATACTTAAAACAGAATATATAACAAATAAGGTTGTTAAACATAGTTAGTAGACCCTGATCGATATGATATTTTTACATTACAATTTCTACATTCTTCCTTTCTGTTGTCTATTATTAAAATGCTTTCAAATGCGTTTGCGTGTGTTACTCATCTTGGGCAGGAGTGGAGGCTGAGAGCCAACAGCTATTAACCTCATTCGAGTGCACATTATTGTATTTTTTAACCTTAACTTTGGATAATTCAGTTGCATTATTTTAGCATCAGTTTATCAGCTATTTGTGGACTGTTTTTAGACTTAATGAATAAAAAATTCCAACCTTCTTATTGTGTAGCTTATAATTTTAGACAACAAAGAATACAAACTCACCATTCTGACCGTCATCAATGATATACTGATACTCCATTGGGGGTCGATACATCTCTGATTCAAACATTTCCTCTGTTTGCTGCCAAACAAATAGATAAGAAACAAAGAGTTACCAGTTTGAATAAATTGAGCCAATACAGAAATAATAATACACTGTACCATATGAAAAGCCTCACATCTTTGGTTAAAACTGCCCAGTAATCTTTTTGTACAGACGGTGTCTGTGACATCCAGCCAGTCCAGGTTACTCTCTCTCTACTCTCTTCTTTCTACATAGAAATTATGATTAGTATACATTTTGGAGAACAGTTTATTTTTTTTTTCATTACATTGATGTTAATCATAGCCTGTTACAATAAACATACCTCTACACGTTAGCTACAATTACAGACATGCATTCATTACACTGATAAAAAGCACGTACCGGTATGCATCTCGACACTAACTCTGACTTTTTACATGGGAAAAAAAAATACACAAAAATGTACAAATTATCCTCAAGATATTTAGACTGAAGGATGTCAAACATTAATATTACAAAAAAGATCCAGCTGTTCAGTCAGCTACTAGTATATCCACAATGACATATTTTCATAATGCCTTTTGACACGCCGGCAGCAATATAACAAAAAGTGTATTTTTACGCGTCTATCAGAAGCAAGCAGCAGCATCATAATTGGACCATTTAGAGAATAAGAAAATACTCACGGGTGGGATGATGTACCCCTCCATTCTGTACGGATGCAGCATGGATTCCTCGCCACCTGACAGTCGATCTGCAACTCTGATGCTTTCTCAAGGGCTTTCAAAATTGTCCCCGTACCATTGCTCAACTCTTTCCTCTTAACAAATGAAACCAATGATCTAACTCATGCACCTTATCACGCAGGGGGGCTCAGAGATCGCCAAGGGCCCAAAAAAGAAGCCAACCAGAGATACACTGCAAGGGGCAACCTACTCTGACAGTGGCCGTCGAAAAGGGACAGAGTTTCTGTTTGTTACTTCTTTATTTCTGGGGTGTGTGGGTAAGCATGTGTGCGTATCTGCTGGAGGTTCCTGATTTTAGGGTAATGGCAGGTGGGGATTTTATCTTTGCTGTTAGAATAGGCGTAAAGTGTCACCTCCCCCAATGGCCAATCAGAGACAGCTCAGTTGACCGCTGTTCTTCCTGTCCACCTCCATAGCGCTTGTCGTTCTATGGAAAGTCCTTAATGCCGGATGAAAATACACCGAAAATTGGTGCCATTTTCAGAGTATTAAGCTAAAAGTTTTATTTTATGTACAAACTTTCCAAGCTGTTTTCCTAATTTAATATATACATATTACAAAATTATTTAAAACAAATTTATTTTAGAGAATAGATTTCTGTCTGGTAATTAAATTGATAAAACCAAGACTAAATAAAATTAACCTGAGGACAAATATATTGAAAATAAAAAAGAAATAAATGGAACAAATGATTGATCCATAAATAAACTAGGAAAATCTTCTAGGATGTTGGAGTCTGCGCTTTAGCCGCATCCCGACTGCAGACAGAGAACCTACTAACAGATAAGATGGCTGATTGCGTTGCATGTCCTATCTGCATCAGTACATGCTGGGAGAGTAGATACAACATCCTGAATGACTATGATGAAATAATCTACTGTCTTTATCAAACGTTCCACCTGTCTCAAACCATCTGTCTGCCTTTCTTTTGGCCATGTAATTAACAGTATCATAAAAAAATAATTTACAGAGGACAAAGTTGCATACATGTACATTCATTCATTTATGTGTGCATACAGACAGTTTACCTAGTCTACAGTGAATGCTTTGAAAACATCAAAACTAAGTGTTTAGTGAGCTGAATACATCGTATGATGTCATTTACTGTCCTCATCTACTATACCACATGTCTAACTTATCACAAAGCTAAGCTGCAGCAGGAAGATAACGATTATTTTTTTACAGTATATATAACGAAAGATTGTATTTGCATTTATGTCTGTGAGTGTTTGTGTGCACACTTCTTTGTTCTATATAAAGGATATTTAATTGCTAAAGAATATGGCCCATTTAAGAATAAACTACACACAAGAGAGTCATATCACATGATAAAAACCCTTAGTGATTATCTTTAAGTTTATGTACAATATTATGTCTGCATTATGTTAATGTATCACAGGATGATCATGTTTGCATGAATTAGCGAACACTGTCATCAAAACACAAACACAACCCATAACAAAGCTGATTTACAGAGAAAGAAATGGGCATACGTGAATTATTTTTATTTTTTTAACTCAGTTGAAATGTATCAAAATAAAATACTTATTTCTGTGTAGAATTTATTTTATAAAAAAAATTGTAAATACATGTAAAATTGGCCATTCAGTGAAGTATCGCTAATGGGCTGCAATCTGTCTTGACCTATTCTGAATGCAAAGAAGATTTTGGTGTATACAACTGCTTAGAAACTTTTGTTTTCATTCCACATAGTAGGCCTACCTGTACCACCAACTTCTCAAAAAGACTGAGTTTAAGGTGTCGTCTGTGTGCCATTTCTAACCATATATAAAATTATATAGTCTTTTTTTTCTGGAAATAAGGTTGTTATTTAGATACCATTGAAATTTCACTATTCTTAATTCCAGTTTCGATACCACAGCAAAAAATAATACTAGGCTAATGTAAGCAATTATTGAATTGCTTATGAAAAAAATCAGTAATAAAATAAGAATAAAGAAACAAATGGCAAGCAATAGGACAAATAAATACAACTGAAAAATAAATAAAATAAAGAGTGCTAAGTAAGAAATACTACAGACATTTAATAAAGTAATAAATGTAAAATAAAACACTAGTCTTCACTGGATAAATTAAATATAAATGTATTCATATTAAAGTTACAAAAGTTATTCAGTCAGTCATTTTTACATATTTGTATGTGTATTTAATCATTAACCAACAGAAAGCTGCCTGTCAGTGTGCGTATAATGATTTTTTTCTCTTGCGGGATATTGCACTTATAATAATTATTTTTAGCATCGAGCACCTCCTGCTCTTTATTATTCATTCACCCATGTTTCTTAATCGCTCTATCATGTCAATAACTCCTGCTCAAAGCTGTATGGATATATTTACATATTTGCAACTATTTAGAAAAAGTTAAAGTCCCCCTGCAGTCAATGAGTTTATCCCTTAAAACTCATCTTTGAAAACAAAATGACATATTTTAAAAAAATTCTCATGAAAATAATTTCTTATTCACGCCTTAAAGGCACACTATGCAAGATTTCCGTTTTTGTCAAACAGCGACTTTTAGAGTCGCTGTGGAGTACTTGGATTTAACATTTCTGTGGTAAATACCACTCACGCAGAACCGTCTCTGTACTCACGGCCTGATCCCCTCCCCCCTGTATATGGTAGCTGTTCAGTAGGATGGAAGCGTCAGACATAGAATAGGCACAAATAGACTCCGAAGATGTCTACTGACCAGGTAATGTTTCATGATTTCATACAAATATTAGGCTATACTGCATAATTGTATCTGTTGTGCCGTAACGCAAGTCGTGATTCTCGCGAGATTTGGTGGGGCTCCACCTCTCAAACATTGCTTTGCTATCGGGAAGATTCGCCCTACTACGAGTTCGTTTATCATCAAAATGACTTTGAAGCTGTTATATTAAGGTATAAATCTTGCATAGTGTGCCTTAAAAATAGCTTGAATGTAACTTTACACCCTTGCTGCATTTAGTATAGGCGGAATATGCAAATTAGTCTCCGCCTCCACTCAATCCCAAGAGTTTAGAATACCTGATCCACTTAGTAAACTTTACTGTAGTAAAAGCTACACAATGACAAGTGGAAATACTGGTTTAATTCAGCCAAACCAGAAACTGATTCAGAAGAAGAAGAGGAAGATTGAATTACAGGGTCGTCTACAAGTCGATGTATCAAAATGGTAATGTGTTTTATGTATCGCTCTCTACACATCGGACACAAAATTGTAATTAATATGATTAGCCTTTTGCTTGACTACGTTATCAAAAAGCTTCGATGTGTTGCTAATGTTACACAAACCATGTTCCCGTTAACCATCTCTGAGTCAGACAGTTTTCTTGAAAATCAGTATCCTTGGAAACGTTTTGAACAACGCCGAACCAGTAGAGAAAGGCATTCATTATAACATCGTTAATGTTATCGTTAACAGTCTTAATGAAGTCTCGCCCTGCATGTTGACGTGATTGGTTACAACATGTTTGTGACGTAGAGAAGAGAGGCGATTTCAAACCACGTTTTGTTGTCTTTGTTTTTTTACGGAGTTTTACGGAGAATATACTCAGCAATGGCGTTGACTTCTGAATTTGCACATGGTTTGTTAAAGCCTATTAAAAACACCACATAGACATATAAACAACATTAAAAACGTATAAAATAAAATCAAAACTTTAGCAAAAATTTGCCACCTCGTAAAATTCGTACGAATTGCCATTAGATCGGGTTGGCTAACACTATTTTCACCCTTACCATTGCTCTAATAGTATTCTGTATTTCAAATACGTATTTTAAATACATGTATCTGAAATACTGCCCATCCCTGCTGATTTATCAATTTGTATTATGAATTGTACAATTCTATAATATTTTTCTATGTTTTTGCCATAACTTGCGACTCTAAATTTAAAGGGTGTGTAAACAATTGTCTTTTTTTTAAGTGAGACATTATCACCACTTTGCAAACATGATCCACTTGTCAACTTGGTGACCTATAAGATGATTATACTGACCTGTTGTTATCACAAGGACTCTTACGTGAAAATGACTGAAAATATATTTTGCCTCTGAATATCTGCACAAGAGTTATCTCTTTGTTATCTTTGCTCAGGGGTTTAACCTTTGTCAGGTAACTGACTGAGCACTTGAATAGAGATGGAACCCTTGTATAAAATTGAGCCGTAGCCTAAAACTTCAAAATAAAATTCTGCATGATAACATTAGTTATGCAATAGCAAACATGAAAAAACAATGATGAACACTTGCAGCCTTTATTAATCTTGGTTAATGTTAAGTTCTGCATATACAAATACATTTTAACATTTCAGGTTGCAAATATTTATATTTCATTATTTGGAATGAACAACATTAAACTAGACTAATAAAAGCTGTAAAAAAATGCATTGTTAGTTCATACTTAATGATTTATCTAATGCTGCATATCCCTTGATTTGCAACAAAATGTGCGTTGCTAATTTTTAATGCAGTGACTCACTTTCAAAAACATTTGCTTTTTAAATGAATTTGTATCGATGCTGGATAACAGAGAAATTGTGTGCAATCTCTTCTTTTCCACCTTCTGCTTATATGGGCTTGAGAGTGCTTACTGCACTGCCCTTAGAAACACAAAGTCATTCATGGCACGTGCGCTAGACTCGAGTTGGGAGGACAAGATTTGAATGCATAATGATTTAATTTCCTCTCTGAATTTCACAAAAAGTAATTGAATGACTTCAGAAGTATAATATGAATTACAGTATATGAATTTAACAACCATAATCCCTTATCCTGTTTCACGGATGAAAAAGTCATACTGGTTTGGAACGGCGATTACAGGATTTCCATTTTGGATGATCTATTGTTCCTGAAAAGCAGTTTTACTTTTTATTTATACATTTATTTTATAATATTGTTAGAGCCATTTTTTGTATTAAACAGTCATGGTTGCTTTCTTGATACAACTAATCACTAACAGGCCTACTTTTTTTTCTGTCTGCTTAGCAATGCACAAAAGACTTTTGGGAATCTTGCATTCAGCGTATTAGTACATTTCTAAATAAAGTTTTGATGTTTTTAAAACTGCTATTGTATTTGCTTCGTTTCACCACGATTCAAGCTGTCTAAACCACAGAGCTCACTGCGGCCCTGGTGCGACACACAGCTGCCTGCACACCCGGCTAAAACTGAGGACTTTCGCTGTTTTCTTTATATATTAATACACACTGCATGTGTCGCAGCTATACTTCAGGAGGTTATTTTCTCCAATGCTATTTCAAGAGGTGCACACAAGTTTAAATGCATATGAGAAAACACTATTTCTTTTCTTATTTTATTCTGATGAAAACGTTGCAATCTTTTCCAATTTTATATTTACAGCCCCACAGATGTTTTATTGTTAAGTGGTTTATACAAACTGAGTTGTGACTGCCTTTGCACTTTTGATAAATATTTATACGTATTCTTTGTTTGCATGTAGCTGGAATTAAAATGATCTGGTTCATTCTCCAATTTGCTGCTGGCTCTTCATTAGTGTTTGAGGCATTTGACTATGTTTAGCTCTAGTGCTTCATTCCACCCACACTGCCTTTCCCCATCCACTCAACGTCAGCTCCTTTAGCTCTTGCTTCATTCTCCCTGCCAGTCTTAGCATGGCGCAACTGCGGGAAAGCTGTGAATGTGTTGCTTAAACCTGTACATTCTTCCCATTACACAGCACCGACTGCTTAAAAGTGAGTTGATCATTTAAAAAATGCAAACAAGGACTAACTTGACTAGTGCAGTTTGTGTATAATAGTAGGCCTATTTGAGTTTTCCAATGAAAACACATCATCCCTGTTGAAATCCAAATTCCGTCGTAATTTACTCACCATCACATTGATCCAAAGCTGTATCATTTTATTTATTTTGTTGACTGTAAACGAAGTAAGCAAAAACAATTGAATTTTTTTTTCAACATATCTTAATTGTGTTCAGTGGATAGTCATACAGGTTTGGAACAATTTGAAGGTTAATATCTTTATTAATATCTCATAGAATGCATTTACAGTGTATTATGTCTGCTGGAAACATGATTGTGTAAGGCCCTATTATATTCCTGACTGAAAAAAGCAGGTAGAAAGTGAGACAAATTTCACTTCTCAATTTCAGTGATCTGAATAAAGAATTTTTTTGCGTCTCTCTCAGCCATGGTTGTAGATTGTGACCTATAAATGCGTGATCATTTATTTGTGTATTTACTGCTATATATATTAGGTACACAACTGTTACAGAAATATCCCTGGAAATTTAAGGCACTTCATTTTAAATAGAACAATGAACCTTAGATATCAAAGAATGGAGAACTGTAGACGGTTTCAGAGACAGCAAAAGGAGCACAGTGTTATCAGTGGTAGATTATCAGTCACTTCTTATGGGTGATAATCTAACCATTTCTTCAGGTCCCTTGTTGATCTATAAAGGTCTTGTATGTCTGACTTCAAGCAAACCTGTTGTTTTAAAACAACACCCTCACACAGACCCACACAAATAAAGCAACCCACTCTGGGTATCAGAGAGAAAAGCAGAAGTAGGAAGATTCTGTCAGATTCAGTTCCTGTAAAGTGCAAGTGAATGGCTCGATGAGGATCTTTAGACAAGAGTGAGGCCTTAAAGTCAGTAAAGCAGACGAATAGCTGCCTTAACAAGTTACATTATTTGCAGATAAACAATGTACAGTGCATAATTTCTTGATCTGAGACATGCAGATCCTCCAAAACACATAATAAAAAAGAAACACAAGCAAATGAGTCTTACTAACAGGTTTACTAAACTTTTATTCTAGCTTAGATACGTTGATAAAATGTATTGTATAGGCCTATTACATATAGCCTTTTTTTCCTGGTTTGATTTATTTTTTCTGGAACATCTGCAGATACAGTAGATAGATTGAAAACATGGTACTGGAAATTATGGGTAAGGGGGTTTGGCAGAGATTTTAATTCTGTGGAAAACGTTTCCGGTTACCGTAACCTCGGTTCCCTGAGAGACGGGAACTCCTCCCTTCTCCACTTTTGTTGAAATCTTATGGGCTAACGGCAGCTTGGAACAGCTGGCCAATTGTACGAATATGCAAATATTGACAGGCTCGCGGGCACTAAATGCATGGGCAGCAATTGCGTCAGAATCACGACTGACCGCTTGTACAGCTGATCAAACAGTGAACCCGGCGGCAATGTCTCCTTCCCACATCTCAGGGAACCGAGGTTACGATAATAACCGGAGGCGTTCCCTTTCGAGAGCGGTAACTCTACATTGCGTAGCAACGCTGCGGGAACTGTATTAAATCCCACCGTGAGAGTAGTGAAGATAAGCCCGGAGAAACGGGGTCAAGCTACACCAGCCACAGAAGAAACAGACAGTCAGCCAATAGCCGCGACGCTAGGAGTGCTCGCATCTGATAGGTGGAACTAGACCAATGAGACATCAGCTCCGACCCTATCAAAATTTGCTTATCCAAACGCAATGAAAGCGAAGGATGCACTGTTTCAGGGATCAAAACACAATAGGCACAAGCATGAGGGTTAAACACAGCGTCAACGGCGGTAGCGGTAACCACTGCATAGTTGGTTACAATATTTCACAATACATGAGTAAGAAACTTAACTCACCAAAAGCACTTGCGACGCCACAGACAGTACATCCAGCTTGTAAAATCTGGCGAAGGTGTTCTGAGAAGACCAGCCGGCATCAATACATAATTGATGCTGGATAGACATCCCTCTAGACCAGGCCCACGAAGAGGCAACCGCCCTTGTCGAATGAGCTCTGATGTTAAGGGGACAATCTTTCCCCTGGCATTCATAAGCCAATGTGATAGCGTCCACAATCCAGTGAGAAAGTCTCTGTTTTGAGACAGCACGTCCCTTAATACATCCCCCAAAGCACACAAAAAGCTGGTCCGACTGACAAAAGGCGGCCGAGCGATTCACATACATCCGCAAAGAAACATATACAATCGTCAGGATATGCGCCGCTCTGATGGAGAGAAAGTGTCAATCCGCCCACAACAGGAGACTCGCTGCCTTTTGAAAAGAGCTCTTGAGTGCACGCTGCCCTGGCGATTTATGTACGAAACCACAGACATGTTGTCGGTTTGAATCAGTACATGCTGCTGCTCCAACCTCGACCGAAAAGCTTCCAGGGCTAAGGACACCACCTTTAATTCCAAACGGTTTATGTGCCACTACCTCTGTGACTCCGACAACAGAACTGAGGCAGGTATGCCCAAGCACACTGCTCCCCAGCCTGAGGTCGATGCATCCGTCGAGACCAAGATGCGCTGTGTCACTATTCCCAAAGGCACTCCTTGGCTGAACATATCCGGGTTGCGCCTTAGAGCGCTGACGCAACTGTGAGTGACCGGAATGCGCGTGTGACCTAAAGACCACGCCCTCGGCGGGACTCGTGTTTTCAGCCAAAACTGCAGCGGCCGCATATGCAGCAGGCCCAGATGGCACACTGAAGACACCGCCGCCATCAGCCCCAAAAGCCTCTGAAATTTCCTCAGTGAAACAGACCTGCCCAGTCTGAAACGGCGCAGAGTCGACGAAATTGCCTCTATGCGCTCTTCAGAGAGGTGGGCTCGCATCGCCACTGAGTTGAAACACACGGCCAAATATTTTATAATCTGACTCGGGATAAACACACTCTTCTGCACATTCATACGCAGTCCCAGCGTATCCAGATGGCGAAGCAGCGTTTCCACGTGACTGATTAGCACATCCCTTGAGTGAGTTAAAATCAGCCAATCGTCTAGATAATTAAAAATGGAGAAAGAACTGCATCCGCACACTTGGAAAAAGTGCAGGGGGCTAGGGCCAGCCCGAACAGAAGCACTGAATACTGGCATGCCGTGCCATTTAATGGACGTGTCCTTTAAATGCACTGAAGCTAACCAGTCCCCGGGACGGATCTGTGCCAGGATCTGCTTCAGTGTTGTCATCCTTTACGCGCGCTTGTGAAGTGCTCGGTTGATGGGTCTCAGGTCCAGAATCGGACAGAGTCCTTAATAAAAATTAATAAAATCCGCTCTCCTGCTTGCTCGGAGGGACACACTCTATTGCTTCTTTCTCGAGCAGACTGAGAACTTCCTGTCTCAGAACGGGGGCGTTTTGGGGCAATGTCAGTGACGGGACCACGACATTTAAGCGTTTAAATTTTTTCCCATTAGCCACGGTGAAACTCCCGGAATAGCCATAGACAGTAAAAGAAATATAGCGACCCCATAGACTTCAAAAGAGAAAAGTGAAGTCAATTAGAAGCACTCACTTCCTGATGGCTGAGCATACTGCGCAGCCTCAAACTGAGCTTGACGACGTAGATGTGACGTGAGCAACCTGTCTGACAGTTGTAAGTCTTCTAATAGCTGTGCCAAGAGAAATCTGAATCATTCCCTTCCGAATCTTGCAGAGACAGACAGCGTGAGTAGGAGCGGTCCATGAACTACGAGCAGGATCATATTTATGACTTTCTATGGGCTTTTCCCTTGACTTTATGCTTCCACGTCCCTCCGATTGCCTGCAATCGTTAGCCTGCAATCGTTAGCCTATTTTTACAAAAATTTACAACAAATGATTGGAGCCCCGCCCCAGTGAGGCTAGAAGCACTGACGGGGAAATGGCTCGTGGAGGATAGGCTGGCAGCCGATCGGGCAAGAGCGGGGTCGTGAACGATGGGGGAATATTAGCACTCTCGCGCCCTCGAGAGGCCATTTTAATTATGGGCTGCGATTCCGTGCTGCTCTGGGGCAGGGCAAGTGACACAGTGTTGATTGTAAGAGGAGGAAAAATCTATTTTTGTGAAGGGATACGTGTTTTTATTGTGGAACTCACAAACAGACATTTACAGACAGACAGCATTTACACAAACATTGTGTAATATAACACAGGGGACACGATGCAGAACACGGCACTTGGGGGTGGGGCCTCCAGCAAACTCTCCTCCTCTTGACCGATCCGTCAGGATGAAGGCTTGGTAGCCAAGGATGGCGTGCTGATTTTCTCGTGGTGCGGGCTTTCCTCTGACCCTGACACTTCCTCCTAGGCCCACACGTCCACTGCTTGCGGCGACAGGCTGTCTAGCCGGTCCCTGAGCAAGTTGAGGCGCAGAGGAAGAGCGAGATCTCGTCGAGGGCTGGAGCAAGCGACGGGGCATCACGTGGCTCATCGCTTTCACAGGCTTCTGCGTCTCGAAGAAACGCTCTATGACTGACTCCACGGCATCACCAAAGAGGGCCGGAGGGAGTGACTGTAACGTTAAGGAGCATCTTGCGGTCTTCCGAGTCTTTCAGGTCAGCTAGGGTTAACCACAGGTGCCTGTTAAGGATGATCATAAAACCCATGAAGCGGCCAATGGCCTGGGCGGAGCGCTTGGTCGCCATAAGAGCAAGGTCCGTCGCTGCACGCAGATCCTGGCGACGCCACCATCCAAAGACTGCTGAAGTATTTAAAATCGCCTGGAACACCAGCAGTATGGTCATGGAGTGAAGAGGAGATTCTGTTTCACCCGTATATGTGTAGGCCTTGTCAGCCTGGTGGGCCGTGAATCTGCACAGCTTGGACGGCAGGCTTCCGCCCCGTCCACGTGGGCAAACATAGCCTGCGTGGCAGAGTGAGTGCACGCCGATTGGGGTGCAGACCTTGACTTCATCACATGCTCATGGACGTCCGGACAGAATGGAGTCTTTCTCCTCGAAGCAGCCTGGCGGCGGCCTGACTGGAGTTACCACGAGTCCAGCTTACTTTTAGTAGGCTCGTCCGGAGCATTTCACATCAAGTCCAGCTCCTTGACAGCCTTGCTGAGGACCCTAACGAGCACCTCCTGAAGGTCTAAAGGGCCCTCTTGGTCGGGGCGGTCCGGTTCGGACGTTGCCCAGTCCTTCTCCGATGCCGACAGCGACATGGAGTCGTCATCCCCACCGGCTCCGAAGAGGACAGGTGAGTGCGATGACGATTGATGACAGCGGCTCCAGGCCCCGTCGCCATCTTCGTCTCCGGGCAGGGGAGGGCACACCAGCGGTACGCTAGCATCTTACCCCGTTACAGCACAAACCATATCCCTCTTGGTTCTTAGGACGCACACCTGCAGCTTGGCGCAGTGGGCACACGTGGAGTCCGTAAAGGCCGCCTCGGCGTGGGCGAGGCCCAGGCAGGCGACACAGAACTCGTGTTCGTCGGGCAGGTCGATGGGGCCTGAAAAAATCTGGCAAGTTGAAGCCATCGGATGCTTAGAGAAAAATATTCCTAGTCCTCCTGGTGCAGCTTCCACGATGGCAGCGTAAAGAAAGAGATTCTGACGCAATTGTCACGCTCATGCATTTTATACTGCCCGCGAGCCTGTCAGTATTTGCATACTTTGCGACAATTGGCCAGCTGTTCCAAGCTGGCGTTAGCCCATAAGATTTCAACAAAAGTGGAGAAGGGAGGAGTTCCCGCAGCGTTGCTACGCAATGTAGAGTTACCGCTCTCGAAAGGAAACTAAAGAGCTTTCTGCAGAGTTTTGCACCCACAGATTTCAAGTGGGCCTGCCAATAAGTCACATGGCTGGTCAGCAGTCAGTTTTCTAACAGTGCAGCTGCATGAATCATGTTTATTTTGGAAACACACACAAATATAAATTTTCTGAGAGACAGAAAATTGTGTGTACATTCAATAGCTACTAGCATTGTCATTGTACTATTATAGGGAGGAGAATATAGTGTAGTGCAGTGTAATACAAAAATGAAACCATACATTCATAAATTAGTCTTAAAATAGAAATAAACTACTAAACAAAGGCAAATAAAAATATAGGTTTTGCCAAGCAAAAATAACCAGGACTAGTTATTTCTGAACATAAGACAGTTGCAAAGAAGCACAGGAAACAATTGCCATTTCATGTTTGCAGCACACTGTGGCCATACTGCACCATGAGGTGTTAATGACACATTTTTCACACATTTTCTGCTGCCCTACTGTATTCTGTAAATTTATGCTTGTGTCATATATTTTTTTAATTTCAGCAGCTAACCATATGAACATTTAGTAATTTTTACCATTTTTTCAGTTGATTGACTATTGCAAGTTCAATAAAAAAATCTGCTGCAACAGACCAGGCCATTGTGACAGTCCACAACAAAAATCACATACAAAACCATATATTTTAATATGTTCAGTGCTAATATTGCAGCTTCTAATGTCAATCCACAGGTTAAAATGTTGGTAAAAGAATCTTCAGTACTGAGGTTCCAGGTTTCCCTAGCTGCGCAAATATATTGTGACAGCTGTGCTATTGCACTTATTTAGAAAACAACTTGACAAAGGCTGCTTGTCTGCCGAAACTTGGAAACAATAAAAATACTTAAGTGAGTGTGCAGTTATAATCTGTCTTACATAGCACTTATTTAGCATAGTTTCACAAATTCACACTTAGCCTACATATAATTAGTATAAAAAATGTGCATTGGGCTCCAAGCTCGGAATTTGGCCCTCTGGGTTCCAGAGCACTCAACCCATCCCCCTGTCCCTGGTTGGGATAGGAATAATCAAGAGTGAGGAGTTGGGGTCTTGGAGGGATACTGGAAAAACTTGGCTCTATATTTAAGCCTCCTCTTGTGCTTGTAGCAAATTATTATTCATTGAAAGACAAGAAATTATATGATAAATCCAATGATGACGCCTAGCTTAATTTAACAGAACACCTGAGTGTTCAAAATGCTGCAACATGAAAAATAAAGACATGGATGATCCCAGATACTAAGTTTTCTTTCACAGGGCAGACTAGTTCAGCCGGCATTTTCTGTTCTTATGACCACACAGTATATTAAGAAAAACAGGAAGCCATGTGGTAGATTGCAAAAGGGCATGTTGTTAAATAATGACCTGCCTTGCCTTAAGTTTCACCAGATGATGTCCACATGCTCATGTTGACATCAAGGAGCTGTATCAAAATCCGTTATGAGATCACCTAAACCCTACAGCACAACTTCACAACTTGCTCATAGTTCTAATAATATTAAGCAGCTGAAATGTTCAACAGTGTGTATTTTTACTGATTGATTCGCTGTATTTGGAGAATTGTAAATAAATTAAGCTTATATAGTGTGTTGTGTTGTGTTAAAACGTTAAAATATGAAAATCAAAACGATCAGTTAAATATCAAAGAAAAAAATTGGGTCAGCAATAACATTCCGATTGTAAAAGTCAAAACCATTTTTTTTTAAATTAACTGACGAGCCTCAGACAAAACAGGGCTAGCAGAGTATACTGGCAGAACAGCGCTGCTGGACAGTAGGAAAGGACTCTTACAAAAACACTCAAAATGTCATAACATGTTTTTGGCAATTACTTCATTATTTATTTAGGTCTGATTGCATAAACTTTTAAGGAAAGTATTTAAAATCACAGAATTCTTTGGGGAACTTGAAACTTCCCTTATTCTGCATGCAGTCTAGCACTTTGAGGTTCTTCTCCAGATTTTTCTCAGCCATATTCTTTTGGTTTTATTTATTTACTGCCACAAAAGGAGCGTATAATTTAAAATGAAATACACTTTATTGACCCTGATAGGCAAATTAGTAATGGACTCAATAGCCAGCATTTCGGCAGAACCTGATAGATTAAAAAATTACACAAAATATTCATACACGTATAAGAATAGTTAAACGCCGCTAATCCATGTTCAACAGTCTTAATTGATTACGGCACATAGGAGTTTTTAAACCTGTTCTCTTTATAACGGAGAGTTCTATACCTTCTTCCAGATGGTAAGAGTTCATAACAGGGATAGAGTACATGAAACGGGTCACTTAAAATCCAAAAATTCTATTTTTAAGAGTATTCGTTTTTTGGACCCAACATCACTGAAATCACAGAACTGAAAGAAGGCATATCAAACCGCTTGTGCCATACAGGGTCAAATTTATACTGTATGTTTTGTGGGTACGGAACACGGATGCCTACGAACACACAAATTCTCAGATCTCTAAAAACTTTCTCGAAAAGGGAGCACCTGTTGGGAATGTGAAAGATTTCTAACACCATGCAGTGGACCTGCCACAGAGTAGCCTTAATTTCCTGTCTGCAAGTAGGAGGAGGTTTTAGTGGCCTCCTCGTCTTTCACAATGACACAAACCAAGCCTCGGACCAGGCCAGCAGGGGAACATCCAACCCTCTCACTTCTTATTCCCAATTCCTCATTTTCCTCTTAACTTTGACTGCAGAATGAACAATCCACCAGCAGATTATGGTCAAATAACTATTTATAGAAGTTGTATCACACATCGATGGATGCAGAAACACATACACACACAGTTAACCTATTGTTGTATATTGTAGAGCTCTGCTCTATAGTGCATGAGCTCATAATAACAAAACGTATTATAATTGGGTATAATTAGGAATTTTTATGGTAAGTGTGATTTTAGTGCAGCTTTTGTAGCAAATATGATCTTAACAGGGACTATGTTCAATCAAAAACAAGGTCAACTAATTCATCATACACTTCATGCTGTATGACTAAAAGGGATTTGCCATTTTGAGTCAATTGCCCATAAGAAAAGAGAAGCACATTCATGAATAAAATATTATAAATCAAATTATATGAGATATATTCTTCAATGGAATCTCCATTTATTTAGTCCTCATTGAGTCTTTTTAGCCAAAGTCTTTTTTTTTCCATTTTTTTTTTTCAATCTCAAAAATGTCTTTGGTATAGGTCAACAGGTTAAAAATGAATGAAACTGTATGCTTCCAGTGGAGGGTTTCAAACGCCTAGGGTTAAAAAAAAACATTCTCTGATCTTTATCTCTGTGGTTTTGGTGAGCAAAATTAGCCACATCAAACAGTAAGGTGTGTTTGAATTTGTGTGAGTGCATGTACTTGTTGTGGAGGGGGTGGTTGACCTGAGGCTGGCTGCATGTTTTATCTTAGCAAAGCAGACTTCCTGTAAGGTTCAATACTTCCTCCCAGGGTCCAGCCCAAGTGGTCACACCTGCACTAACAGACACCTAGAACCACCGACAACCAATGGTCAGTTGGCTGTGATCAAAAATATAATATAATAAAAATAAAATAAATAATCATCAGAATACACTGTAGACATAGAGTAGGCCTATACAAGGAATACTATTGTTGTTCATTACTACGTACACACCATAAGCTCATATAGAGGCAGGAACATATTAGAAGACAAAATTATGCCATTGAGCAGTCCAGTTTATGGCAGTGGGCAGAAAGCTGTTGGTAAGTCCATGGATTACTATGGCAGTGCTACATGAAGAATGAAATGGGACAAGACCGAACTGACCCGAAAAAACCCTCAATGCTGCTCTTACAGACAATTGCGACAACTGACCTGATGCGATACCATAATCAAATGGAAGAGACAATGTAACTAAACTCAATTGTGTATTTCAGATGCAGTCACGTGTCATAACCTCATCACCTGCAGAGAGAAACTGCCACTCAGAATACACACATAACGAAGGACGTAAAGACATCATAGGAGATTGTGAAGATATTTCACTGGAACTTCTTCTTCATTACATCTATATCGTGTTCCATGTCAATTGTTATTTATTAATGTATTCTGCTAACAACTGTTAATAGAGCACTGTCATTTTTGCTACAATCTGCAATGTCAATAACTACAATAAGTACATGAACAAGAACATGCTGTTTTTTATTATTTTTTATAACACCATTAAGGTCCTATAGAACTTTTAAAGCATGGTTCTTTATGGAACCTTATAAAAAGTGTTCTATTTAGCACCAAAAAGGGTTCTGCTATTGTTACAAGCCTAATAACCCTAGTTTGGTACTGTTCTTATGAGTGTATGTGGCATTTAACTTAGTTGCTCTGATTAAGTCAAGTTTTTGGAGGGATAAAATATTTAACACAATATCATAAAGAACGCTTTACACAGGACTAATTTACTGTTGATGTTTTATTTACTGAGATATTATTTACGTATGATACACTAATATGATGGTGTCTTGTGCATTTATTATGTACATCCTATAGCACTAATATTTCTTGACATTTTCTGTATTAATTTGAAGAGATGCAATTTGCCTGTCTGGATGAATAATGATCAGGATGACTACAACTGAAGCTGAGATACATTTGCTCTAGGCTGAATTATCTTATAGTTCCTGCAATGCAAGAGTGTGTTTTTGTTCTGAGAAAGAATGAATGAGCAACAATAATGTAAAAACTTATAGACGCAGACACACACAAGTGTCCCTGTCATTCTTTTGTGGGCCCCATAGCTCCAAAACGCTTCCTCTTTCTAAATGTATTGCTCAAGTCAAGCCAGGATGACTCAGACACCATGTATCATCTGGACTGGAGCATGGAGTCTTAACACGCTCTTAGCCATCGCCAATGAAATGTCACTCATGGAAAAAAAGGACTTATATAGCAATGTTTTAGTGAGGGATACTCTGAATGATTAACCGCAGTGAATTTTGGTGTGAGTCAGTATATGGTAGATATTTCCATTCTCTATATAAATAACACAGTAATTTTAACCAGGCAATTTATATATCACTTAACACAACACATATATTCATAAAACATTAATAATATCATCAACTCTTTCACTCATAAAGAGTATATATTCTTGAACAAATTTAAAATAGCCTAGATAGATTTATATAGCGCTTTTCTGGGTACTCAAAGCGCTTTACACGGAAGTGGGGATCTCCTCAACCATCACCAATCACTGTAAAAATTAATACATAGATTTTATTGATATCTAATCAATAAAAATGAGGCACCAGATTACAAGCAATATTATTAATTAAATTTAACCAATTAGAATTTAGTAATAATTAATAAAATTAATTAATTAAATGTTAACCATTTAAAATGAGTAAAATGTACAAAATATATATTATTGCCAACATTGAAGACTCATATAGAGTCCAATTTATGAGTTAGGTTTATTTGATTAATTCTAGCTGCATACTATGTTTAGCCTTTTCAATGAAATCCAAATGATCAAATCAATAAAAAAATCACTTTTTTTTAGGCACACACAGACATCAATATTTAGCGTATGAATCTCAGCAATGGTGACAAACAGATCACCTCTGATCATAAGCTCATTATTTATTCATGCAGCAATGCATGATGGCAGCCATGAATGAGTTTTGATTGGTGGAACCCAGAATGCATTGCAACATGCTTTATAAAATGTCACCATTGTTGAGATTCACAGGCTGATTATTGATGTCTCTTCTTTTATAAGATAAACTTTTTAGTAGTTATTTGGATTACATTGTAAAAGTTAAAAATATCATGGTGTAAAGGCCAGTATAATTAATAAAGTTATTATATTCAGTCTATAATTAATAAAGTTAAACCCAACTCATAAATTGGACTCTATATGAGTTCAGTGATTCAGGTCAAATGATTGTGAAATATTGATTATGTTAAAACACAACCAACACCATCAGGTCACCTTTTCTCTTTGTTCATCTGGCTGTTATAACTCATGTACAGCAGCCAAACAAAACTTAAAGTAAATAATTTAAGGGTCAAGACCTCAACTAAACTGATCCCAGTGATTCAGCAATGACTGGTTATTTGGCACTGCAGTGGAAGCCATTTAAATCGTATTTGCACATTTGAAATAGTTTTATTAGATTTGTCCAACAATTGACGGCGGGGCAGGAATTAGAATTGAAATTTTTGACATTTTTCTCCATAAAATTTTAAGACGTAGATAATTTTACATGCTTTTGGAAATAACACAGAGATATGGCCTAGGCTAAATGTTTGTTCTATCCTCTTATATACTGTCTATGGTTCTATCTTTGTTTCAGACAATACACCTCAATCAACCACGCCATCTTGTGGTCAGGAGTGGGATAAATGATATCATCATTTATTCTTCAAAATATAATTGTGTTCTGCAGAAGAAGAACGAAACTCAAACTGTACATGTTCAGAACAACATGAAGGTGAATAAATGACAGAATTTTAATTTTTGGGTGAAATATCCCTTTAAAGCATACAATCCTCAGCAACATTAGAGCTAGAAAATTATCTTCACTTTCCATTCATCATTTTTTACTATAAAACCACTGGACCACTCCAACCTTAACTTGTTTAGTTGCCAAACACTAACTCATAATCTCATGTTGTTTTTCATGACTGTTCATTATGGATACTAAAAACTATAAAAACATATAACATGCACTTAATTTGTGCTTTCCTCTTATTGTTACAAATTACCATAATAACTTCAACAATTGAAGTCTGAATTATAACCAATAGAGACTCTGTATTTAAAAAAATGTGAGATGTCCATAACTCCCATAGATAACTCCCAGAATGATTGATTAGTCATTAAACAAAATATGTTACAAGCAATCATCCCATACGTACTCCTAATAACAGAGAACAATAACAAGATGCCCTTGAAAAGAAAAGGAAAGGCCTTGTTTTAAAGTTTATCATATAAAAATACTTCAAATTAAAAGGCTTATGTATATGTGACCCCAAACCAGTCACAAGTCGCATGTGTATATTTGTGGCAATAGCCAACAACACATTGTATGGGTCAACATTATGCCAAAAATCATTAGGATATTAAGTAAAGATCATGTTCCGTGCAGATATTTTGTAAATATTTTTGTGAGTGAATGCAGCACAATCGCGAACATAAATGGACAACTTTATCAGCCTAATATTGTCAGTAGTATAGTAGTATCTCAGTCAAATATTGTCCTATCATAACAAACCATTCCTCAATGGAAACCTTATTTATTCAGTTTTCTTAGATGATGTATACATCTCAATTTCAAAAAATTGACCCATGTGACTGGTTTTGTGGTCCAGGGTCACATATGTGGATATTGTACGTGACATAGATAGATAGATAGATAGATAGATAGATAGATAGATAGATAGATAGATAGATAGATAGATAGATAGATAGATAGATAGATAGATAGATAGATAGATAGATAGATAGATAGATAGATAGATAGATAGATAGATAGATAGATAGATAGATAGATAGATAGATAGATAGTGGAAAAAGTCTTCTCATTTTTATAAGAAATCACTCGAGTCACGGAGTTCCAGATGGCAAAAACTTAGACTTTATTGGTGGAGACAATAAAGGTGAGATGCAGCAGAACATCTAACAACCTCAGTCAAGACCCTCGCTTTTAAACATTTTCTTACACCTCACCCCAAACTTTGCTCAGCCAATGAGCATTCATTAGGTCATTTTTAATTGTAGTTCACTCATCCTCCTAAATAAATCCTCTCTTTTCTTGGCTCCATTCCTAATAGTGGAGAGCCATCACCTGGTTTATCATCAAAGCAACATATAGAAAACTGTCATTTGCATCAGTGCGGTTGGTAGGCTATATACGGATCTTCATATTAAAACATCTGATGTTCCACAGTGGTTCGTACAGCTGCTGGGTGTCTGCTGAAGTGAGACACATAGTGAACTCTGTGACCCGAGGCCTTCTCTGAGGCGTATAGATAGATAGATAGATAGATAGATAGATAGATAGATAGATAGATAGATAGATAGATAGATAGATAGATAGATAGATAGATAGATAGATAGATAGATAGATAGATAGATAGATAGATAGATAGATAGATAGATAGATAGATAGATAGATAGATAGATAGATAGATAGATAGATAGATGTTAAACACTAAGAATTCATGTTATAGGCTAGGGGAAATGTATTTAAAAAAAGGAGTCCATCCTCGAACCTCAAAACGGATATACTTTTTTATATTTTTTTTTACTTTTTGCCATTATAACTGCTGCGGGTTAAACAATCATCTTCTAGCACGTTCTCCACGTTCGGCGTTTAGTCTCCACCTCCGGTTAGTGCGCGAGCGCCGTCTGGAAATGCACTTCCGGTCGGTGAGACGTGGCTGACAGTGGAAAATCTTTCAGCAGAGAAATCGGGAGTCTGCTGGAGTTCTCCATCTCTTCTACTCAGCAGTGCCTGGATGGCAGGGTCAACCCGGAGTGAAAACTGTAGGAATTTCAGCAGGGTAAGAGAAAGCGTTTTTATGTATCGCTGCAAATCTGGTAGGAAGTGATTATTTTTCAAGGCACGCAACTTTGTATCGAGGTAGTTTGCGAGTTTTATCGGAAACATTATTGCTGCAACGTTGGGTTTTTCGAATTTTTGTTCATTGCCAATAAGTATCAGATAAACACTGCTGGTTTTGCATTCGGGCAGTCTTTGTTGTTTTAATTCGTTTAGCAGCGAAACGCTGAAAACTTTGCAAACTATAGAGGAAAAACGGTCGGGAAACGGTCTGGAATTTCTCGGGAATCTCACCGCTCCCTGAACTCGTGCACGTCCACAGACCGTCCTGTGTGAATGTTTGTTAGCATACTGATTGTAGCCTACAGCATTTTTGTCCACCCATAACGTGCATTATTGGTCATTAACATCGGTTAAAACTTAAATTCATTGTTTTATTTTGTTTTTGCATAATAGCCTACATAAAGGCAATTTAAACTCTTTATGTAAAGTTTAATCATTATGGTATAAATATACCTGCTGGAGACAGCTGAACTCATTCAGACTCATTATTATTATTATTATTATTATTGGGTGATACTGTTGTTAGATATGGTTACTGTTGGAAGATATTGTGTTAGGCCTGGCTCTAATGCATTATCTATTATCTATCATGTTTTAATTGTTTCATTTCTGTAGCCTAAAGTTATAGATTATGTCCCTGTGTTGACACTAACTACTGTACCTAAACATGTGTGGTGTTTTGTCTGGGCTATGACTCACGTGACTTTTGTCTTTTTATGTGGTGTCTTCTGTTTACTGTGTGTTTTTTTGGGGATGTGGAGAAGTGGAGGCACTTAGTCACCATATCCAGACATATTTGTTGGTAAAGCCAAATGGCTAATTCACTGTGACTTCCATATTCAAATTGATTTTTAGAATTGCAGTTTTTTAATTATGAATAAAACGTCTTTCATATTTTAAAACATAACTTTTAAGAAAAAAAAATGGTTCTAAAGAGACAAAAATAAATTGTAATCAAAAATTCCATGCAATGGTAATAATGTCACAGATTTCACTCAACCGTTCAAAAAGTCTATGGTCTAGAAGAGTTTTGAAAGCAGTCTCTTATGCTCACCGTGTAATGCATTTATTTGATTAAAATTGAGTAAATTGAAAATAACTTTTCTATTTCATTATATTTCAGAAAATATTCTAATATGCTGATTTTGTGCATTTATTATCCATGTTGAACAATTGTGCTTGTGCTGCTTACTGTTTTTGTGGAAACTGTCTTTTTTTAGGTTTAAAACAAGAGCATTATAGTGTTACTGTCACATTTGATCAATTTAATGTGGCCTTGCTGAATAATAGTATTAATTTAATCTTAATCTTACTGACCCCAAACTTTGAACTATAATGTATACAGAATAGTACATATTCCTGCTTGTGATGCTCTTTTTAAAAGTTGCTCAAACATTGATTTGAAAAAATAACTGCGTTATATACAATGTTTATTTCATTGGAGACTAAGAAACCCAGAACCTTTTTAAAACTAATCTTTCCACTTCATGAAATTCTGTTTGAAGGCTCCTGTATTTCTTTCAGCACCCTACATGTTTCTTCCAAGTGCATTGCGGAGGTCTGGGCTGATGAGCGCAGGACCCGAGAGGCCCGTTTGGGCATTTGCTGTACTGCTCCTTGGCGCCGCCCTACTGGCGTCATCCTTCGGCGGGAAGATGATGGCTCAGACCGCTGTGGCCCAAGCAAAGACCGCAGCTGCAGGACCAGGACCAGGAACATGGAGCATTAAGGACCTTCTAGACCTCCAGTACCTGGATGAGCTGTTCTCCGTCGACAACCTAGATGTTTGGTTCTGCTCCCTCTTGGGATCGATTGCCATTGGACTCAGTGGTATCTTTCCTCTTTTAGTGATCCCCATTGAAGCTGGAACAACTTTAAAATCTGAGGGTAAGTCACATTTATATGTTTGCATGTTATGTAACCATCTCATTGTAACAACTAATCTAGCATCAGGTTACATACTAACCAGGTCAGGTTTATTGTGTTACAGTCAGAGCTGATCCAGATATTCACAGCTGTGTCCCGGCGCTGACTAATGGACAGGGATCTGTATGTGTGTGTCTTTTCTTTGTTCCTTCCTTTAGGTTGAAATTGGTTTTCTTTTCTAGCCCTGTGCAGGTCATCTATAATTTGTGAGCAGAATGGAAAAAATTAGATGATTCTGGTCACACATCAGACCTAGTGTGACAAACAGACATATGTTTGTTATTTATACAAGGAAGAGAGAGAATCGGCTTGTAGATTGTCTTCACGCAGTTGTCTGGTTAATATAAGGCAAGGCTTGTGTGGCACTTCCTCCTTTTAATTCAAGGTCATGTTCTCTGTGGGATTTTTCCCTTTGCTGCTTTTGACCGGTTCCTCAGTCTTTTGTTTTTCGTACAATGTTAAAGTAATTTCCCAGCCTCTAAATAAGCCACATTTATAATATAACAATGTTTTAAAGGAGACCAATATGGCATCAAGTCCAATTCTGAAATGAATCTGTAAAGTGTTTATTTAATTTTTGTTTGTGTGTTATTGTTTTATTTTATTTGAAATAATACAGGTTCATCCTGGTTATACTACAGTTCCCACTGTTAGTTAGCTGCCGATGTGTAAGCAAAGCTAAAATATTTCATAGCTTACTCAGTTACTCATGGAAGCTTGTTTCCACAACAGAATAAACCATTTTAAAAGATAATTATTTTTATCTCACAGTTGCTAGTTTACATCTTGCAATTCTGACTTTTCTTTTCGTATTGAGTGGAAAAATACTTTTTTTCTCTCTCTCAGAATTGCGACTTTAAATCACACAATTCTGTTTTCTCTCAATCACGAGTTTATACTGTATCTCTCGATTCTGAGAGTCAGAATTTGCCACTGTATTCATTACATGATATAAATGATCTTGCAGAGGGAATAACCAACCAACACTGAGAAAAATGTTGTGTGAGCATGCTTGACCTTGAAAAGAATTTGTTGAGCAATCACATCTTCAGCTACACCTGTCATGACTTGTCCAAATAATACTTGATGTAGTGGACGTTCAAGAGAAGAGCCAACAGAACCATAATAGGAAATGCAAAAAAGTGTGCTGCACAGTAACATTATATGGTGAACAGCCTGGTCTCTGAAGACCTTTGTAGAGAGCAATGCTGCAGTGAAACTTTTGTCTGTGAGGATATCAGTCATGCAGAAATACATCAGTCTGGCAGTGGATCCCACTCAGGAAGTAGACCGGTTTGAAAGAAGGTCTGCTCTGACCTACCAGTGTAGGGTGCAGTGGGCAGGACAGTAGAATTATAAGCAATTTAGGTGTGTCCTGTTACTGTCTGTACCACAGAGACTCACCACAAGATTCTCAAAGCAGTGGTGAATAATGGTGTTAGATATTTTAGGCCTGTTATATTCCCACACTTTAGGGTTGCAAAACTAGCTTATTACAGCTTTGCAGCTTCAAAACCTAAGCTGAATGGAAAAACGCAATAATTGTTAAAGATAGTTTGTAGAATGATTGTGCAACTGTATAGAGGTTTCTTCATCTGCCATCTGCTTTGTGTGAAGGATTTGCTCAGTTTGTTTTACACAGCAAGATGCACATCAAGCATTTCTTGTCATGTGTTATGAAGTGGCGCTGATGCTTTCACACTGATTGCAGCTGGGTGTCAGAAGCTGAAGAAGCTGCTGAGTTTTGCCATTGGTGGTCTCCTAGGAGACGTGTTCCTCCACCTCCTTCCTGAAGCCTGGGCTTACACTTCCAGTCCTGGTGAGAAATCTCACATTATATACAACATTTGTTGTTGTTCATGCATTAATCATCATCTGTGTGCTCTTTCTCTTTCACAGTCTTTGGAATGGGAATCTCTTAGGGAACTATGCATTTTTTAACATTTTACCATCAATAGTCTAGTCCAGTAATTGACCCTTCCCTAAACCCCGTCCCCTTGGTAACTCTGGCTCAGTCTCTTATATTAACATGGTAATGGAATCGATATGGAAAAATGGCACTAAGTAACATTTACTTTGAAGCAAGTGTTAGTGCCCTTATTGATCTCATGTCTTCATTTGTGGGATTCAAGGCTCACACAGTGCAATTCACATCAACATTAAAAATAGAAACGCACAGAACTTCAATAAACTAGATATAAATATTAAATAAATACATTATTAAAAATATTTGACAAGCTTTTTGTCTTAAGGCAGGATTGGTCCATATACAGTAGCCTGCAGTTTTTAAGGCAGATACATTGATTTGGTGTTCACAGTATACTTTTATAGACTAATATAATTTGATGTATAATAAAATATATTTTGAATTATTTACTTGTATATGTTCAGTTTTATTATTTTATTTAAATTATATATTTTTTTATATTTTATATAAAATTGTATATATGTTAATTTAATATATTTCTATATTTACATTTTTAATTTTTTTGAAATGTTACTACTTAAACATATTAACTTAAGTTTAAGGTTTTCATCTGCTTATTTTAATTTTAATTTTTTAAATTATTTGAATGCTTTTTAATAGTTTTAGTTTATAGATGAAGTTGTTTAAAATATATTCTTCTTAGATTTATATAGAAAATGAACATTTCACTTTCTCTCCCCTTTGTGTGTGTGCACATGCTGGATAGATGGGTCCCACAGACACTACCGTACGCAGGGTTTGTGGGTGATAGGGGGTCTGCTGTCTTTTCTGATCTTGGAGAAGATGTTCCCTGATGAAGAAAGGGACTCGGAGAGCAGAGCTGCCTGCCAAAAAGCCAAAGTAAGTTACATATGCTTTTGCCCTGTCACTTCATTTCCTCACCTGCCATTTTTAACTCTTTAACAACCTTTTAGCCTATAATGTAGTTCCATGCATGTTATATGCCCATAGTTTATACACGACATATTCCAGCACTTTGAATCAGTTTAATTTATATAGTGGAACATTGCAATTCTGAACCTCATGGGGGAGCCAAAAGAACGATGGTGGAGTTATGCTCCCAACAGAATCGCAGACATTTGTTATGCATCCACTCAAACTCCTCCAAGCATCCTGTAGAATGCAATCAGAATGCAGTTGGAATATTTAAAATTCTGTTTTATCATTTTATTTCTGAAAATTTTCCCCTTATTTAACTACAAAAGTCACAAGTACAACTATTAAACAAATTTTTATACTGGTACATTTTCCTTTTTGAGGACTGGCTAAAAAAAAGGAGTAATAGTTTGTGGTGTCGGCTCTCTTCCTGCTTTGTTAACAATATCCCAAGTGTTATAAATATTTGTAGAACATAATGGTTTTATCTTCAAAGCTTGACAGACTTTGAATGTTTGGGCAAACCTGAGTCTGAGCTTCTCTCTGGTTCATTTCGGATCTTAATGCCAACTGCTATTATCTTTTACCAGTTCTTATATAAATAATTATTCTTTAAATGTGTTATTTTAAAGATTAAAATGTTTTGCTGAGCACACATAGGGAAGGAATAGTCCTGACTGAATAATTTATGTTATAGGAATTCTGTGGAGTCTCGAATCATGAATCACTGTTTGTGTCGGATGGATATGCATTATTTTTCTTTCACAGTCTTTGGAATGGGAATCTCATGAATACTACGCCTTTTAAACATTTTATCATCAATAGTCATCCAGTATTTGACCCTACACTAAACCCCGTCCCCTTGGAAACTCTGGCTCAGTCTCTTATATTCACTATGGTAATGGGATCGATATGGAAAAATGGCACTAAGTAACATTTACTTTGAAGCAAATGTTGTGGAGTCTTGAATCATGAATTACTGATCGTGTCAGACGGATATCAAAATCCCAATTCATGTCCTATTCAAATACCCACAGGACCATTCCTGGCATTCAAGAAGAACCCAAACCTTTTTTATTCTGGGCTCATTTCAGTATATTGCATCAGTGCCAGTTAAACACACACACACCTTTTCACTTTGCGGGCTCCACCCCAAGGGATATAACAGCTTAAGGCCTTAAAATATTTGCTCTTAAATGCTTCCTAAGACAAATTAATAACATTATTTGTTCTGCTTATTTTCAAGTGTAGACATGACATGGCTTGCTTTGTCAACAAATAAACACCCATTTGCAAATAAAGTGATAGTGTCCATCTTTCCACCTCCATGTTTTGTTTCTGGTGCCTTTTTCTAATTTTGTGGATTTTGGTTTGGTGTCAGGGCTGCACCATTGAAGCTTTGTGCAACAAAAGAAATGTGCTTGGATGGATCAATTCTCTTTTTTTTTTAGGGGGAGTCTTGCAGTGCCTGTGATGTACAGTAGATGTCCTTTTTTTACCCACTCTCTGCCTGCCCTTAATTATAACTTTAAATTGGACTTGGATTATGACTTTTATCTGTTTGTGAATGTCTACGTCGGAGTCTTCTGTTTAGTTTACGGGAGACCTGTGAGTTTGATTGATAGCCTCTGCTCTGTTTAGATAGCTATAAATAGTGTCTAGCAGGAAGCAGCTGCCACCAGCATTCCATCAGCAGACAGACGGGCCACAGAAGTCTGCCACGGTGCACAGAAACCACAGCTGAGAGGCTAGAACAGGGAGGAAGCGTCAAGTTCTGGAAGGCTCGTTGCTGTAGAGACTGATTCTTTTCTCACAGTCAGCTTTTGCCAGCCAAGTACTGTCTCAAAAAACTGATGTGGAAAGAATTTTGACAACTGAAATACTTCTATTTTTAGGCTTTGAGTGTGAGCTGATGTTTGGTTTGAAATGGAGCTAAACTGAGCGTTATCAGTCTGCTGAGGATTTAGTCTGTTTAATTTGAGAATTAAAGGATTACTTATAGTTATTTACAGCTTAATATCTATGTACAGAGTAGGGGCATGCTGTGCATTCCCACAGACAAGTTCAATATTTTCTTCAGTTAATAAAAATGAATGGAAAATGTTGATAGCAGTGTCCTTGTAATGGAGCAGACAAACAGGCAGCAGTGGGAGTAAAATTGTTGAAGAAAAAGTTTTTGATACAAATCTCTTATGTTTGCCCAAGGCTGATTTGATCAAAATACAGTAAAAAGAGTAATATTGTGAAATATATTTTAAAATGTAATTTATTCCTATGATGGTAAAGCTGAATTTTCAGCATCATTACTCCAGGCTTTACTTCAGTATCACATGCTCATTCAGAAATCATTCTAATATGCTGATTTCCTGCTCAAGAAACATTCCTTATCAATGTTGAAAGCAGTTGTGCTGCTTAATATTTTTGTGTAAAATGTCAGTCACTTTTGATCAATTTAATCCATCCATGCTGAATATAAGTATTGATTTCTTAGGAACGGTTTTAAATCCCAGGTTTATTTGAAGGTGGCGAAATGGTCTTTTTGCTCTTGAATGCTGTGAAATGATCCCAGATTAGAATGGCTTATTGTGGTGTTTTCTCTCCCCATATTAGTCCTCTTCAACAGATACGAGCAGCGAGGTCTCTGTGTCCCCACAAACAAATGGCATCTGCTCAAACAACAACTCCGACTCCAAGCCAAAGCCTGACATCAGCCCTTACACCGAGCCAGAGAAAATAAAGGTAAGATGCACACACTAATCATGCCTTGTGCACAATAAAGGTCTAAGTGGTCATTAGATTATTAGAGACAAGCACATCTAAATCTGGGACTGTTTCCTTCTAACCTATCAACAGCATTTGAAAAGTGTCTTCTCTATTATCTTTCTCTTCCATTTACTGTATATGCTATGTTTCTTTATTTCTTCAGACAAGTGGTTATCTAAACCTTCTTGCTAACTGCATTGATAACTTCACTCATGGGCTGGCAGTGGCAGGAAGCTTCTTAGTAAGCCGAAAGGTAAGACCAATTCCATATAAAAGTGATTCGGCAGTACTACTGTCTAGCAAGGATGACTGTTATATAAATAGATTCAGTTACTGTATAAATATAGTATGCTTTGGCCACTTTCAAGCATTTTAAAACTTCTATTTTAAAGCATTTAGAAGTTTCTCCCATGATTCTTTTGGACCATTGCAAACTGTGAGATGGAGATGTTTATGTGATGTATGGTAATATTTATAGTGCAGCAGTATTTATATGGCTTATGTGAAGTTGAAGTCCAGGTGGAGAAGCATAAGGCTCCCAGCATGCGTGGGGAGGGAGTTTCAGAGGAAATGGACTTGGTGCAACATACTTGCACATAAAAACACACTTTTACACATTTGCTCAGTGGCCTGGACATACATATTTGGCTGCATAAATGCAAGGCAGAGTACTGATGGAGAACTGTGCCATTTTACGGTTTTCTCTACCTCCCCCATAGCTTCTGTTGACATTTCAGTTAAACATATGTGCCAAATTACGAAACATAATATGGCTTCACTGCCCTGCCTTGATTCTATTAGAAAACTAGGGCTTAGCTTACTAAATAATTAGTTTATTCTGAGAACTTTACAATGTCTTACTTTACCTGTCCTTACAGGTTGGTTTCTTAACAACGTTCGCTATTTTGCTTCATGAGATCCCTCATGAGGTACGTATCTCAATATCTTGAGTCTCTTGAGTTTCAGCCAAGTAATTATTATAGAGAAGCAATGCATTTCATTTTTAGCTGATCGATAATAATTTATATTCATTGCTCATTCGTCATTCCAACAGTTGCTGTACATGAATTGTCTCAGTACTTATCAGTTTCTGTTGCTGCATGCATTTCTGTCTTGATGGAAAGGTGGGCGATTTTGCCATTTTGCTGCGAGCAGGCTTTGACCGCTGGAAAGCCACCCGTATGCAGCTCTCTACAGCATTAGGAGGAGTCCTGGGGGCGTGTTTTGCTCTTTGCTCCCAATCACAGCATGGGGCAGGTGAGACATCTCGAGTCTCAGACTCAGACTTTACCGTTCAGAAGTTTGGTGTCATTTAGAGTCTTTTTTTTATTTTATTTTTTATAACATCTTATTGAAAAATCTAAATCTTACCTACCCCAAATTTTTGGATGGTAGTGTTTCTTTGATCTTGAGTGAATCATCTTTCTTCTGATGTCAGTGTTTGTTCCCATTCCTAATGTGATTTTTAGCAGCTACTGATGCTAAATAAATAAATCATTGTCTTTGTTTGGGTTTTCCACAAAATAAACATTTGATCATCCCATTCTGGACTTTATATGTGGATCAGTGTGCTTAATATTAGATTCTTATCAAACATATTCGTCAGTGTTGATTCTGCTCATTTGTGTCTTTATAGAGAATGCCACTGCCTGGATCCTGCCCTTCACCTCAGGTGGCTTTATCTACATCGCCTTGGTCAATGTGGTACCTGATCTGCTAGAGGAGACCAACCCTAGGTAAGGTCCACTTCCACCTTTTCCATCTCCCACATGTAAAAATCCTCTCATACTTCACATATTAAATGACTGAATGTCCATGACCATGTCCCCTGCTCCCACAGGAACTCCTTTCTGCAGGTTCTGCTGTTGTTTTGTGGGATTGCAGTCATGGCTCTCCTCTCAGTCGTCATGGACTAGCCACAGGCGAGCACTGCTTTTACCAAGGGACGTTTAGAGTGTCACCTAGCATGTACTTATGGACTATTCACTTCCCTGTTTCAGCTTTAAATAATTTAGACATTTTTGTCACCCCAAAGACCGTGTGAGGAAAGACCAAATAAAGAAACAGCCTTGACAATCAGGTGTGATTTTAGCCTTATCCTTCAAACACCGGAAACCGTCTGTGTCCAGATTAAATGTAGACTGAACTCATGATGCCTTAAAGGCACCAGCTGAAACTGAAGGGAAATACAGGTTTGTGCAAACGGTGCTCAGAATTACCAGTAGTTGTTTTGGTTCAAATACGCCATCTAAGCTGCTCCTATTTTGCATTCTTGTTCATAATCGTGTTCCAGCCTGGTGTCAATGACTTATGCTCAGTAAGAAGAACCTGTTACGTTCCATTGTCAGTAAGTTTCATCATTGATTTGCTTTAATTGTAAGTCAACATATACTATGTATTTTTCCATATACACATGCAGTTTCACAACAGGTCAACACATTCTTTATTAAGAGACGGTGTACAGGCACATACACGTAATCCGATTTTTGATGGTCATCATCATTGCTTAAAAAAAAAAAAAAAAAGAAGCTAATAATACTGCTTCACTTTTATAAATGATTCTGTGGAAGTTAAATCTATTTAAGCTCATTTCACACTTCATTTGCTCAAGACATCCACGCTTTGCATGAGTACATATTCGTCTTGCACATACATCATTGAACACACTCCTTCTCTCAAACACTTTTGAAAATACTCAACAGGCCTTATTTTCTTACAGTATTTACTCTTGTTATTAATTATATCCTGATAGCCACTACATTGCTGCATTTTCATTTGAATTCTCTGATTTTCTGTTCGTTGTGGTCCTGGCATTGCGATTCAGAGTTTTGAGTGATTTAGTCTAGAGGATTGACAGATTCATAAGCAGACAGTTCTTTTACTCGAATGACTTTGGTGCCATTTCATACATTTCGATCTAATTTTAAAGAAGATAATGAAATAGTTGATAAATGGATTGCCTGTTTTGCCAGTTTTGTACATGGAATGTTACTGAAAGAATGTTCTGAACGCATCACTTGGCAGGTCAGAACGGTCTTTGCCAAAATGTAAATATTTGAAAAGAGATTATATATATTTATTCTATTAACAATGTCATGTTGAAAGAAAAATGTATAACTTTTAAGACTTGAGTCCTCCCATTGTATAGTTGAAATAAAGATATGTTACTGTTTGATTTAAACCTGTTGTTGTGGCTGTTTTTGTTTTGTTTTTAATGATTGAACTGTGCAGCTTTCACTTGTAGAATCACCACTGCAATCCAGCACTGCAGAAACTCATTTTTAGAAATGTAACGTTAGTTCAGCTGACAGTTTCAATCTCATTAATTTGCTAACCTTCTACCAAATGTCTATTCAGTTTAAGACTTGATTGAAGTTTCCAATCACTTGTATTCAGTGCAAATGAATAGAAACACTAAAAATGTTATTGTCAATTAAAGGGGTAGGTCACCAAAAAAAGGACACATTTCAGGACCATGTTTTTATCAACATTTAACGATTAACTGCTTTTTCTATTTTAGGTTTTTCTAAATCGCCAACACATTTGTGATTTTATTTTTATTTTATTTCTCTTTTTTTAGATGCAGAATAATTCTCTAGATTACTTAATGTACTGTCTGTGGTAAATATCCACCAATTGAATTGATGCATGTTGAGTGAGAGTGTCTTTCCTGCATCAAAACGGGTCTTTTCTATTGTATTAGCGTTAATGGATCCTAAATGATATTTTAACCAGAGCAGTTCTGGTTATCAGAATGACTTTTCAGGAATATGCAGTACCTTCCGGAATATGCATTTAATCATGAGGGCGCATAGGTTTCTCATGACCTACTGAATTACTGGTTATTCCTTGGCTGTTATGCGGAGGAACTATTATGCCTAATGACTCTTATGAGATGGCTACCCTTACCATTATGGATCCCCTACCATGTTTAACTGTTAGCAAGCTATACCCATCCATGAGCTTTGTCTTTTCACTACTGTTCTATGCTGATGCAGTTTGGCTTGACAACTGTGTGGAGTTTATTTGCACATCTTTGGAGTATTTTGTCTCTGCAAGGTCTTTGCATTTTTCAATGTGAGATGTCATACTCACAAATGGCTCGAATTGCCTGCCACTCCAAGTCCTATATGTTCAAAGTAGTAGCTCTGCAACGGTGTCGGCTATGCCAAGATGCGTGCCACAAGCACATTTTTCTGCACAGTCTGGGTCTGAAATGTCATATGGGAATCAGGGGGTGGTATTGATTTTGTGTTCACACTTGTCCTATTTCAACACAGTCTGTTTGGCAAGGGACTGTTGCCATAACGACTAGCCTGTGGGTTGTCTTCCTTTGTCATCTGCCCTGACAGAGCCCAGTGTGTGGGAAACTGCCTGGAACTTTGGACAATGAGGTGCCACTTTATTTATTTATTTATTTTTTCGAAAGCCTTTATGCCTTGTCCTTCAAAACGGCTTCCGATGGGCACCTAAAACGTGGCTGCTTGTACTAATGTGATTTATTCTCCTGTATCTTGACCTGAACCTCCCACGCTTCTGAAGCTCCTCTCTGTGGGCCGCCTCCGTGGATGACAGGTGGCAAGTTAGTGCTGCTACAGTTCACACCAAGTATATTAATAAAATATTTGAGTACACCTGATCATGCTGAAAATTGGGAGAAAGAGAGGAGCAGGGAAGTAAAATAATGCTGAAAGAACAAGAGTGGGGGAGAAACTAGAACGGATGCAAAAGTTAGACGGTAAAACATTTCACACACTGTATGTGATGTGTAAGGCCAATTGTGCATCGTATTTGATATGTCAGGCTAAATACTGTACGTGTTTTAATATAGCGCAATAAAACACTTTCTCAGTTTTCATGGGTTAAGATTTGTTTATTTTTATTTTTTACTGCTGCTGGGAATGTTTCCGAAGACAAAGTCTACTGTACGTGAGCAGGACACAGTGCTGCATTCTGAGACTTACCCTTGAGCAGATTTCTGTTCAGGTTTATTTACTTTCTCAATGTGCTAATATTTCAATTTATTCCAGCAAATTCAAATGACAAGGATTTTCTGTTGCATGTTTGGTAATATTTAACTCTGAGAAGGGAAAATGTGTCTCTCACTAATCTGTAAACATCTAAACAAAAAATAAACAACTTATGTTAGGCATTAGTTCTTAAGATGTTAAGTTATTTAAAAAAAATAATTTCTTTCAAAAAGATGCCTTTTTGGCCTGTCCCCATATTTGCTATAATAATGTGTGATTAAACATAAACAAATTTGTGAAATGTGTGACCCCACACAAAAACATTGCTGAAATGTATAGTCATATATATAAATAGGCTAAATAAATATAAATATATATAGGCTATATGAAAAAAAAATTATATATATATATATATTCTTCACTACCTTTCTGGGCCTTCTGAGTGGTGATAATATTGTTGTCTAGGGGGTCAGAAAGCTTTTGGTTTTCATCAAAAATATCTTAATTTGTGTCCCGGACATTAATGAATGAAGGTCTTGCGGGTTTGAAACGACGTGAGGATGAGTAATTAATGACAGAAATTTCATTTTTGGGTGAAGGACTGTTCCACAGGTGCATGTGCAATAATTGTGGATGTTTCATTGAACAATCAGGAAAAACATTGTTTAAACCCTTTATAATAAAGATCTGTAAAGCTTATTAGGATTTTACAAAATTATCTTTAAAATACAGTGTCCTGAAAAATGAGTAAAAAAAAACAATAAACAACTGATGCATTTAAGAGGCTATAGATGTTCCCTTTTTATAGCCTACTGTAAAACATACAGGTGAAACTCGAAAAATTTGAATATCGTGCAAAAGTGTATTTATTTCAGTAATTCAACTTAAAAGGTGAAACTAATATATTATGTATGACTCATTACATGCAAAGTGAGATATTTCAATACCTCTATTTGTTATACATTTTTTTTGATGATCATGGCTTACCTACAGCTATGAAAACATTTTCACAATATTCTAATTTTGAATGTGAAATTATAACAAATAAAGGTATTGAAATAGCCTATCTCACTTTGCATGTAATGAGTCATACATAATATATTAGTTTCACCTTTTAAGTTGTTTTATTTTTATTAAAAAAGGCATCCATTTAGCCGGCTAATTGAATTCCCCAATAATTAGTAAACATCAAGGAGAGCAAAATAGCTAAAAAGGGATACAGTACAGTCTTGAAGAAATATTTGAACAGCTGTTTACATCTGTAATGCTGTGCTGGAGTTTGTAATCAATAAATGACCCTCTCATGTTTATCACTGTTCCTCATGTTCCCGGTGCACCTAATTGGTCTCTTCTCATCAGTTCGCTGAGGCCCAAGAGGAAAGAGAGAGCATTGCACTCAAACCAAACCACCACTCACTCAATCCTGGTTCTCGCATCGCCTCTCCTCTTCCCATCTCTCCCCCTCTCCTTAACTCAAAATCAAAATAGATGGTGGAAAACTAGCACATCTGGCCGGGCGCTCTGCAACAATAGATCGCATCGAGCTGGAATCGAGCCTGGTCATGTCAGCGTCCGAGAGCTGCTAGAGATTCGGTGTGTTTTCTTGCTTTAGCTTTCACAACGGCTGCCGAGGGAGGACCGAGCGTCTGTCTGGGCTCTCCAACGAGCGGAGAAGATGGCCGCCATTAAGATTTTAACCAGCGCGGGGCTTTTCTTGGCGTTTTCCGCTCTGGTCTTGTTGGCTATGGCCATCTGCACCGATTATTGGTACGAGACGGATGCTCGGCGGCACCGCGAACGCTGTAAGAACTACGCAAACAAGCGGAACGATCCCGGATACATTTACATCTCAAATCACAACTTGCCACTCCAGATGCCTCCAAAGGGCTATGAGAGGAAAGCGACGGAGGCGCGCGTGAAGCGACACGCTCCGGCATCGGCGACGGCCATGGAGTCTCACTGCAGCCGCCAGTTCAACTCCACGATCTCCGGTCTGTGGAGAAAGTGTCATCGCGAGGGCTTTGACCTGGAGACCGAGGATCTCATTTACAAAGGTGAGTTGCTTTCTGTTTTGGGGTGTCTTTGTCAAGCACTAGAGCCTCGGTCCAGGCCGTTATGTTTCGAAGCGAACGGATGTGGACGTTCATCCAGCGGTAAATCTCACATTAACATTTTGCCCGACTGTTATCAATGCCATTCGGATAGGCTGGTTCTCCCGTTGTCTCTGTACCTACGTGGCATTAGCCTTCGCTTAGTAGCACTTCCTTTATTAAGTTTACTTGTAAAGCGATGTCAACAGTGAAGGGAAATGAGGAAGGCCTGAATCGGATCCGTGTCGCTGTCCGAGGTGCTGAATTCAGTCTACCTGTGCTGTGCCACTTGGACAGGCGGAACAGAAACTGCTTAGAGATCACCAAAAAGAGCATTTACATAATGCTGCACAGAGCATACGTGTATTTATATACAATTTTAAATTACGAATATAGAAAATCATAATCATTAAAAATAAATTATGAGGATATGTAATAAATAAGGATGTCTGAGATGATATATAGGATAATTTCTTTGATAACCTAGTAGAAAACGTCACAACGAAACCTGCTTTATTGTTACACACTGATTTGACAGACAATTTTTTTTTTATAAAACTATTTAAATAAAGAAGGAATTATGCCAAACTACCTAAACCACCTTTTCTATTTCTTTTCTTCTTATTTTTTTCTTCTATTCTTGTCTGACTAATATTTATTCTGGTATAACAATAACAAAGTTCAAGGAAACTCTGATGCTGCATTATGTACACAAAAACAATATATACATATTGTACATATATATATATATATATATATATATATATATATATATATTATACACTGTGGCATGTAAATGTAGTAGCCTAGTGAACATAAGTGTTTGTTTTGTAAAACAAATTACCTTTTCTAATAACACTGTGTTAAAGAATACCTAGACTATATAGTTTATCGGATAACAATATCCATAAGATGATTAAACTTAAAGCAAATGTATCATGTTTTACTTTCCTCGTCATATGAATACTGATCTCATAAGAGGCTTACAGCACCCTCGTCTTCTTTGATAAAGATCTCATTTCACGTTATGTTCAGGCCTTAAATATTAAGTGTGAGCTCTTACAGCAGCCATTTCTCTTGCTGGGTTGCAAAGAGAAGGAACGCTGCTCACTTGACCATATCTTCATCAATAATTTGTTCATTGATTTTCCCAGGTCACCCTAAGTGGCTCTGTAGATGTCATGAATGATGAAGTAGTGATGGTGTGCAACCACTCCAGTTAGACTGTGAGCCAACACCCAGGAAAACATTTCTTCCAGATGTATAGTCCAGTTTATTCACCAACCCGTGTCAGCCCAGTAATCTTTGTGTTTAGATAAAGCAGGCAAAACATTCTTCCTGATTGTCAGTGATACATACTGAGCAGAATTAACATAATTGGTTCTAAAAAAATACAAATGGTAAAACATCCTATAGATGTTTACTTGTCCTAATGGTTAAAAAATATCTGAGCACTGTTAATCAAAACAAACTGAAAGTGATGTTTAGAGAACTGGAACAGTTCAGACTCAATCGAATCATTATAGTACACCATGTGTTCTCCAAATGTGAAATATTTGAAACATGTCAGAATGTTTTAAAAACTGAATAAGACAAGATCACATGTCATGCTTAATACTGTAGTTCTCAATAGCAATACATTTAAAAAGCTTATAAAATGTGCTATGCAAATTTGAATTGTATCCTAAAAATCAGATCCGCGCGGGGTATTGATTCTTGTTTCTTTTGTTATAACTTTGGTTCGCCAATTAAATTGAAGTCTCTTTGTAGAGTTTCTTTTCATCAGATTTCACAGACATGTTTTTCCTTGTTTACACAAATAAGAGTACAAGAATGCCTTTTCTTCAGCAGAGAAATGAACAGAATGTGCAAAGTGTCTTTGTAAGAGATTCCTGGTTCCTTTGATGTGTCAGTTTGGGATTGTGACATGGAACAAGCTGTCCCAATATATTTGACACATAGATATGATAAGCATGACACAATCTGCTCAGCTCACGCATGAGGTCTGTACTCGTCATTTCATCACAGATCCGTATAGCAGCAAACTCGATGTGTTTTTGTGCCTTAGAAAACACTTTGATGAATGAATTTAACAGCCAAATTTCTGTAAAGACTAATTAAATGGCAGCACGTCCTCTCTATCCTTGACTTCACCTCTCATCTCTTGTTTTTGTCTAATCCACAATATGTCTATCTCACCCTTTGACCCAACATGTTTCTGATGACTGAGAATCATCTGAGAATCCAGTGAAGCAGTTGTGCAGCATTTGTGTTTATATTGTTGTTTATGACATAACAAAATCACATTCTGTGGTAGAAAAACAACATCTAAACTAGGCTTTTTTGATGCAGCAAGATGTGGTCATATTTCGATGGGCTATTGAGAACCAACTTGATGTGTGTTTTAGTAATACAGTTGACTGTATCTGCATCATGAAATCTCTCTGAAGAAAATCCCGGCTGTATTAAAGTATTTGTTATTGTGCTTAATATCATCCTAGGTTAGCTTCCAACAGAAGGTTCTCAATATTTTTCAGGTTACACATATATAAGAAATGTCATTATTGCTTATAAGTTTTGGTTTTATTGCTGACATTCATTTGACATTTTCTTGTTTTGTTGACTCTAAAACTTACTTAAAGGAGGTAACCTGTATGAGTTTCTTTCTTCTGCTGAACACAAAGGAAGATATTTGGAAGAATATGGGTAACCAAAACGTTGTGGGGCGCCATTGACTTCATAGTATGGAGAAAAAAATAATATGGAAGTCAATGGTGCCCCACAACTGTTTGGTTACAAACAATCTTCAAAATATCTGGTTGTCTGAAATAAATGTTGCATGTAGGCAGAGAATGCAATCATATAGCTATATACTGTAACAGCTAAAACATCAAGAGATATTGAGGCATCCAAACAAAATGGTGGCCCTTTTTATAAAACGTGCTTATCCACAGATTTGAACTTAGAGTGTGCGTATACGCTAAAATCCACACCGTTTATATTTATACAAAACGGTCTTTGGCGTGGAAAAGTGCTTAGTGCCATGCAAGTGTCTACGCAGACGTACACACTTCTCCTTGTGCCAGAGAGTCGGAGTTCTGCAGGTGTTTGGAAGTCTATAAGCACTTCTCGGGTAAAGGATTTGGACGTTGACTGGTGCTCTTTTATATGCGAATGACATCAGTTAGGCAGAGATCTAAAACTATTCAGCTGCGCACAATTTCAAGATCATTTGAGACTGATAAATTCCCCATCTGGATGAGAGGCGTACGTTTCTTTTGTGCGTACGTCCGTTCTCTGAATCACAGCGCATAAGAACATTTGTGAAATGATCGTAAGATCAAATGTAGGATGATTTCTACGCAACATTTTATAAACGAGGCCCCAGATCTTGCATCACCGTCACCTAGTCTAACAACTGAAAGAGTGTAAAACCATACCACGCACTTTGCAACACTTATGAATAGAACATGAAAGCCTGCTCTGATTTATGCAAATCAATCTTAGACCAAATCATCAGCTTGAGGAATGCTAAAAATAACGCTGATGTGGGTGAAAAGAACACAAACTGTACCTTGAAAAACCCTGCATAGCCTGTGGGGACTGGGATGTATAGGCACAACACAGCAAACTGTGGAAGTCACAACATTTCATGTTATCTGATTTACATTTGAGGTTTCTCTGATAAAGATTTGAATTTCTACCAGATTTAAGTCCTGAAAGCTTATGAATGAAAATGACTGTTTCGGCTTCATAAAGTGCAAGTTAATTATTCTAAGGTTCAGGATTCATACGGTTCTCATCAGGGAGGAAGGCGATCAGCACTATACACATCTTGTCTGATACACAACACACTTACGTCATTCAAGACCTTACAGTGCCAAACAAATGTGTCTCTATCTCACAATGTTTTTTTTAAATAAATATAATTAGTAATGGTAAACATGCTACTGTTTAGGACTATCCATATAACATAACCCTTCAAAAATAGCAGTTTTGCTTTCATAGGCTATATTTCACAGACATTGGTCATTGCGGTTCAGGCATTCTTAAATACTGAGGGGTTTATGGTATTCAAATTCTACAACTGAATGAAGTAGGTTTGTTTTTAAAGCCTGTTTCTCTAATGTTACATGAAAATCAAATCAATATGTAACTGACATTTATGACCCTGTGCATTTGATCATGTATGCCTAATTGCTCTCCAGGAAATGCTTTAATTAAAGTGAATACAAGCATGGGCCGCTTTGCTGCATTTTATGATCACAACAGACCTGCTGTTCCTCAGGAGATTAAAGCCTCAGACTCATTTGCTTTTCCTAAACAGTAAATGCTGTAAATGTCATGAAAGAGTGCGCTTCTTGATTCACTGTTTTGTTCAAATAGGTTTGATTCAGAGATGCACCCCTGTAAAGTATCATTACACCTCTTCAATCCTGCCTCGAAACCTTCCCGTCAATATCACCAAGACCATCCGACAAGATGAGTGGCATGCTCTGCGTGAGTCTGGCAGACGCTTTTTTTACTTGTGTCAGATATACACAATTCATATGTGCGGTTGATCAGTTTATTAATTCATAAACAGTTCTGTCTGTGATCTGCATGTTTAAAGACAATATTTGTGAAACTGTCAACTGTGCACACACACACACACTATACACACTTTTTCCTTATAAAGGGATTGTAACTGATCCTTCTTCAATCCCCAGTTGTAGCAATATGTTTGTAAAATTGTTGTGACACTATGGATTAATGGTTTGGAGAATGAATGTATGTATGGATGATACTTTGTAACGCTCCAATACATCTTATATTGTTTACTTTAAACAAAAGCACATTAAAGCACTAAAAAAAGATTCATTATTTCACCAAAAAGGTCAAACATTTTATACTGCCTGCCAGCCTGTACCGACAAACACAGAATATTCTCTGATGTGAATATTTCCCTCCTCTTACTTAGATTTACTGATTTACCTCTACCTTTTTTTGGTCACACTTTAGACTAGGGTCCAGTTCTCACTATTAACTAACTATTAACTCCAACTTTTGCCTCAATAAACTCATACTTACTGCTTATTAATAGTTAGTAAGGTAGTTGTTAAGTTTAGATATTTTTGGGTAGGATTAAGGGATGTAGAATATGGTGATGCAGAATAAGGCGTGGTTTAAATATGTGCTTTATAAGTACTAATAAACAGCCAATAACTTGTTAATAGTGAGAATTGGACTCTAAACTAAAGTGTTACCCTTTTTGTAAATAAATACTTTTATTCAGCAAGGATTATATTATATCCCTCTTCGTATTTCGAATCAATAATTTAACATATATATATATATATATATATATAAAATGTATGGGTATAATAATAGCATCGTAGGAATTGGTTGCTTTCTTGATGCAATGGTATTAGTTTCATTACTACCTTTGTAGTAGTATATCTATGAATGTGTGTGTGTGTGTGTGTGTGTGTGTATATATATATATATATATATATATATATATATATATATATATATATATATATAATAAAAAGTCCTTGATGAATAAAATAAAAGCGAAACGTAAATATTTAACATGCAGTTAGGCTATATAAGCCATCACTAGATGCTTATAAAGCCCCGAATAGCAACAAAAGGGTCTTGATGATAGTGTTTTGTGCTGCAGATCTGCGGAGGATGACAGCAGGTTTTGTGGGCATGGCTGTCTCTATCATTCTTTTTGGCTGGGTCATCGGAGTTCTTGGATGCTGTCAACAACATGATCTCATGCAGTATGTAGCTGGACTACTCTTCCTCATGGGCGGTAAGAGACAGAGAGTGTGTTTGTGTGCGTGCGAGAGAGAGAAAAAAGTGACGGAATGTAACTTGACTGCTCAGTTATGTCGCCATCTAGTGGCTGGTTTCTCATACAACATTATGTAAATACACAAAGGTGCTTTGAAAATAGATCAAAAGCATGAACTCTTTGCATCCTATATTTGTGATCTAAAAGGAAAGTGTGTTTCATGAATGTTTGATGATACATCTTGAGTAATTTCCTCTCTGACAGGAACCTGCTGTATTATCTCCCTTTGTACGTGTGTGGCGGGCATTAACTTTGAGCTGTCCCGTTACCCACGTTACCTTTACGGCCTTCCAGAGGACATCAGTCACGGGTACGGCTGGTCCATGTTCTGTGCCTGGGGCGGACTGGGTCTCACCCTGCTGGCTGGTTTCTTATGTACGCTGGCCCCTTCTTTAAGCAGCCCCTTGGCCCGCACCACAGTCCACAAGTCCAGGCACGAAAATGGGACTGTGTGAGCAGAGACTTCTGGAGAAACATTGCAGCAACATTTTCACAACATGTATACAGCGTCTACGTAAGGACAAAGCATCTGGCCTATTCATCATCATGCGCTATACTGACTGGATCATTTTCATGACTTTCGGGCTCTTGTTGATCACCGATGTCAACACAACTTGTGCACACCGTCCATTTGATTAAAAGGTTCAAATCTGTAAATGGTATGGACACTGCTGAGTCAAGATGGAGACACATGCACAGACCACCAAGCATCTTCCACCCCCTCACATGTCTCACTCTGGTCTTTTGTGACACACACACACACACACACACACAAACCAATGACATTTTTCACTGCTCTGCTTCATGACAGAGAAGCGAGCTGGAGGCGACTGTCTTCTCTCCAAGAGGATTCATAATAAAATGGTGCTCTCTTTTCAAAATTTCACAACTGCACAGAAATCTTTTCAAAGACATCAAGAGAACAAATAAATCCACAGGTTTTCTTATAGCTGACAGATGGTGTGGAGGAGTTTAAGCCCAGAATGAAGTGAGGAGCAACAGAGAAAAGTATTTCTGTCATTCAAGCTTTGAAAAGCACATTTCCTAAGGCCTCAAAGAGTCTGTACGTGTAAAGATACTTCATTTTGTCCAGATTTCAGGTCTACATTTGTATGAGATTACGCTTACGGATACAAATGGAGACTTTTCTCTCTTTGTTACATGATTGTAACGATCGGTGACCTGGCTTGGTCTGTGGTATAGCTGATTTGAGGAACCTGACCAAATTTACTACTTAATGGCATGTGAACCTAATTTGTTTTCGAAAATGTTTGTGGGGGTTATTTCTGAACGTCATTTCTCATGAAGCCTTATTGCTGTTATAAGCACAACATGCTTAGAATCAGAGTGACACGAGAGCTCCGCACCTTCCAACCACGACTGAATGTTGTTGAATAGTCAAGATACAATTAAAGCTCTTGATGCACATGCAAGTTGAGGATTTCTAAGGGATTTCAGTGTTATGTTTAGTCACAAAAAGTGATATATGAGCCGGTCTAAATACAGAAAGCATAATGTACAGAATTTAAATCAAGATGATGGATTGCAGGTGTTTAGTTTGCTGCAATAGCTACATGACACGCAACAAGCTATTAATGTTTACATCATGTAATGTTTTTCCAACCAAACAATATTTCAAACAACCCAAACAGGCCTGGAGGCTTTAATATAGTAATAATATAGTAATGTCTTTTTAAGAGTGAGTGTGTCTCCACATTATCATGAATAATTCATATTGATTATTCTCTCAGCAATGGATATTATTTATTGAGGACGCTACTGTGAAAAGCACAGTTACCCTAAATCATTGAACATTGCCGCACATGTCTTTGTCAAATGTACATTCATAGTCTCACGGACCTCCACAAAATCCAGATCAATGCTTGAGAGTAACGTACTGATGTTGGTATTCACAGTGGGGATATGTAAATGCAATAGTTAACGTAAGACGGCAAATACTGTGGAAGTATTCTGAGTGCGTATTTTGGGAAATTGTAAATGACAATGTTTGAGGGAAACAGGGGAGTCCAGTTCCCTTTATGGTTGTGTTTTAATGCTATACAGCTGATTGGCACAAACATTTACTGTATGTCATAGACATAAAATGAACAAAGCCAAAAGAACAAATCCCTTTAGGTAGATAGGAAAGTGTTTTATTGAGTGTGAGCTTTCTGATGACCTGCAGATCATGTATTGACATGGAGACAAAAAAGGAATAAATGGCACTTAGAAAAGATGAAAATGTGAATGTTTTGGAGAGGATAAAAAAAAGAGCACAAGAATAATGTGTAACAAAAATAGCTTCTCAAATAAAAGCAGCTTCAGGTGTTTTGTCACTTTTGGGGAGATATGAAAGACATTTGTACAAATGCTGCCATTTTCTTTGGCAGCGGAAGTAGCACCACTTTTTTTTTTATTTTTGGGTATGAACTGTTTTACTGGTTCATTTCATAAGGAGAAAACAGGTGTCATTGTCTCGCATGCCGTCATATTGATTAATTTCAGTGTATTTAGATTGTGTCCATTTTTTTTAATGACTTATTTTATTAAATAAAATGTTAGTAGCATTTTATCAAGAGGCACTTTTCATTTATATTTCATTATTTTTTAATTAAAATACTTTTCAATGTAATAGTCCCCCCTGGACTTCAGTTTGGCTTGCAATATGAGTAGCCTACATATACAAGAGTACATGCTTGTGTAAAACAATTAATAATAATAATCCTTAAGGGAAGTAGGCGAGTCTGGTTTAATATACTTCCGGTAACACTTCACAATAAGGTTTCATTTGTTAACTAATACAGTTAACATGAACTAACATTTAAAACAAATATTTCTAAAGCATTTGTTAGTCTTAGTTAATGTTAATTTCAACATTTACTAATACATAATTAAAATCAAAAGTTGTATCTGTTAATATTATTAAATGGACATGAACTTACAATGAACAGTTGTATTTTTATTAACTAACGTTAACACAGATTTATATAAACTGTAACAAATGTATTGCTCATTAGTTAATATTTGCAAACGTTAACTAATCGGTCCTCATTTTAAAGTGTTACCATATTGCATTGTTATCTTTTCACAGTCCAACAAATTTCTACACAGAAAGTTCATGTTGCCGTAATTCTACTGAAATACAGCTCATCGCTTGATGTAGGGCACCACCTAGAGGATCTTTGTGGAACAAGTTCATTTTAAACCCTTATTCAAAAGAAATTACAGAAGTGGCTTTGTAAACTTAAACTTCAAAATACAACATAACAACCATACATCGATTTAAAATAAAAAGTTACAATAAAATTAAAAATAAAGTAAATTGGCTTCCCAGTTAATGATTTAATATTAAAGATTCTGCCCTTTATGCTTTTAATATTTAAAGAAAAAAAAAGTCTTAGAAATTCTTAATATCTGTGAACAAAAGGAACAGATGTTTATAAGATGTATACTCACAAAACCAGTCACAAGGGTCAATTTTTTAAAATTGAGATTTATACATTATAAATACACTTTCCACTGATGAATGGTTTGTTAGGATAGGACAATATTTGGCTGAGATACTACTATGTGGAAATCTGGAATCTGAGGGGGCCAAAAAAATAATAATATTGAGAAAATCGCCTTTAAAGTTGTCCATTTATGTTTGCACTTTTACAGCATCCACTCACAAAAAAATAAATTTGTATATATTTATGGTAGGAAATTAACTAAATATCTTCATGGAACATGATCTTTACTTAATATCCTAATGATTTTTGACATAAAAATGATTTTTGACATTATCGAAAAATCGATAATTCAATGTATTGTTGCCTATTGCCACAAATATACACGTGCGACTTATGACTGGTTTTATGGCCCAAGGTCACATATAAGACCACAAAGGTCAATATTCTTTTGCATCATGCCAGGTTTTACATAGGACTTCAAATGGTGACCCAAGCCCAATACCAAAATTGTGTAAGCAAACAGAATGTTCCAAAAACTCAGAAATTCATTAATATAATCATTAACTGTAGATTGATCAATAAGCAACTGAATAAGTTGATAAGCTGTCTGGATTCTATCAGAACATACCTGTGACACATTTGTGAGTCATGATGACCCAAAAGGCTGAGGACCACTGCCCTAAAAAAAAAGATGAATTACAAAATGAAAAGATCAAGCCACCTGGGCTGCTTCCCTCCTAGAAAAACTAAATCAGCCTGCTGTTGATTTAACAGAGGACACATCACTTCTTAAAGCGAGAGTGAGTACCCACGACCATATAACTGTCCCGGGACAGCTCTCTCTTGACTGGGGACCTGCCGCTAGGCTTGCAGGTTTTGGTTCCAGGCCGGGCGATCATGGTCATCCTGCACGGGTCATGCTTTAATAAGTAAGTACCAAAGGTCTCCCATCCACCACCAACACGCACCATGGCATGTTTATCATTCAACATCTGTAAAAGTGAGAAAACATGATTTGTTCAATAAAACAATTTCACTGATGTTTCTTCAACTATTGGCATTTTTAGCCCTGTACATTTTGTGAAAAAATCTCTTAAAACTCTTATCTTACAATGTCCAATAGAGTTATGGAAATGATAAAATATGTAATAATTAATATTTTTTTAATTTTACTTTAAGATTGAAAATGGGGGGGGGGGGGGGGATTAAACAAAATCTACACATTAATGGCATTTAATGTGATCTTCATAAAAAAATCTGTTTATATCAACCCCTTTAGACGAAAGTCAAGAAGAACTTGTAAACCATCTGCCATTTCTGCTGTGTGTGTGTGTGTGTGTGTGTGTGTGTGTTTCTTTAAAATGATCTCCATAATACCCACTCCTCCTTCATAAAATATTCAAAGTCTACATCTAATATGCAACAGATCCGATGAAAGTGTGTGTGTGTGTGTGTGTGTGTGTGTGTGTGTGTGTGTGTGTGTGTGTGTGTGTGTGTGTGTGTGTGTGTGTGTGTGAGAGAGAGAGAGAGAGAGAGAGGCAGGCTGTGCAGTTTAAATCTCATTAAGCCTAATGAAACACCACCTCTCACGGCACCAGCTGAGCACCATCGCAGGAAACATCCACACACACACGAGCATTTCCGACATACACCTACGGCGCGTGCATGGCGTGAAGCTGACTCGCTGCCACGGCAACCGCTCCCGAGCATGAACAAGACACACGAAATAGAAATGCATTGAAAGTAAGGGTCATGTCTCCTGAGAAATGTGTCTCTGTCCCTTGAGGCACGACAGTCATCTATTTCCTCCTCCCCTCCACCTTATCAGTCTTGACCCTCTCATTACAAAGCTGTTAAGCTGTTGGTAATACAACCAGATTTATATGTTTTGCACCTCCCACCCCTCCAAACCCTTTTAGCTTGATGCATCCTAATAGAGGGATATAGCCTATTCACGAGCGCGCACGTTTGCCAAGCAGGGTAATTCTAATTACCATGCGGTTTGATCAGTCTCAGCTGTTCCCAAGCAGATTAAAATGTCAGGGTTGACAGAAGAGGTACGTGAGGGCGAGCCAGAATTAACAAACAAACAGAAAGCCGTGAGGGAGGAGGGGGAGTCTGTTTAAGGAAACCCCGCGTCAGTCAAACCTTAGCGCTTCTGACCTGTGCGTAAATAAAAACAGTCGACGACAGTGCAGAATGAAAGTATATGTTAGGCCCTACGCATTAATTCAGTGATGCAAAAATTGAATCGAGTGGGACGAACAATGTGTTCCATAACAAATAATTTACATGCTATTCAAGCTTGTGTAATGTTTGGTCAAAGTCAAACTCCAACCTCGTTCCATATTATCCGCATTTACAACCCTCCTTTAGACTCTTATCTCATTCTCTATTATATATAATGACAGCAAAATTTATTTTAGTCTTTTTTTTTATCCACTGAAAAATGAATGGGAAAGAGACGAGAGCGACCGCGCTGTTATTAATACACTGACCACTAGATGGCAGATTTTAGCTTTTATCTCCTTGTTTGAACAGGACCTGATTGAATAAACATCCAGGATAGAGTTCAAATAGCTAGTATGTGTTTTAAAAAGGGGCTGTATATTATACACATATTTATATTAGTGAAGTCCAGCTTGTAGCCAATAGTAGCTAAAGAAATGGCTGAGATGGCAAACAGTAGGAAAAGCTCTTTAAAGCACATCAAGCTAGAGACAAAAACAAGACCACCAGGGCCTGGGCTGTTTTGCTACCTGTCTACCTCTGTCCTCGACGCACCTGGATGAGAGTCATATCTGACCCTTAATCTACCTTTTGTGTAAAAGAATGAATAATGAATATGTCCTTAATTACTGAACAGATCACAAAGCAAGATAAACTTAGAGGAAAATATAGCAAAAATACACAAACGAACAAAAAGTGCAAAAAGGCTGAGAAGATGTGTTAGCCATGTTCATTTAAATGAGGTGTCCGTGAAAGGAGAGTTTTGCCAGATAGGCTAAAGGTAAACAGTTTTCAACAGTCTGTGTTTAAATGGCATTATGCTTTCCAGTCAGATCTAAAGAGAGAAGTATACATGAACCCATTAACATCCCTGGTAATGACAGACATGGCACGAATCGTATTTCTTAATGATTCACCGATTCTTCACTCCTTCCGTTACACAGCTCGGCCATTGTGATGATCTAATGGATCTTCCTTCTCTTTCATTTTAGCCCAGGATGTCACAAAAAAAAAAAACCTTGTCCCACTCCCTTCCACTGAAAAGAAGGTTGAGAAATGATATTAAAAGCTCCCTTTCTCTTTCTCTTTCTCTTTGAGTGCTACAGTAAGCCTCTCTCTCTAATTGGATCTCTGACAGAAAGCAGCTGCTTTTCTTTCTCTACCACACATACTGTTGCCCTGAAGGATTTGTCTGATTGAAAAATCATAAAAGGGAGAGGTGGAGCGAAGGCTTTAAGTCTCTGAATACAATCACGCTACTAATCACTCGATCAGTAACCAACGTATAAATTAATTATACTTTTATGGCAACTTTTGCAATCAAAAAAGTGCAGATCTATAGTCTAATAACAGTGTCTTCTAAGTAACTTGTCTCTTGTTGCTTCAAATGACCCCAGAGTGTCAATCATTGGTTGTTTCTTTAAATTTCCCCCTCCAGTTGAGAGACTATACACAAGTTTTTGACTTATACTTGATATATAAAGTAGATTTCAATGTTTGGTTTGTGTTTCTAAGAAGAAAGTAAGATCTGTCATGACAACTCTCTGAGTATTTGGCATGGTGGTAATGGATATGACAATGGATATGATATGTTTGGTCTTGGCGGAATAGATCTGCTACGCTGCTGCAGAGCAAGTACGGGTCTTGCTACTGCCAATACATACACGACACGCTGCTGTGAGCAAGTAAGACATACAGCTACTGTAGAATACATGTATAACTCGTGGCAGATCCATACAGGTGGAGCTGGGGAAGGTGGACGGATTCTGAAAGCGCACTGCAAATGCTAATGCTGACCAAGAATTTGAAGGTTAAGCAGCAGCTCATTGGCTACTTATAAAGCAGGAACCAATCAGCTGTGCCCTGTAGAGAATGATGTGATTGCAAGCAGACTGAGTTAAGGACCTATTAGCCTGCGTTCATGACAGAACTTTATATTGCTTGATAAATTTAAAAATGACTAAAGCAAGGGGAGTTCTCATTAACATTCACAAACAGCTTGATGTATTGATGGCTATCAATGTGACAGTGTTACATACAGTAAGTGTATTCCAATATGTTTAATTAAGCATGTAATGAGTTTGTAAATGACCCCAAATGAACAAAGTGACAATTCTGTTAAGAATTCAACTATTCCCTGAAGGGTTTAGATGCATTGTCTCTTTTAAAGGCTCAAAAAATACCGTACATGACCTTTTAGGCATTTTGAGTTTTAATATAATCTAAATTCTGTGTATTTTCAGTTTGACTGAGCATTTTATTATTGTTTCTTGTGCAATATTTGTGTTCTTTTCTGGCATATATGAACCGACTTTCCAGCCCTGATCCTAGATATTTGTTAATCTGAACCTCCCTTTTCCCTATTCAAAGGTGTGAACCTTTTCTTCATGTTGCCAGGCAACACCAGCTCCCATGAGGCTTTGCCTTGACTGAGTACTGTGTTCTTTCAGGTTCAAAACTAATATTTGTGCTTCTAAAGAAACAGTGAAAGCACAGCAAAGCTTGTTGACATGTCGATGCTTATAACAAATAATGAGACATGAATATTCATATCGCTTCATAACCTTCCACTGAAATAAATGAAAACCTGCAATAATAAAATATCGAGTAACAACTGTGGTGGAAAGAGCAGTACATGGTACATACCCTGACATAGAGAACTTTGTCTCCGACACGATAATGGCCTTTTGGCTGCTTCTCAATGCAGAATTTGACTGGACATTTGCATGGTGGATCCTCTGATATCTCCCTCACCTGAAACAAAACAACAAAGAAAACATGCTTTTGATAATGAGCATGAAGTCTCAGGATTGGGAAACCGCATACAGTATATGACCCTGAAAGTACTCACAATCTCATCCAGCAGGTTACCGCCGCTCTTTTTCCCATTAGTCTTTGCAAGGCCGTTTGTCGGAGAGGGTGGCTTTGATTTGACGGGTGTTCTGATGGGTGATGGTGTAGTTGGTGAAGTTTGCTGAGGTTCTGACTGGTTGTTTGAGTCAGAGAAGATGGACTCTGGGGGAGGGGACAGAGGAGGGGAAAGAGGAGAGATGGATGAGGGGGTTGAGATTGGCTCTGGATCAGGAGGGAAAAAAACAGGTGGGGTGGAGGGAGACGGCAGAGGTGAGGCAAAGAACATGGATGGTGACAGAGACTCATCTTCCTCTTTCTCGATCTCTCTCTCAAGCTTGACCAACGCAGGAGGCTCAACGCCATACCTGAGGGAGAACGTTTATTCAGCTGTGACTGAGAGATGAAAATATGATGATGAGATGTGATAGCAAACGACTGTAAAGGATCAAAGGAGCTCACCTTGAAGCAATTCTGCCAAGTTGCATGAGACACAAGCACACATCCCTCGGATGCCTCTGAAGAACTGGTGAAACACATACATTATCATATGCAGACGTATGATATCAGCATGTTTAAAACAAGCATATACTTTACCCTGGGTGTAACAATGGACAAGACCGAGCTTTGATAGTCACATACAAAGATTCTCCAAGCGAATCAAAAGACATTTGATACGTCTATTCAGCTAAATAACATTATACACTCTCAAATAACATTATCATATCCCTGCAAAGAGAATGACGATGACTGAAATAAGCCTCAGTTTTGTATCTCACTGAGAACAATATTTTGTTTACTTAGAATTTTTGAGTAAGAAAAATATATCTTACTCAATATTTTATAAAAAAAAATATCTATACACCCTTAGATAAATGATACAAGATAAATGTATTTGAGTAGTATATTATATAAAATATAAAAATAATAATAATGAGGTTTAACAAAACAAAAATATATATTTTCCATTTAAACTTTAATAAAAAACACTTTTATTAGTCTTAAAAATAATTGTATTATTTCTACATTTATTATCAATTATTATTTCTTACACCATTGGCAAATCATTTTCTCTTCATCTCACTAAATTTGAGTTTGATTTCTCTGAAAAAAAGCCTTTATATCGTGTCATTTTGCTTCAAGAAAATGTATCTTGCTTTAAGGATGTTTCGATATTTTTCCTGGAAAACAAGACACAAATACTGAGTATAAATACTTTGTCACTCATGTCTCAATGAGACAATAGCCATACTAAACACTGCAGAGCATTTTCATCCTCTAACTAAGTAAGTCATTAAAAGATGTTTGCATGAGCTTCCCAACCCATTTTTGAGCCTTTGCCATGCAGACACAAAACAAACGTTGCAGTGTTTGCAGTGACATTAGTGTTATCTTTGCTGTACAGTGGAAAAAGTTGCATAAAAACCTAGATGCTAATTCTGTGGTAAAAGGGTGTTGAAACTTGTATCAACAAGAACGAAATTAGAAATATGTCTCCCTTACATTCTGACAAGGTTTGAATGTGTGAATCCTTATGAAAACAAAGTAACAATAGCTAAATCCAAAATAGCCTCATTTTTAAAACTATGATAAATGTCGGCTAGATTTACAGTTTTAATAATTGGGTATCAATATACACTAATTTGAGGTTATTTTTCTGAATTTGGAAAATGCACATTAAGTTTTAAACAGTGAAATGCATTTAAACAGACAGGCATGTGCACATACAAAAGTCAACAGCGGGACTCTTTGAAAAGCACAGACACAAAGTTAGATCGACACACTGGTTCAACTTCTGTCACTGCAAATGTCCCTCAGGTTTTAAGTTTTTATCAGCCCTCTCTTCATGTAATATGACCTATAGACCTGTAAAACAACCAGAGCTAAAAGACTGAGAAAAGGGTTTTGTTGCTTTTATAGCAGTTATTGAACACTAGCTCATGCTGCATTATTTTATCTATCCTCTCAAAACCTTTCAATGTCCACTCTTTTTCATTTTCACAATTATTGTATTGTATTCTCTATCTATCTTTGACCCTATTTTTTCATTCCCCTTTTTCCCCCTGACATACTGTCCTTTCATTTCCATTTCCTTCTCTTTCTCTCCATTATTCATCACACAGTGATGGACAGCAGGGGCCAAGGGTGTGACGCTGTGAACAGTAGAGTGACACAGATATTGATACCGCTTGGCTATTCAGCAGTTCTTTAGGGCCACAGCCCCACAGAACGACAGCCTGCATAGACACAGAGACAGAGGAATTGAGGCCTGTTCTAACTGGACAGTCCAACCAAAATTAATTAAAAAAAAATATATATATATATATTATAAAATGTTATAGCCCAAGTCTTGCAGGTTTTGAACGACATGAGGGTGAGTAAATGATGACAGAATTTAAATTTTTGGGTGAAAACCCTTTAATGATCTCATAAGTGTAAAAGTGGGCAAGGACATCACAGATCTTTCTGCGCTGAAATTGTGTCCATAGTTCTCAGGATTGTTGGTGAATAGTCTCAGACGTACAAGCACATTGCCACTTGTATTGAAACCAAAGAACCTAGTCAGCTTAAAGGTGGGATCAGTAGTTTTTTAAATATGCTGTTTGGATTTTAGTCGGTCCGACACAACAACAACAAACGTGTCAGCCGGTCAGCATTAGGGGGGCGTATGACGGTGGAGGAAAGGGAACGAGCAAGAGGGAGATTTGAACTGAAGAAAGACTGCAGAAATACAAAAGAGAAACGCTCAGAAGAAATCACTGGAAAATAAAGGGTTATGTCTGGGCAAGAGCTTTTGGACCCGCATTAATATTAGAAACGCTGTCCAGAGAGAGAGAACTGTGCTTCCTTGTCATTTGTTCATCATCTGCGCTTTATTTTTCGTGAAGCATTATTCTGTTGCGCTTCTGTAAACAGACATCCACTCTTGGATTGTGTGCGTAACGGAGGCCAGTTAGTCAGATTTGCGCTGACGACTGCTAGTGAATGCGGCGTTTGGCGTCATTGTTTAGTGCACTCGACTCGCTTGCAGGGGGATCGGGGTTCGAGACCGACTCAGAGCAGGGCTGTTAGTTAGGATTGGAGTGTGAGTTTTGGAGGCGGCGTAATGAAGAACGGTGTGTTTGTCAAATTTCAAATGTCAACATTGGCCAATAGCATATTTCAAAAAGGATTTACCCCACCTTTAATCACAAAGAAAGAGTATTCACAAGCTAATATCTTACACATAAACAACCAAACAAAAAAACTATCCTTGATAGGATAAGAGAAATCGCTTTGAAATACTCACCAAGATCTTCAGACTCAAACAGATGTGATGGCTCCACCCCAATTTTACGGCACCAGAACAGAAAGTTAGCTGTATTGTCCCGAGCAAAGAATGATCCAGAGGCTGCATCAGGCCGCCAGCGAACCACGCGCCGAATAAAGGGCTATGTACACAACAGAAACCAACTGAATTGTAACTCTGGTTAGCTTATTATGTGCTTCAGATTAAGTTTAGGATCAAACTACCCATAATATGAGCACCTTTCCAATGTTGGCCATGATCATTTTCTCCTGTAGTGCTTCAGCAAGCTGACACAAGACGACACCAGTGTCTAGTCTGTCCATGAAGTTATCCACTGTTATATCCAAACCTGTACAGGAAGCATTCAGACAGAGAGACAAATGAACATTAGGAGAGAGATAAAGAATGATCAATAGGCTTATAGTAATAAAGAGTGAGGTTATAAAAGCACTGATTAAATTGTAGTGGATGAACTGTAGCTGTAAAATGCATAGTGACACTTAGTACAAGGGAAACCGTCGGGCCCTCTAGGAGAGGGCCTAAACTATTGTAAAAATAATATTTACAAACTTTTAAATAACGTTAAAAAGTTCAAACTTTTTTGATATAAAGTAATCTGTTCTTATGTTATTTTAGGAATTAATAACTTGACAATAGACATCTAAATCTTTTTGTGGAAATAAAACCTGCTTTCAACTCTGTGATTGGTGGTCCAGCTGTGAAATTGCAGACTGATTTCAAATGACAGGAAAAATGACCAATCATATCTTTCCTCTAAATGGGTGGGGATTGCTATGGTCAAGTTTATGACACGTTTGGCTCGCTGCGAGGAACTCGATCGAAAAATAAAAAAACTTTGATAAAATCGTTATTCACTATGGAAACCGCAAGCAACATTAATAAGAAGGAGATCGTTGGTAATTTATCATACACGCCGTTGTCAAGATTAACTTTTAAAGAAAAGCTGGAGTTAGTGGCAGAGGAAGACCTACACCAGAGATTAATTTTGTGCAGAAAGCCAAAGCTTTATTTAAACCATTTCGATCCCAGCGATTATATAAGCGATAAAACTGGATGACAGTGAAGGGTTGGTCAAAATCCCTTGTCTCTTCAGTCAGTTATATATATATTTCATTCCATATCCTTTTGAATGCTTACATTACTTTTATAATAATCAATAATCAAGTATATGCATTATCACATAATCATTTCTATATTCTTTTGTGCTTGTGAAATTATATTTTTCTCTTGAGAGTAATGCCATTTCTCTCCCTTCCTTCCTGAGGAGCTATGTTTTGGTTAACTGATAATGCAGAGCTCAAGCACTCTTTGGCCTTGGTGATGTTATTTGGTGTTGTTCTGTGTGTGTGTGTTTGACTTTCTACATAGGCACGGGGGACACAACGCTCAGCCGTACTGGCGCTCTCCTATAACCTGCGAGGTCAAAACTGACCTACATCTAAGGATTGGCGACAGCTATCCTGACTAATGGCGATAGGCACCTTTTATCTGCTCACATGTGTGAAATTGTTTATGGTTCTATATTCTCTTAGCCAATCAGATGTATGATGATGCGATGCTTGCCCTTGCAAAATGGTATAATTGGTGTATGATTTTGTGTAAGGTAGAGTTGGCTTGCGACCTCCTCGTGAGACTTTGACGCTCGCTCTACCGATGAAACTGCAAACTATTCTTCAGTAAATTTTTATCTTTTTGATTGAACCTCACGACTCCTGGTCTTCTTTCATCATATCTGGTCTCGGGTCTTATAACTGTTACCCCCCTAACAGTTTGGTGGAGGATGCGGGCAACCATTCTGTGGTGACATCTCTGGCAAATCAGCAAACAAGGTAGAAAGAGATTTTATTAATTATTAGGGCTGTCTGATTGGAAGAGATTTTGAAGGGGAACGGGAGAGCTTCACTCCGACGAGGCGAGTGAAGATTATTTATACTACGAGAGTATAAAGGGTTGCTGTTTTGTTTAAAACAGCAAAAGTGAAACGCACTCTGTGGGGGCCCAGTGGGGCAATACGGGTGTGGTACACCACCCCAGCAGAGGGCGTCCCTGGATTAGGTCCAGTGGCACCGCAAAACCTGATCAATCTCTTCCATCTCAGATAGGGGATCCCCGAAGTTAGTGATTCAGGCAGATAGGGAACAAGATGTTAGTTAAATCAATAAAATAAAATTAAAATAGTAAAATATAGGGTTGTTTGCCAGGGATGCATCAGGAACGGTCCCAAACAAATAAATATATATATAGTGTGACCCAAATTGGCATAGACCAGTTTTATGTGACTTGGGAAGCGAAACATAATTTGCAGTTTCATTGTGTAGAAGTCTCACTATTGTTGCTAAACGTATTTTTCCGCCAAATTTATTGTTGTGGCTGCTAAATCTTTTTCTGTGGTGGTTTTTCATCTGTGACCAATAAGAATGACTGATAAAGGAAAAAGTCCTGACCAAATGGAAGAGAGCGAACGCTGTAAACAGCTCTGCTCTGACGAGCTCAAATCAAAGAAATACGCACAGCTCATTAAGAAAATGGTCAGTCAGGGGTTTGATTCTGATTGGAAAATCACACAGCAGTTAGACTGGCTGCAAACAAAAAAAGAAGCTGATAAAGTCAAATTTTTATCCGTGTTTGCCCTATTCATGGATTTGTAAGATGGGTGGTATACCAATAACTCCTGAAAAAAAACAAGAAAAAAAAAAAACAATCCCTAACATGATTAATGGGTGGTCCAGCTTGATTGCTCAACGTGATAGGATGACAAAATTATCGGACGAGAGATAGGATCTGATCTGTGCAGTTTGAGTGAAGGTCTAAAGGCAGTGTGTGATCAGGCTGAGAGAGCTGCGAAATGTGAGACGGTCTCTCGTGCTCCCTCCGCCCCCACCATCTCTTCTCAGACTGTTCAGGCGGCAGCTTTAGCCGGTCAGACTGAGAACCAGTATGATGGACCCTATACTGAGGCTCGCGGACTGTTGAATGTGGCTGTTGTAACCAATCGATCTTGAAATCACTTCTGAAACTTTGTATATAGAAGGTCTAAATAGCAAACAGGTGTATCACAAATCTGTTTCTGTCCCTCTAACCATTTCTAACTCTGAAAATGTATATTAGACTGAATTTTGGGTAGGAGAAAACACTGTAGGGACAATTATTGGTGTTTACATTTTGAAAAACCTTGAAGCTGATGTTTTGCTTTCTAAAAATAAGCTAGTGCTTGGCTGCAATGAAACAATTCGCTTATCTCAGACTGGCCCCCACCATGAGGAGAGATGTGCAGTGGCTGATTCTGTGAGTATCGCTGAAGTTTATAATTTCTAAATTCCCAAATGTATGGGCAAAAGACAAATATGATTGTGGTCTGGCACAGATTCAGCCTCTGAGCATTCCAGGTCCCTTGCATGAAGCCAAAAGACAATACCCTTTGAGAAATGAAGCACGAGAGGGAGCTGAAACTATTCAGAATGTTTTGAAGGCCCTCCAAAACGGGGGAGTCAAAGTGAACTTGAAGAAAGCACAGCTAGCATTACCTGGAGTGACTTATCTGGGACAGATTGTGGGGGTGCGTGGCCGACGCATCCCCCCCGAACGAGTTAAAGCTATTATTGAACTTCCAAAGCCAAACACTGTCACTGGTTTAAGGCAAGTGATGGGTCTTTTGAATTACTGCCGCCGGTATGTTTCTGAATAGACTAAACTCTCTAAACCACTCACAGAGGCACTGAAAGGAGGAAGACCTGGATCGGATTTGATCGACTGGACTGAGGAGATGGAGGAGGCTTTCGTGAGTATCAAAGAAACTCTTGCTTCCTCCCCAGCATTACGACATGCCGATGCCAGCAGGCCTTTCCACCTATGGACATGGGTGGGGACCCGGTCTTACTCCGCTGCTCTGGGTCAAAAGGTTCTGGGCCGGAACTCGTATGGGATGGTAGGATATTATTCTGCTCCTATTTCTGTTTCAATGGCAGGGCAACATCCGTGCCTGTTGATATGTGACTGTGCAGAATGGGCAGTGACATTGTGACACATCAAAAGGTGATACTGCACACCAGACACCAGATTTTGAAACTGTTAACAAATACCCGTTTAGGCTCCATCTCTAATCAACGACGAGCCAAATGGGAGACCACTCTCTTGAGTAAAAATGTGGACATACAAATTGACATTGAAAACTGCTATCAATCCTGCCTCCTTGCTTCCAGAAGAAGGAACTGCACACAACTGTGCCCGACTGATCGAGGCGGACAGCCAAAGCCCTCTTCAATCTGAACCCCTGTCTAATGCTATGAACTTGTTCATGGACGGCTCCAGCTTTCATGAGCAGGGAACACGCTTCGGCCCCGTATGGAGGCGCAGGGGATTTCTGACTACTGCAGGACTTCCTATCTCACATCAACAGCAGGTACAAGAACTTATGAATGCCTGTGATCTTCCCGCAGAAGGAGCAGTCATCAAAGTCACCGGGCACGCTACTGACAGCTCCCCGGAAGCCAAAGGGAACCACGCTGCAGACGCTGCTGCCAGAGAGGCTGCAAAACTGACTGAATCATGTGTGAGTGTGATGACTCTTTCCCTTCAGGAGAATGAAACTTCCAGAGACATTTTTGAACTTTATGCAGAGGATGACCCTGAAGAGATAGAACAGTGGACAAAGTTAGGAGCACAGAAAAATTCTGAAGGACTTTGGAAATTTAATGGACGCTTTGTTTGCCCTGTTTCTGCTCGAACTGAACTTATGTCCTTGTATCATGGGTTGGCACATGCAGGGCCTGAGAAATTACATGCAATGATTTCAAAAACCTGGTGGTGGTCAAGGCTGAGGGCTTCTTGCAATGATTTCTGTAAGAGATGTTTAGTATGCCTTAAGGTTAATTCTTCCTCAAAGCTGAAAATTCCCTTAGGACATGCCCCTCGACCTCAGGGTCCGTGGACACACCTCCAAATTGATTTCATAGGTCCATTGCCCCCTAGTGGAGGGTTCACATACATTCTAATGATTGTTGATCTTTTCTCCAGATGGGTGGAGGCATTTCCACTGAGAAACTGCACCGCAGACGCAACCGCAAAAGTAATGTTGAATGAAATTTTCCCAAGATGGGGCTTACGCTTACAAATTGATTCAGATCAGGGTACACATTTCACGGGAAAGGTAATGAAAAATGTCATGAAATTGATGGGAGTGAAGCAACACTTCCACATCCCGTTTAGGCCTCAGTCTAGCGGCTCCATTGAACGTACAAACAGAACACTCAAAACGTCATTGAGAAAGAGATTGTTGGAGTGGGGGAAGGGGTGGCACGCAGCTGTTCCAATGATTCTTTTAAGTCTGAGAGCCAGCCCTAACAAAACTACTCAGATCAGTCCTTTTGAAATAATGACAGGTCGTTACATGCGACTGCCTTGGGATGCTCCCCTGCAACATGAGGGACCGTCCGGGCCGTTGAAAGATGCTTTGCAAAATTATCTGAAGGCTTTGGATAACTGTTTACGCGATACACGAGTTAGTGTCAGTGTCCGACAAGCAGAGAGAGATAATGTTGAGCAAAAAGACATGCCGGCCTTGCCTGAAATAGGTGACAGTGTAATGTTGCAAAGAGAGATTGTTTCTCCTCTAGGTCCAAAATTTTATGGACCTTTCCAGGTGCTCTTGACAACTAATACATCTGTTTTACTTGACAGAGGGGTTCTGGGTACTGTCTGGAGACATTGGTCACAGGTGAAACCACTCGATAAAGGTTCCAACCAAATCACCGCATCATAATAACGAACTGTCTCGTAAAGGTCTGTCATTTATATGTGTGATAGTGTAAAAATTCTGTAACAATGTTTTACCATTACAGATGGCGGAATCCGACGATAAGCTGCTAATTCTTTAGGAAAGTGAGGCGGGCCATCATTCGATTGGTACTCCCTCTCTCGTTTGTGGCTTTGATTATAATAGCCTTATCATTCCTGATGTGGATTCAGATTTCAATTTGGACCGGTAGACTTCATGCGTTCTCCACTCACTGGGATTGTGAGGAGATTGATAACCGTCCATCATGGGTTCAATACCCATGCCTAAATTCAACTGAGGGTCTAAAATTTAATTCCAACCATGTATCAGAACGTTAATGATCGCTGCTATCGCTTGGACGGAAATGAGACGGTGACCTTTTGGCTTGGTCACTCCCCAAATTATCCCGGTAATACCCTCATTATGCAAAAAGGTTGGTGGGATAGAAGTGGAGGCGTGGGTTGGCTCTTCTTTGTTTTTGTGTGTGTATGTGTGTTCGTTTCTTCTTCTCATATATTTGCAGGTCTGCTTGCAGTAAGTTGAATCCTGCCGAGGAGGAAAGCAGACTGATCAAGCTGACAAACCGCCTGAGCGATAAACTGAGAAAGAACAACATTGATGCCCTGTTGTGAGTGGAAGGTGGGAGAGCCTCGGAATGGGGACTGGAATTTTTAGTTTCCAGCATGTCCGTAAAGAGGCGAAGAGACTTTTGTGACCCGCCAGGGAAGCATTTGTCACCACTCCACCTTCCGTAGTGACCTCACTTGTTAGACCAGACGTGGCGGTATTGGGCCCCACATAGGTCTAAAACGGGGGACTGAAGGGTTGGTCAAAATCCCTTGTCTCTTCAGTCAGTTATATATATATTTCATTCCATATCCTTTTGAATGCTTACATTACTTTTATAATAATCAATAATCAAGTATATGCATTATCACATAATCATTTCTATATTCTTTTGTGCTTGTGAAATTATATTTTTCTCTTGAGAGTAATGCCATTTCTCTCCCTTCCTTCCTGAGGAGCTATGTTTTGGTTTACTGATAATGCAGAGCTCAAGCACTCTTTGGCCTTGGTGATGTTATTTGGTGTTGTTCTGTGTGTGTGTGTTTGACTTTCTACATAGGCACGGGGGACACAACGCTCAGCCGTACTGGCGCTCTCCTATAACCTGCGAGGTCAAAACTGACCTACATCTAAGGATTGGCGACAGCTATCCTGACTAATGGCGATAGGCACCTTTTATCTGCTCACATGTGTGAAATTGTTTATGGTTCTATATTCTCTTAGCCAATCAGATGTATGATGATGCGATGCTTGCCCTTGCAAAATGGTATAATTGGTGTATGATTTTGTGTAAGGTAGAGTTGGCTTGCGACCTCCTCGTGAGACTTTGACGCTCGCTCTACCGATGAAACTGCAAACTATTCTTCAGTAAATTTTAGGGATGAGCGAGTACAGCATTATCTGTATCTGTATCTGTATCTGTTAACCATATGAATTATCTGTATCTGTATCTGTACTCGGACTGGGCGGGGCCTAACCAGGAAGTGGGTCGGGTTGTCTTGAAATGTCTGTGTTTGTGTGTTTAGCTTAATTTGTAATATTATTTATACCACAACTACCTTTATTTTTTTTATAAAATACAGCAAGAAAGTGTCAGACACTCAGTGCGTGAAGTCAAAAAACTGGTTAGAGCCAGCAGACGGTTAAAACAAAAGTGTGTGTGTGTAGCTAGCTAATTAATTTGTAATATAGTTTTATACCACTACTTACTTTATTTTTTTATGAAAAACAGCAAGAAAGTGTAAGACACTTGTAAAGCCAGCTGACAGTAAAAAAAAAAAAAAAAATCTCTGACAGGCAGAGACGCAAGTCGCATTCTACCAAGCACCACGTCTGAACAAACCCCACGTTTACCAGAACTCTACTGGTTAATATGTAAGTACTACAAACCGAAGTAAAAAAAACAAACCTGAAGCTGAAGAAACCCTAAACGTTAACGGAAAAGACCCACGAACCTGAGTGACTGAGGGAGAGAGAGAGAGAGAGCTGTTCTGTGTGTGAGTGAGCAGAGCGGGACACAGAAACACAATTAAAATCTGTATGTGTAGGGGAGGGGCGCTGTGACTAGCCTATCACAGAACGCAGACACAGTCAGCTACCCAATGAGGATTTTTATTTATTTAATCCGAGCACAGATATTGACTCGTATTACTCGTGTAATACTTGTACTCGGCAAAAGTGCTTTATCCGTACCGGATACTCGTTTCAGCCGAGTATCCGGCTCAACTCTAGTAAATTTTTATCTTTTTGATTGAACCTCACGACTCCTGGTCTTCTTTCATCATATCTGGTCTCGGGTCTTATAACTGTTACCCCCCTAACAACAGAATCAATCAAGAAGCTAAAACTTTGCAGCTGGAATTGTTTGCTGTTTGGGTTATTTGAATTCTAATAGGATACATGACTGATTATATTCTGGCCGCTGCTTCCACTGCCACTGTTTTATGTCAAGCTTCAGGGGCCGCTTACATAACACCGTTTTCAACAAAAAAACGGAAGACTTTTTATGCGACAACAGCGTTTTGGAGGCCTGAAAACACAAACTTTTGAAAACGGGTTTCAAAGTACACGGTTTTGAAAACGGTCTCCGTGTAAATAACAGCTAGGCTGATTTAAGGCGGAGTTTATTTTTTTCCCTAAAAGGGAAAGGGGTGAGAGGGCCAAGGTTCAATAGTCATGGTTCGCTACTGGCGTACAATACAAGTTTTATGGTTGTTGTTTTACCTTCCTTACATATCCCCTTCTCCATCTTTTATTTATCAGTTTTCAGTACCTTAGGCAACTCGAAGACGCCCCAAAAATTCTCTAAGTACACTTGCTCTGAGATTCTCACGGCTGTGCAGACACATTCCTGAGGCCTGGGTGTTAAGTACATACAGATTCAGACACAGCAGTGGTACCGGAGCTCAACCATCACGGTGAAGGGGGAGTGGGCGGCCTGGGGGGCCTGGGGAGGGGGAATACAGGAAGTGACGGCGGAGAGAAACCACAACAAAAACAGAAATCCTGATGTGCAGAATGACTGGGGATGATCATTAGCTCAGAGTGGGAGAGAAGTGTGTAGGGAAACAAAGAGATCTCCTGCTGTCCGTCAACCACAGAGCCATAATGCTTGCCCTGAGATCAACAGGAACAGGAAGAGTTGAGGGAGAGAAGTGTGTGTTAATCAGAGAAATCCATCATCAGCTTCTTTGGTGAAAACAACAACTCTGATGTTGTCTCCCTTCTAATCTCATTTTTTAGGTTGTTGTGTCTTGACTTATAGTTAAGTACCGCCAGCCTGTTGGCTAAAGGGTTTTTAGTATGTTTTTTTTATCTCTTTACATGTTGTGTTTTGTTTTTATCAAGCCTCTTCAGCCCTCAGTTGTCTTAGGAGGTTCTGACAACAAAGGTCAAGACACGCAGGGACTCGTATAAGACGCTCATATCCTGGTCTGTCTGAGAAAGGCAATTCCTCTTTTAAGGTCCCATCAGGGCATGTCCCATTGATCCAAGATGCAGAGGAATTTAAGGAATTCTATTTAAAATGGCTGTCTGTAAACACCATGATATTCCTGATCTGATGGGCAGATACAGAGTAATCCATATCTGTTGGCTTGTGCAGGATTTAATCAAGGTTTTATCCGACTGTGTAAATAAGGGTTTATCCTTTGAACTGACACCAAGCAATGGGAATGGGAGAAGGGTTAACCTTGAAAGTCAGAAGATTTTACTCAAATTAGAAAAACTAACTTAAATTACTGACACTGCAGTAAAGCTGAAATGCAAAACATGTACAGAAAATTGCATTTGGGAAGCACAAGGTACAGTACCATCTTCTCCTGGAGTTGTGAATGATAATAAAACAAGTGGGCCTATTGGTGACCAGGGATGGCTATAATTTTACTTTTACAACTTTCCTTGACACACTTGAGATCTAGTTAGAAGTTTCCATGTGTTGAACTGCCAAAAGCAATTTATGGTTGTTGTAAAAGACTCAATGTTGCCCTAAAGATTAAGCCCAGCCAGTGTATTTTTGAGAAATGTCTTACTGTTTTTTCTCCATACACTGGAAGTCAATGGTGACCAAATCGGTTTGGTTAGCACTCTTCAAAATATCTTTTTTTAGTGATCCACAGAAGAAATGAAGTCATATAGTTTTAAAATGACATGAGGGTGAGGAAATGATGACAGGATTTTCATGTATGGATCAACTATCTCTTAAAGGTTATCAGTTCGCAAATCAGCAATCGCTAATTCTTTTGCAAATATGAATATACTTATATTTTCTTACCAAGGATCCCGTTTAGCCAGATGGCCAGATCTTCTTTCATGGGCAGGAGACTGGACTCATGCCTACATGCCAACCACTCGTTGTACAAGTGCAGACAGGAGAGGTCAGGTCCTGGTTCCCGCCTGGGACTTAAGGGACCATTCATACTGACTCAAGTAGTGGACTGCAGGATAGAGAAGGAAAGAAAAGAGTTAGTGAATGTTCAATGTTCAAAACAAATCTATAAAACTTTTTTTTTTTTATCAAATTAATGCATCCTTGGTGAATTAATGTGTTATGTAATTTTAAAAAATCTTACTGAGTCCCCAAAAATGCTGACGGTAGTGTATGATTTAAAACAAATCATACACTATCAATTGGATCAAAAATCCAGCACCTCTTTAAATAATCTAGCATACCTTCTGCTGCAATGGTCAGGCTGAATGGTCCTGAATGGACTATTAAATGTGCTGTACATATGAATTATAGCAGAACATCTGTTCTCTCAATGCTTCTGTATATGGGCCACTGTCTGAATTTACCTCAACCACCGCTGGATTTACACTGTACCTAATGATGCACATCTACCTCATTTCAACTGTTCTTTAAAACTGACCGAAGCAATGAAAGGGAAATAATAACATTGCTAGCAGGCAAACAGGAATAATAAATAGTGATGGGAATCAGTGTAATACTGTTTCAAAGTCAGCTGTTTCCATGTCTGACTGCCGCCAGGTATTTATCAATTTATCAATTTTAGGTCCAGAATTAGAATGAGGGAATTAAGATTTGTCATGCTAGACTGGATGGAGAAAAGGGCAAACACAAACAGACAAATACCAGCTCAGACACACTCTCACTCAGGGGGGGATTTAATGTTCAAGTCTTACTTCAATCCTTAGCAACTGAAGAATGCTCTGTCCTGTAATTTCCCCCCTATTCAGGCAACTATTCATCAGAGGGGCCTTTCACGTGTAGAAACATGCCCCCGTTTCCCATAACTGCCACAGTCTTGTAAGGCAGAGGAAGGAGTGTAGACACCTGCAGGGCAGATGTGTGCAATTGAAACAGGCGCAGAGAGAAATAGTGGTAAATGTAAGTCCACCCCAACCCCCATTTATTTTATTAAAGCTGGATGACCTGAAGCTCTTGAGTGAGATGGTGAGGAAGAGGACATTAAGACACATAAACTCTGACACAATTAGATGTTGTCCTCCACAGCATAAAGTGAGGGGTGATGAGATGGTATGTTAAGAGTGGTTTCATGAGAGCAGGGAGAAATCGGAGGCAAAGAAGAAAGTCTATCTCCCAGAAGTGCTCAAGCTTGAAGTTTTTTTGTAACAATGTTTTTGGTGACACAGCAGAGGATGGTGAAACATTGAAACCACATACATTAGTGAGACAAGGACACAAAGATGACCAGGACTGACAAGCTGATACATCCAGGTAGACAGAGTACACAAATCCTGTAGTTGAGTTAATCTACAGATATCATGAGACTATAAATTACTTATTTGCATGAAAGTGACAAAAGAAACATTGTTTTTTTTTTGTGTGGATATTTGAACATCAACCCATCAAAGGCCAAAGTTATATGCATTAATTCCATCCCTAATGCAACAATCACTGTCAAAAATGAACCACTGGAATATGTCAACAACTTTACATACCTAGGAAGCCTCATCAGAAAGGATAATGCAGCACAAAAAGACATGCAAGCAAGGCTCGGAAAAGCTAGCGGTGCATTCGCCAGACTAAAGATGGTCTGGAAATCTAGTCCATACAGCACCACCACAAAGTCCTGCTGTACGGCTCAGAATGCTGGCGAGTTACTGAGGGCGACATGAAGATCAGCGCCTTTCACAATGGATGCCTCAGGAGGATATGTTATATATACCTGGCCTATGAAAATCATCAAAGAAGAACTGTACAGGACAAAGATTCAAAGTGTGGTCCCTTAGATCAAGCGTCGTCAAAGCCATGATGCTTTGACTGCCATGATGAGGACACCACCTGGCAGAAGAAAACAAGGTTGACCTAAAACAACATGGAGACGCACAGTGATGACATGGCAAATTGTGGTGGCAGCTCACCACAAATAATCGAGCTAAATGGAAGCAAATCTTTGATGCCTTGTGTCCCATATAGGGACAAAGAGTAACACATGTTATTATGTTAACATCCACAGGATTTAATAGAGAGATTGTCAAACAGATAGGATAGAGCTCAAATAGATTTAAGCTCAATCTGACATATGAATTATTAGGAGGCTCATTTTGAGTCCAACTGTGAGTTATCGACTGCTGCAGTCAAATCAGTCAAATTCACAAATGAATCACTGGCTGCGTCCCACATTGCATACTGTCTGAGTAGGTACTTTACAACTGTTAAAAAAGGAAGTTCTATATAGCATGAATGTGTGTAGCTGTAGTATTGATGTAATCACAAATCCTCTCCAGTGACCTCATGGGATAGTAAAGTGTCCATTGAATGCGCACTTTAGAATCTCGCCGGAAGTAGGTCATCCGGTGTACCTTTTTGCCTGCTGTTTTTTAATGAATGCTGTGAATTCGGACATATTCTTTTTACATACTGTTCGTACGATGCAGAAATGTACAGAGGTAATTGACATGCACTGGCAGAATGGATGATTAAAGAAAAGCAAGAACTGAAGATGGCTTAAACTCCAGGGCCTTGTGTGTGTCAGTGATGAAGGCTGAGCCTCTTTGACCGATGGAGCATGGGAAGCCCACACAACAGGATTACAGCACACAGGTGCCACATTCACACTTACACTGCAACCTGACCATACTCAGACAAGAGGAGAGGAAGAGGTCTTCATCCAAACCCACAGACAAAAAGAGGCTTGTTCACACATACACACACACCAAGATGCACGTAACGGTAAAACACACCGACACACACAGGCTTACGCTCCAGTTCACCGCTCACAGATAGGTGTGAACATTCATTGATACACACTGACACAAGGCAACACATGAGATACAGAGGATCAACTGCACTCATCCAATGATATTTTCCGTGCATGCTCCTCATCAAACAGAGAAATCGGTCTAATTTTACAGGCTGTAATTGTGTCATCCACTCATGTTCTGGTTAATAACTTAATGAATGCTGAAAGCTCTCGTCTGGGAATACAAGCTAAAACAGATACAAAATATGATTTTTAACTGCCATACCAATCTAAGTGTCAGGTTCAGGGTACGTCCAACACAATAAATCACATTTCTGCTGGCCTGGTACTGTAGTCTGGCTTCTCTTGCCTCTGTTAAATTACAGCCATGAGTTACTGTAGAGAAAGGGCTTGACATTTATCATACCTAATACTGGGTTGACAGGCAAAATGTAGAGTACTTGTTCTATCAAGGAATTTGAGTGTAAAGAAAAGATCTCTGCTTCAAAGCACGACAGGGCAACACCCACGGCAACTCATTTACTTCTGGAGTAAATCCATGTATGAAAACAACACAGACTCTGTGTTTATTTTAATGGCATGTAAAGCTGAACAATATCAGCGAGAATGTTAGCACACTCAACATATTTTTCTACTACAAAGGTCTACATTTCAATGAAACTTGAGAAACCGCCATTAGCAAAAGTGACATTGCTTATAGTGAGTGGATCAGAACCACAAGCAGTGTAAGTGAAACTTGCAATTCATTCAAGCCATTGGGAATGTGGGGTAAAATGATTTGGAGTGAAAGATGAGCACCCTCTGTGTTTAGCAAATGGTGTACAATTTTTGTTAGGTGATCAAATATTTAGGAAGGATATAGCTCTCTGTGAATCTGATGGACACGTTAATAGTTTTTTTTGTGCGTTAACTGTTAAAATCTAAAAATCTACCAAAATATGAGAACATATTAGATTAATATTAAACGTTTTTCTTTTTTTAATCATTTCTTTTATAATTATGTTGTCTTACCCCATATGTCTCACCTTACCTCATGGTAAAGAACCAGAAACTTCAAGTTTCAAGGGAAAACTTTCAAGAAATGACAGCATAAATTTCAATCTGTTCCTCACAAAAGCTATCATATGACTACACAACACTTAGAAGATTGTATAGAATAGAATATAGATATACTTCGAATATAATGCAGTATGGACTTCATTTAATTTTTGTCCATGGTCACCTTTCACTTGAATAGTAGTATGGTAGAGAGCAGCACAAACATTCTTCAAAACTTCTCTTGTGTTCCACGTAAGAAAGAAAGTCAAACATGTTTGGAATGACATGAGGGCAAATAAATTATTACATTTGATTTTGGGGTGAACTATCTATAGTTAAGCAAATGTTGTCTTAACCTTCCCCATTCTTGCCGAGTTTAAGTCCAGATTACTGGGCAGTAGCTACTGTCTGTGATAGTGAAACGCTTATTAGGCACCAGAAGTTAGAGATCTGTGCCAGGTTAAGCTCTTCAACAAACATCTTCACACACTCTAAGAAAATACACAGCCTTAATGAACTTTCTATAAGTGCAGAGTTAAGATTTGTTATACTGATGAAAATGTGGCCCTATAATGTATGGCAATAATTTGTTGGGGTGCTTAAACCATAGGGTACAATATTCTATTGCTGTATTACATCATACATCAAGTAGGACTTGTCATGACTTAACTTCATGATGAAGACTATTTCAGCAGCTCCTTTGTACATTTATTTACATATTTGTATATATCTGACATCACCAAAAGAGTTGTACGATAAATATCTGGCCTCAGATCGGAGAAAAGCACTCCATTACATTTCACTACTAATAATGACCGCTAGTGAAGTTTCGAGACCGGCCTTAAAATATAGGCTAAGAAACGATTAATTTGTTAACTTATGTAAATAAAAGGATGTATAATTTTAGTATAACATATGGAAATTCTGTTTTATGTTATCGCGTTATAGGTGTATCTTAAGACATAAAAAGCATGAAACAGTGCCTACCTCTGTGTCCTCAGCAGATCAGCCAACAATGTCACTGTCAAAACTTTCACTCTCTCCATACACAGTCTCGGTGTCAAGTTGCATTTACACACTGGCAGGGCAAATTCACGGAGTATCACTGACGTGTTTAACAGCACGCCTGTGATCATTCATAATTGTGTAGCCAGATGTTACACAAACACAGCTCCCACCACAAAACAATTATTTTGGGCAGAAAGTTTTTTTTTTTTTTACATAGACAAAACAAAAAGAACGAATAGGCTATATTCATTTGCATAGTGCCATCAAACTTAAATGTCTCGCCAACAAATAGGCTATCGTAGGCTAAACCGTAGGTTTTGTAAATTTCAACTTGTTAAATGCGGTTAAAACAAATGATTTAGCCTACGAGTCTATCCGAATTAGTTGGGGATGTAGCTACTGTAGTTTTATAAACATGTCACCTTCAGTTGATGTTCTTAATTATAAGCACACAAAAAAACGATAATTTTTAATAACATAATTTTCGTGGTTTAGGCTATAGAATTACAGGAAACAGGATGTATTTTTAGTGGAAAAATAGCCTATAGTTACTTTTCAGTGGAATGATTTTGCATATGGGCTCCTTTCTGTCCGACGAGAACTTCCTCTGTTTGTTTACCCACGTGTGATTTATATTCGAATTTAGAAGTCTCTGATGTTTGTTCACTAACGGGTTAGTTTTAACTTTTACCAGTAGAAAATTCCAATTCCATTCCATTTCGTGCAGATAGCACACTCTGCAACCATCTCCTGGGGTGTGGGCTATTCCAGAAAGCAAGGTTATTTTACCGTCAAACATTCCCTGTAGGCTACTCTCTCGGTTGATAAAACCAATATGCTTATTCAAAACCACGAGCACTCATTGCCTATAGTTACTTGCGTTACCAGCAGATGGCGGTAACTAGCTACGAAGCTCTACCGGTACTACACAATTTTTTGCTGTAAAATGTTAATTAGTATCAATAATACTAATTAACATTTTACAGCAAAAAAAAAACGTGTAGTAGATAGTAGATTGATTAGTATCTTTTGTACTTAAAAAAAAAGTAGATTTTAATTTAAATTAATTGAGTAGGCCTAGGCTATTCAATTCACATAGTTTTTCACAATAGGCTAGGCCTACATATCGTTTCTATAAGCAGCTTTACAGAAAATGCATGTGTCTATATTACAATTTAGATATGTTATCAGAGGTGTGTCCATGGCCATATTTCAGAAATCTAGGCTAATGTTATGGAGAATGAGTTTGCATAATTTCAGTTCTGTTCTATTCGTCGATTAAATGCATGCAGAGAGCGCTTGTTTGTGCAGGTAGCCTATACGCAGATTTTAAATATTAATTTGAAATGTCTGTTGTGGAAATGCTGATATAGCCTATCGAATTTGCGAGGCCTTTATTTTTAAAGGGCCATAAATTCCGAATTAATTTCTGTGTTGATGTTTTGAAATTAAACCATTAATTTATAGCTAATGTGGTATTAGATCGGACCCAGGTTTTAAAAGGTGTGTTTTAGACCTGAAAGGGCGTGTCAAATATGTCAGTTTTCCGCCCACTCTGTAGTTAATGGCGGGTAATAGATAAATGTGTGTTCTCCCTAGTTAGAGAGCTGCAGTTACACGACAGGGATCACTGCGCAGGACCGTGACAGATGGCGGGATTGTGCGTTTCCTGGACAACCAAGGAACGCGTCTGGTGTTTGGATAGACACGCGGGAACCCAGCGAACACCACCAGGCACGTGCCTGTCCAAATTGGTCCCTGGGGTCTGTAGTACCCCGTGCATCAGATGGGCCCATCGCTAATTGGAGTTCTTTCTTTGTCCCACAGCATTAGTCTTTCTGCTCAATATAGATTCATGATGTGTCATGCTCTCAACTGGCTAAATCTAAATATGAATAATTCAGTAATTCCACAATTCAGTCATTTCCTCCATTTGTGCTTTGGAGAACAAAAACTAGCCTACATTAAAAACAACAGAACGAAGAGAGTAAAATTACTATTTTCACATCACACAGACAGACAGTCGCGCGCAGGTAAGTGCTATGTCTTAATTTACTCAAAAAGCACATATTTAATTATAGTATTGCTTCCCTTGCAGTCACTGTTCATAAAGTGTCAACTCAACATCCGGGTCAATGGCCTCAGGGTGAGACTGCAGTAATTACTGTGTAGGACTACTGCAGCTGTCAGATTGTACACTGCTGCAGAGGACGTGAAGTAGTGCCTGCTGTAAAATGTTCCATTAGGTCACTTATTTTGGTTCACATCATATCTTGAAACCGTATAGTTTGTTCCACATATTTGCCACTTGGGTTTTTGTTTCGTGTGTAGTAGCCTATAGGCTAGTAGTTAACTAGGCTACTGCTTTGTTATTATGAGAAAATAAATCATGACATTTTATAGGATGTAAAGTATTTTTTGTTCAATTTTCCTTAGGGCATACTCTGAAATACAGTTGACGTAGGCTATATCAAGCAGTTGTACAGAAGAGAGTAGCCTCACGCGATGTAGGCTATTCATAAAGTCGTCACTAGGTGGTGCTGCGGTAGGCTATTCGGCTGTGGGTTTCAAGATCATTGAGAGGCGAATCCATATCACTATAATCAGATTTGTGTTTCAGTAGCGTGAATGGTAATACTAATTATATCTGATATAGGCCCTATCTCATTTTATTTTAGTTTGTGCTAGATATATCTGCATTGGAAACTACAAGCCAGAAACACGGGAACATTCTTCCCTCGACTTTCTCTTTCGCTCTCGCTCTGTATCTGTACAATAATCAGATTACTTGTGAGCGGTGATGGGATCAAGTGTAGCTGCTGTAATGTAATTATCACATGATGGAGAACTATCTATCAGTGCGTTATCCGCTTTCACTCATCCACATCATCAGGTCTGTAACAATGTCCAAAACGCTGGAGCTGGTCAATGTTTTAATATAACAAACACTCAAGCTAAACAAAACAAATGCTTGCATTTTTGTAATAATTGATTTGAACAGAATGTTCTCTCTGCCTACTTTCTTTCTCTCCTTTCATAGCCGCCTCGCATTTGTGTTCTTGCACAGTTTCAATAATTCATTGATTTTCTCCTGTTTTACAAAATATTCCATGACAACCACATTCCTTCTTTACTAGCTACTATAAGCATCTCTGTCACTATGGCAACCTTCTCTCCTCTCTAAAGATTCAGAGAGAAAAGAATGAGATGGAGAGAGCCAAGGCCAGACGGATGTTCTGTTTGGAAATAGCATAAGCATCTCAAAGACTGACAAATGGAAATTCTCTCTCCATCTCTCTTTCATATTCACACTTGTTTTTAGTTCTATCTATCTATCTATGTATCTATCTATCTATCTATCTATCTATCTATCTATCTATCTACACTCTAAAAATGAATGCTGGGTTGTTTTAACCCAATTTTGGGTCAAATATGGACAAACCCGAACGTTGGATCAAAAATGCAATTAAAAAATTTAACCCAATGGCTGGGTTTGTCCATATTTGACCCTAAATTGGGTTAAAACAACCCAGCATTTTTTAGAGTGTACCTATGCAGGTTTTTAGAATAGATGTTAGTGTGCGATATACAGTATGCTCGGTGTTTGCTGCAGCCATTCCGTGGTGTTGATGGGCCTGCATTTAGGAAGAGAGAGCATATGGAATTTCATTGGTTCAGATAGAGTTGGTGGGTGGGGCTAGAATGCCCCAGTGACGACTGCGTCACAATGTGCGTCAAAATCTCACATTTCAGAATAGTAACCTTGAGGGAGGGGGTAAGTGTAGGAACTATTTCTCTCCTGCATGAATTTGATATAACACTACTCAAAGTTTAACACTTACAAACCCACGCACAGCACACACACATCCATACTCAAACTGTCAGTATTGTAGCAGCTGTATACTTCTCTTCCAGTCCATGCAAGCAAGTGTGTGAGTTTTACTACAGCTCTCTGTCTGACCTTGATTTGTTCATTGAATCTGCAGGGGACGGCTACATCTCTTGGGTGCTGTAGCTGAGGAAACAGGTGTAAGTGTCTCCACATTCAGGATGACTCATCACATGGACATACAGAGACAGCTATTCCTTTTTTGAAACATTCAAATACATGATCTTGTTCATTCAAACATTTTATGTCTTCTTAAATAGACATAAATGATGTTAAAATAATTCACAATCAATTGAATACTTTGTATCTGTTTCAGAAGTGTGTCTGTCTGTTCTGTCCGGGGAATCACTGGACCAACAGGATCTAGGACGCACACAAACATGCACCTGCATATACAGGTATAGACCTGCATAGACACCTGTCTGTCAATCTGAGTCTCAATAGTATCCAGGCCTGTGTGTTGTGTTAAAATGATTCAGTGGAACATGGACTGATCAGTTAAGCAGCTCTTCTTCTCATCTCTCTTCCAGTCTTTCGGCATCACTCATTCTGTCTCATAGCCTCACCTCTTCTGTTGTTCTGCCCACTTGAGTGACAGTTAGCTGGTTCATCCAGACTGCTGTATACTGAAATAATTGGCTAGAAAGCGCTGTTTAGACCAAAGGAATGAGTGACAGACAGTATGGCAGAGTGCTGTGAACATTTGTGCACACAATATTGGAACGGATAGATGATTATCCAATGATCAAAACAATAGAAGGTAGAAACGGGAACGGAGGTGTAGAGCAGTATATTAAACGCTGTCCAGAAAAACAGTGTACTGAGCGAGAGCATGTGTGTGCTAATGAGTCACCAGCCGCATCACCTCGATCACACCATGCTGCGGTGTGTGAGTCACCTATAGGTAAAATGACGAATGGATAAATGCGTATGCGATAAGCGTGCGTCAAAAAGGACATCAGGGGTATAGTTTTCTCTGTCAGGATTCATTTATGACAGACAACCCTTTTTAAAAGGGACCTATATTATGCCCTTTTTTAAGTTTTGATTTTATGTTCTGGGTATTTAGACTAAATATGTCATGCAGTGCAGGGCAAAACAAACACAGCCCACACCTCTTCACTTACTTCACTTAGTTTACTTAATTGTAATGTCTAAACATCGCTGGATGGTCTCTGCAGAATTTTCTTTATTCCATGTGACTGTTAACTAAAAGAGGAGTGTTAAGGACAAGCACTCTCCCGGGAGCCTTCTAAGATGTGTTCACACATGGAATAGATTTTATTTTCACTTTTAGCTTTTTACAGCGCGTGTGATTTAACACTCTTTCACTGCGAAACCTGCATAAGCACAAACACGCGAGAAAATGTGATGTAAAGAAATATATTTGATGTGTGTGTTTTTATCACAGCAGTTAAAAGACACATTAGTAAGAAAGAAAGCAGTTAGTCAGTTCATCAGTGCATTAGACAGCAATGTGCCATGAAGAAATTAATGATGACATCAAACCTGAAAAACCAGCAGGTATCATAATGTGATCTCTCACTTCCCGCAAAACATATAAAAGCTTTGGATGTATTACGACAGCAGATTCAAATGAAGAAAATTTCATGGAGATTAATTTAAGCACACAAATAATCTCAGATAGATCTTTTTTTTAATTAGGCTAATCCAAAATTAGACACAAGCACAAAGTCACCCATCAGAGGAGGAAAGTTTTCACCTTTTTTCCTGTTTCTCCACCGTTTTTAAGCTGTCTTCTCATCTTCTCTCTGTCATCACTCTCTCTAACCTAAGAGCTTTACTTCCCCTCTGTCACCTCTGTGTGACTAATCAAATCTACAGAGGAGGTGTCTACACAACAGGAGTGAAATCAATAATCAGGCCCATGAGGTGCGTTGGGGAGTCAGGCCACCATGTGTGCATGTGTGTGTGTTTTCGTGTGGGTGTATATATATATATATATATATATATATGAAGACTTCAGATGCAAAAGCCTCTAAGTGCCATCTGAAATTTTCTTCTAGAATTGATCATTTTTATCAAGCTTGTATGTTTATGTTCAGTTATTTCACTTTAATGGCAATTAAAATGACCTGTTAATTGTCATTAAAGTTAAATTACTGAACTTATATATATGAGCTTGATAAACATGCTCATTTTAGAAGAAAATTTCAGATGGCGCTTAGAGGCTTTTGCATCTTTTGCATCATATATATATATATATATATATATATATTTATATATATACCGGTAGCTGAGTATTTCATTTCTATTTGTTGAAATGCTTAATTGTATTTCTTTAATCTAAGTAATATAACGATTTATTTCGAAATATTTAGATTATATATACGTATATAGATTTTTAGCACAACTACAACATATACAAATCTTCCGTTTTTTCTTTGATTAATTTAGATATTTATTTAATTATTTATTCATTCTTTCATAATGCTCTGCTCTCTCTTGGAGACCATTTTCATTTTTTCAGTTTTGTTCTTAATAAAAATCACTCTTTTTTTTTCTCTGATGTTTCTGCACATGCATGTTGACAGGAGTCCACGGCGCTTTATGACTGAAGTCTGTGTGCCGACGTCTTAATGGGATCTCAAGCCCTCTTGAGGCCTGTCTCTCTCTCTCTTTCTTTTAATGAGATTTTACAGCCAGCCTGTGTCACCCTGCCATGCTGCAATAGGGGTCTGATGAGGAACAAAGGAGTCCTCATGGCTCTGAGTATGGGGCACACACCTCCCACTTCTCTCTTTCCCTGTTTCCTCTCTCTCTCTCTCTCTCTCTCTTTTTTCCTCTCTCTTTCCCCCCTCACTCTGTTGGTTCCCATCTGGTGAAGGGGTATTGTGAGAGCTGAGTAAATAAAGCCCAGTCTGGCAGCATTGACACACACACACACACATTCATAACCACCACACACAAAGAATGACTCCACTAATTGATTGCTAATTCTCTCCCTCTGTCGTTTATTTTTGTAATTCTGTCATTTGTGTGAGGAAAAGTTCCTATGTTTTGAATAGGCCTATAACTATAAAAAATAATAATTGCTTTAGTGGGGAAAACATTTGTTGAGCATTTTGCAGTTTTACAGCGCTTCAAAACAATAAAGAATTCCACAAAATGTTTAAAAACATACATAAGGTGTTAGTATTGCATTAAATATTTACTGATATACAACACAATGCCGATTTCCTATGCGCTGTCTCCACTGTGCCTTGCACCTCTGTGGGACGCATGTCTCATTGTGGACTGGTAGCCAGCTCTGTTTAAAGGTCAGGCTTCTCCCCTGAGTCCCTCAGTCGCTCTCTCTCCTCTCTGTCATTCAGATGATGGTGAGGAGAGCCGCTGCGTATAGAGATGCACAATGTACCACATCAGTTAATGGCTGATAGAGTTAGAGGGGGAGTTTTTTGGTAACGATTGAAATATGATATTTAATTGTGCATGTTCATTTCCCCTATTTGTACATTTATATTACTGTACATTTGCAGTCACCTAATACTCACTTAAATTAATCTTTAAAAACACTAGTGTTAAATGCAATCTTTAACAATTGTCAAAATTAATATTATTCTTTTTTTAAACTGTACATTGTTAAAATGCCTAAATTCGCTCATTACAATTGATTTTAGTGCTTTATTATTATTATTATTTTGTTGACAAAAATATTATAAAACAAATAATGACTGCTTATCAGTTTCAGCCATGATCTTATCATTATTGCCCAGAAAACCCCTATTTTTTATTATTATTTACAATCCCTAATTTCCTGATTATGTACTTTGCAGAATAGAGTTGGATCATTCATGATCTTTCAGTCTTGCTAATGCTACAAGACTCCTCATGCGATGCATTAAAATGAGTTAAAATGTTGATAATTCTGTAACAGGATTCAACAGATGTATCTGTTGAATTATGCACAGCTGCAGATATTCATGTCCATGATCTGCTGAATTCCTTCAGCAACTGTAATGGCTTCCCCTTTCTGTATCAAGACTTCCCCCGCCCACGAGATTTCCTCTTCCAGCACCTGAACATGATGTGAATCTTGATCACAGGAAATGAATATGAGACGTCAGTATGCAGTACTGACGCAAAAACCCACCCAAGGCTATAGACAAACACACACACACACACACTCCTGCAGTCAGGTGGTTTCTAAAGAGGGAGAAAGTCCAGATTCTCCCTCTTCTTTTTAAAATGTATATGTTGAACAGTTACAGTTATAGGGTTTAAGATAGTGGTACACACCACATATCACTTGCCACTTAAACAACTACATAAAAATTCCTTTCCATTCGCTCATTTGTTCCTCTGCTGGGATAGACGAGATTTTAATGACTGTGGAATAATTGATGAGGATACTGAGAGCTGGGCCAGTGGGGGAAGGGACTTATTCGGTTTTAATATGAGAGCTCATTCATTCACTGTTTTTCCCCCTCACACATGAGATGGATTACATAGACATCAACCCTCACCTCTCCCTCCTTCTCCCAGTGGAGAACGAAACACTGCATGCGCCAACCAGTCGCCTACCCCAGGTCCATGAGGGGATCAGGGGATATTTATGGGTCGAGGCGAGTCTTCAGGGTCCTCATGCAGGCCCCTGTCATCAAAGAGTGATTCCAGTCTCACTACACCACCCCTCCACGTCCCAAGAGACCACTGTAACACCTGCCCCCCAATCGTGGATGCACGCCCGCACGCCCCCATCCACCAACAAAAACACACACGCAAGCAAAAACACACATGGGTTCATGTTTACTTCTAAATAAGTATTTACACATGCTAATATTAAGCTATTATGCCAGTATAGTCTGTGCACGTTCTTGTGTTTATTCTCAGTGCGACTAGAACAGAGAAGCTTGAATGAACACTAAGTGAGGAGGGCGTGGACTGCAATCTGTGCTGGACATCCATGACGGTTACGGCCGAGAGAACCAGAGTAAACACATGTAATAGGGTCACAAGTGATGTCTCATTGTGGTTGTCTAATTAGCAAAAGCAATAGCTCGACATGAAACCTGCTTACAAATGAGTTGTCAAAAGGAAGACTAGTTACTTTATTCTTTTTTCATTCATATTTAAAAACTTGTTATTATTATTAGGCCTATTCATTAAACCATTAAAAAAATTATTATTATAGAAGTGTTAAAATAGATGAACACAGTATATTATAATAAAAGTTAATGATTATTATTATTTAAAAAGTTACTAAATATTACTATTAAAGTCTTCACCTTGGAATGCGTGTTTTAAATCAATATTTCAGTGAAAATAGTAACCTGGGCATCTTTGTTTTGTGGCATTTGAATAAAACCTCACTCGGAGCAATTACACGTCCACACTCAATTGACAAGCTTTCAATTACGTTTACCAGAGTGTGAACGTGTTTCTTCAGTCAATCCGATATTGTAAATCAGCTGCTGAAAGAAAGGTTATCCAATTAGTAACTGATTTACACAATGTACCAGAAAGGGCAAAGCTGGACATAGGCCAGACTGTGAGGGTTTCCTCCAGCGGGACTGTAGCTTGCCTTTGACTGCTGGGTAAATGCACAGGGTAACTCGGCTGTGTTCCAGGTTGTGGAGGATCTTTGTGACATCTGAGCACATGAAGCGCGTAAGTCTACAAATATTCCCTTTCCTTTGCTGCATACTTCAATATAATAGCTAAATAATTATCTCCCCATTACAAGCCATTGACTAGATAGATAGATAGATAGATAGATAGATAGATAGATAGATAGATAGATAGATAGATAGATAGATAGATAGATAGAATATCCAACACCAAGACAAAAATGCTGCTAAGGTCACAACCTCTAAAGCTAGTGTGAAGGACATTGTCTGCCCGTGTCTGGCAGGCGAGTGTCTCATTTGCACCTCTCTTACTGTGTGGTGTCCTGCAGGGATGCGGATGTGTCTGAATCAGAGGACTGAGGCTGAAAGTACTGGCATAGGCTCAAACTTAAACTGACCATATCTATGCTCTGCAGCCTGATCTTGCTTTTGTTAAAGTTCAAATGTTTGAACTTGGCACTGGATGCTCCAAATGATGAAATTCTAGACTTAATTAATTAACACTATTAAAAATAATAATTAAGAAAATGTTACAAATGTTTTTTTAATTTGTTTGCTAATGATACATAACATAACAGTATTTCGGAGGGTAGTAGGTTTTCTGAACACATCCTCTGAACAGCTTCTAAGTGCAGCCCCTCCTTCCAGCCTCCATTAGGAGGTTTGTGTGCTCAATAGGTTTTGCTGATCTCGAGGGGCCCTTACATTGATTTTACTAAAGCAGGGAAAGGACACAGATGCTATATGGGTCACAGATAACCAATGTCGGGGCTAAAAACTTAGATATGATTTACCAACATGCATACACACAACAGGTGGACAAACTACATTGTGCTTGACGACTGTAACATATCGGCAGTACATTTTCCACAATTTTAAGCAGGGAGTCTTAGCTTATTGAACCAAAGCTTATTGGAATCCCAGTAAAAACACCACAGACGAGTACAATTTTGTTATAATTTTATATTTAAAAAAGGCTATATAGAGCATTTCAATTTCACATCAACAAACCTCTCCATTTACAGTAACACAGCAAAAGGAAGCCATATATCCACACTTTACTCATAGGCAGGAAACAAGAATAAGGTACCTCAAAATCATCAGGCAAATTACTGTCATTTTTGAAGATATTTGAATACCTTTACACACAATCCCTTGTGTCACTGAATATTGCAACAGTGGGAAACTGCAAGGAGAAAGAGGGAAGAGGGGAGCAAGGGAGCGCTTCTCTAGCCACAGACAAAACACAGACCGGAAACAACGGGGAAGGACAAAAAGAGAGGATTAACGTAAAAGATACCAGACAACAACATACTCTCAAAAAGCAACCACTGGCAACCATACAGGACGACTACAGAGGTGCGGCCACCTGCGGAGCTGAGGACCCCGGTAAGACTTTGGTCCGGCCGGGAAGCAGCTGCAGGTGACACTTAAGAATCATTCTCTTCTGGTGAGTGGGTCCAGCACACAAACTCTCAAAGAGAGCTGCACTGGACTCTTACTAAATCTAAATATATTTTCATATATATATTTATATACTTTAACAGTAAGTAATTGTTTAATCTTTTTTTTTTTTTTATTGTCATCACAAAACATTTAAACCAAAATGATTACAGTTAAATGCGCTAACTTGTTACATATTTTTGGGTGAAGTGACTGCTAAGTAACTGTTACCATGGCTTTATTGCTTTGTACATTGAATATGGTTATTACCTGCTGCTTGGACTGTGTCAGCCCTTAGACAGGTTTTCCCAATGGACACTTTTCCCCCGTCCCAGCTAAAATCCCACACTACAGGTTACCTTTGGTTAATTGTGCAAAGAAATTGACACGTCAGTAACAGTTTCGTAAAGTAAAAGAACATAGTTATAGTAAAATAAAAAACAACATTTACAAAAACAGTTTTAACCCATGCATAACTAACATTCACAGATGTCAAAATGGCATGGAGTTAAAAGAATGGAATGGAATTTAAAGAGTCTGTAGGTTTGACACCCTGTGCTTTAGCTTTTTGTAGCTTTTGCGATAATGTTCCCAGGCATTTGCAATTATCTAAAATCGAACCCCTTCCCAAGTTTCTTTTATTACACCAAACACCAAATAGAACAGCACCATCCAATTGAAACAGCCTGCTGAGCTTGAGAAACATTTTTTGTTGCTTTTATGTCATCAACTGTGCTTTTTTTCTCTGCAGTGTCAAAGACCAAAGTCCTCTTTAATCTCTCAGAAACATGAATTATACGATGGACAAGTAACACATCATGAGATATAAACACTCACTTTGTGTGCTGTTAAATGACATTGTACAGCTCCCTTAGTGCAATCAGAATAAAGACAGTGTAAACCTGTTGCTTGGTTGGAATTCTCTATAGCAGTTTTTCTCCATGGATGAGATTCATTATCTGAGCCTTAGTTCTGGAAGCCAGTTGCCCGACTAACTCTAAAGGCTTCTCTATGTTGCAACGGCTCAGAATAATGGGGTGAAAAACTTGTGACGCACGATTGCACTTGAAATGAAGTTACTCTACTTTTTAATACATAGAACATTTACAGTCAGCCAATTTTGATATGTAGTTTCCCCTTTGTATAATTGACACATTTAAATCCATATTTAAATGTAGGATTTGATCATTTCAATTTGTGCAAACATAACAATTCTTAGGGTTTTGTACATGTTAATCGATAATCTTTTTTTCAGGGCTCACAGACACTACAAAATCGATCGTATATTTTTATACTGTGCTGTATGTAGAGTGGCTCAAAAAGTATCTGGATGTTTAAGTCATAGTTAAAGTGTATAAATGTCATTACATTAGCTCAATTTTTTTTAAAGCTAAACATCTTACAAAAACAAGTTTGTTAGGTTTGATGCTATAACGATATATCATATACATTATTTATATATAACTACATATATATATTTATGAAGACACTTCAAATGGACACTTCATACATCCACAAAAGAAAAGCTGATTTGTTGATTGCACTTGCTTCGATATCTTGTTATTTAATGCAATGGAATTTACACGTTTTCAACTGTGACTTGCGTAGTTTTTTTGAATACTTTTTTGCGCCACTGTATGTCTGTGTGTGTGTGTGTGTGTTTGTGTGTGTGTGTGTGTGTCATAGTGTGTATTTGCAAGGTCTAGGAGTAATCCCCACCCTGCCTGTATCCGTAACCCTCTTCTTCCACACCATCCTGTACAAACACCTCTCGTTTATCCCATCCTTCTGCCCATCCTCCGTTCAACTGCGTGGTGGCCCCGTAGGTCTTGGCTGGACCTCCCAGGGCACTGTAGCTCTGGCTGATGTCCCCTGTTTCCTCAGCCAGCTCATCTTCATCAATGAAACCACACTTCTCTTCACTGGTCTGCTCCGGATCTGCCCATGGCTGCTTCTCCCCCGAGGCGAAGATGCCATAGAAGATTACACCGCCATAATGCACCATGGAGGCGATAAGGAACACATACTGCCACTCTTCTCGGGTCTGAAAGGATAAAAGAGTTGTCAAGTATTCATTGACATACAGAAACTCATCCTGGCAGCTGCTAGAATAACACATGAAATAAACATGCAGTTATATCTGAGCACTTTTGACAATGAATATGGAGAAAGATTTGTCGCACATGTATATTTCAGGTATAATAAAATATGAAATAATCAAGATGAGAAAAACTCAACCTTCTATAGCAACATCAGTCATTCAAGGCATCCAGTCCAAACACATAGTACTAAACATCTAGAATTCAAAGGAAAGCCCTGACAATTCAAAGTGGTCTTACCTTGTGTTTGGTCATGGCACCCACTATAAGAGGACACACCATTCCTGACAGAGTTCCCACTCCATTAGAGATTCCCATGAGGATACTGGCATAGCGAGGAGCGATGTCTAAATGATTGACATTGAAACCTGATGGACAATAGAGGTTTCAATTTTATTAACATCTTAAGAAAAGTGAAATAACTGTACATAAGTATATTTCTTTCTATATTTGGTACTGCGTAAATAACAACAATCCAGGGATATTATCATTAAAACAAAACCATTAAAAAATATTTTCATTACATTAAAATAAACATTATCTGAAATAAATAAAAAAACATTAATGCAGCTAGTTTTCAATATTTCTAATTTGTATAACTCAATATTAATAACTCAAATTAAATAAAGCTATGTAGACTTTTTTTAATCTACTTTAAAATATGAACAAAAACTGTAATAGGTTAGTATATCAGTGATATTAAAAACACTCCAACAAACAACATTACAGAACAATATTTTCAAACACTCCTTTCTGTTCTATACTGTTCAGTATCAAGAGTGCTCATTTTTTCAGTATCTCTAACATGATGTTGGAGATACAGACTAAAAATAGAAAGATACGCCATCTTGTAGAGCGGAGGCCCTCCCTCATTGAGTGCTCTGTCTGGATGTGCTGCCTGTGAGGATGCTCTCAGGGGACAGTGTGTATGAATTATTTAAAAAGTCCAGCAAAACCACTTATTCCTTGCAAGCTGCAGCGGAGGAAGAGCGTGTTTGAGTGATAAAAGGAGAACAATGGTATTTTGTTACAAATAAGGCATTATTTGCAGTCTTCCCTGGCTGCGTATGGTTGCTTTTTCTTGCTGCTTTTTCTTGTCATTGTTGTGTATAAACTGCAGGTTTGCATGGGAAAGGATTAAATCAGACATGTTGTTTCCCCAAAGACTTGCCTGATATTGCAAATCCACTGAAGCCGACAGCCAACACAAGGAATGAAATGGCCACCCCTTTACTGTGCGAGTAACCAACAACCAATAAAAGAGTGGCCTCCATCCCAAAGCCTGTGAAAGATAAAAACATGTGGATAAATAATTCACTAAGCTAAAATAGTCAAATAAATGACAATAAAGATATATATGAGAGGAAATGCCGAAAGGGTAAAAGTGTGAAATATTTAGGTTGATGAAAAACTCTCATTTAACATTCCTAGTTCACATGGATTTAACCAAAATCCAGCCATGTAGGAGCTACCGGTATGTGTGTTCCTGCAATAGGCTCCACTCACCTCCGCAGTTCATGATCTTCCGAACTGTTGTAGTTGACAGGATGTTTTTGGCGCGAAGGTAATCAGCTAACTGTCCTCCGATGGGTACGATAATGGTCATCACCAGATGGGGCAGGGCTGACAGCATGCCAACCTGAATAAGACAGCAGCCGTCAGGCTCAGAAGCATCTTATTGAAAACACACTGCAGAATGAAAGCATTAGCCATTGACCAATTGACCAAAGATGTGCTTCCACCACAGAAAAGAGAGAAAAGTTTAAAGTCTAATCTACAATGAGACTGAGCAAAGACTGGATTTTACTTAAATTTACATGGTCACAACCATTATGAAATTGTTAATTACATTTTACACAATTACATATACTGGATTGAAAAAACAAAACCAATAAATTGACATGCAACATTACTGTAATATGCAAGGCATCACTATGAATTAGTATGTTAATTCTACAACTAGATGCAAAGACATGATTGCAGGTTTTACTGTAGGAAGTGAGGAAACAAGAGCAAAATGAGATGCAAGCACAGACTTAAATCACCAATAAATGATTCATGAATAATTCATCATGAACTATTCACAATGAATAATTCATCAACCTATTTCAGACCTTAGGGAATGACAAAGGTCACCCATTTACTGATATACAATGGAATTATAGTCAAAAATCATATGCAACTTAGATACTACGGCTAGCCGTTTTGATCCAATCGCTGATTAAGTAATTGTTCATTTTTTAATCAATCATGCATTTTGTATAAAACAAATACCAATTGAAATACATGCAGTATAAAAGGAAAGCTGGAAGTACCTTGCTAATCTCAAAGCCAAACACCTCCTCAAAGTACGCAGGCTGGCTGATGAGCAGCAAGTAGAAGGTCCAACTCCTGCAGAAGTTGGCCACAATGATTGCATAGACAGGCATGGACGTGAAAAACTTCTTCCAAGGTGTCTTGAATTTCTGTAGGGGATATTAGTATTGCAGCTTATTGAGTGAAGTGTTACAATAATACAGATACTGATAATGATTTTATCTGTGATGTCTTGAACATTTTTTGATTCTTTGTCAGTACTGATGTTCTCTAGGAGTGCATGGCATTTACACCAAAGAAATCAAAGTAGCAGACTGACATTTTATAGCATCAAAGCAACTGATGTGCATGACTTATCGGATATGACTTTGATATGTTACATATTTCATTAGATATCCTCATATGGTGACACTAAATATATCAGCCTCTACCTCAAAATCTATAAGACCATTTATCTCCTTATGTTTTTTTAAATATTACCTTTTGTGTAAAAAGGTTTCATGTAAAAGGTCTGCAAAGTTTTAAAGATCAAAGTGCACAACAAATAAAATGATTGTCTCCTAAAAGAAAGAATTGATTCTGAACTGCCGAAATGAGTTGTCAGCAATTCCAGGGTAACATATCTACGTAAGTTTGTAATAAATTTGCATAATGCCAGCCTATGGTCTTCATCGCAGCGAACAATGTCTACTTAGTACTGTGGCCCACCCTCAAACAATGTAGTTGTAGCTGAGAATGTCGACATGTCGAGAAGACACTGGGTTTTTTTGCTCTGTAAATCCACTTTGCATGCTCTTCCAAAGGATGAGGCCTTGCCAACCAATGCCATTGTTACTGTTTATGTATGCAAGTGCCGAGGAAGCCTCTGGAGCTAAAATTCAGATATGGTAATGGAGGTTTCATTTCCGACACGTGCTGTAAGCAGTAGACCAATCACAACAGACTGGGCCATCTGACCAATCAAAGCAGAAGCTCTCGGAAAGGAGGGGTTAAGAGAGAGTGAATCCTTTATAAAGACGTTTCAAACACTGAAAAAAGCAGTGACGTGCAATGTATATTCAAGTGTTTTTGACCATGGATGCATGTAACCTATTGTAGGAGACCTTCAAAATAAAATTAGGAGCCTTAAAATAGCATAATAGGGGAAATTTGAATAATTCTATGGTTTCATTGACCCTCTATCCAATTGCAAATCACTCACAAAAAGTTTTAAACTACAGCAAGCAATGTCTTAATTTTGTTCACAGTAACTGCAAACATGGGTTTCTCTCTCAATCAAAGCTCCAGATCTTAAAAAAGGTAAAAATCTTAAAACCAAAAATATCCCATCCTTGTGCCAATTATTAACCTGATGTCCAAATAAATAGACAATGGCACATTATGCAGTTGATCTCTACACTCATTCAAAGCACAACCATATGAATTAGATTTGTGTCAAGCAACAACTGAGAATTATAATTACAGATAATTATAAGAGTGATGCTCATAGGTTTGCATGAGAGGGGATGTTATATAAGGACTTGAGTCCTTCAGTCAAGCATTTTGTGCTGTGATATTTTCTTCTGAGCCATATCCAGCTAGAAGTATGATTATGTTTGGGGTCACTCACTTCTGCAGGTCCTAGCAGCTTAGCGCTCTCTCCGATACTCTCCTCAATGAAGCAGCGTTCTTCAGCAGTGATGGTGGGATGTACAGCTGGGCTCTCATATGACACCAAGATCCAGAACATATACCAGAACATCCCAAAACACCCTAAAGACAAACAAAGAACTCTTAGATGTTGACCTTGAAGGGGTGGTAAAATGCCCTTTTCACAAGATGTAAAATAAATCTCTGATGTTCCCAGATTGTGTATGTGAAGTTTTAGCTCAAAATACCTCACATATGTTTTTATATAGCATGTTAAAGTTGTCACATTTTGAGGGTGAGAAAAAAACGCACCGTTTTGTGCCTGGCCCTTTAAATGCAAATTACGGTAGCAGCTGCTCCTGACTCAGAGGGCGGAGTTTCAAGAGCTTGTGTGTGTGTGTGTGTGTGTGTGTGTGTGTTTGGGGGTGTCACGAAGCTGACGTGAACATATCAAATCCAAGCGTGCCACGCGCACAAACCTCTTTGATGACAATCTTTCCTGAGGTAACACACACACACACACACACACACACACACACACACTAAAATGACAGAAACTGTTCTGCCTTTTATGTTTAAATGGAGTTAGACAAAGATGGAGAGACTCAAGAAGAAGTGACAACATGTAGAAGCAACAGGACATTTCTGAATGGTTAGTTGATGAATGTATGTAGCTGATGTGGAGTTAACTATCTTTAGGATATTCTGTCATGATAATCTATAAATCGCTCGTATAGAACTGTTGTGAGATGCACACAGAGTGACTTTCTATTGCATGTGAAAAGACGGATGATAAAGTTTGAGCTGACTCACAAATGTGCTCTTACACAACAACTCTTCCTCTTCTCAACATGGACTGCGTGTTCCCGGGGGTGGGGTTTATGTACATTTTAGGGTTGGTGATGTCACTAACCCGTGAGGAATGCCGTGTAGTCCCTACTAGCCGTTTGTTGTATTCCTTAAACAAATATTTCTTTAAAAGCAAATATCTCCCTTTGCTTTGAACTTTGAGCATTGTAACTTTGCAGCAGTTGTTTATGCTCAAACAGCAACATTACACACAAACTAATGTTGGAAAAGTGAAATCATCCTCAACCACCCCTTTAAAAGAAAACATCATAAAATGATGTCAGATAAGAAGCAGACAGGACGATCAGCTGACTGAAAACTCCTCATATAACTAAATGGATTACAGTTCATTGCTTTCCAGACAGAGCATGCTAATTCTTGGCACAGGGACAGGCAGATTCAGTGTCAGTGCAGAGGATAGACACATGGCAGCATCAGAGGAAAAATCAATACTCAGCATCAGTGAGTTGATCCATACTACACTTCCTAAAATACACTCATCAAGACCGTTAAGCACACTCATACAATTATGCTCTACACTATATGGCTCATACAGTGGTGCACACACAAACCACTCTTACCATAGACATAGAACACAGATGACCAGCCAGTGTACTGCACCAGGATCCCAGCTAGAGGCATGGCAATGACAGCTCCAGCATAGGAACCTAACGGGAGAGGATGAGGGCCATATGAGAGCTCAAAAACCGCTTCAACTCTGGCAGCTTCAAATCAAAATTGCTGAATACATGCATATGATTAAAACAACACAGGAAAATACAGTCCATGCATAAATAATGTTTCAATTCTTGAATCTTGAGGACAAACAACAAATGTATCTTTACATTTTAACATGCACACAACAATGAGGCAACTAAACAAAATATAATGACACACAATTGTCTTTACTATCCACTAATTTATATTTGCTTGAAATAGAATAAAGATGTAAATTACCACAGAAAGAGGTTGTGGCTAGACGGCTTCTTTCCAGTGGAGGAGCCCATTTACTCCAGATCCCATGACAGGCTGGGTAGGTGACACCCTAGATGACAATAATACTACACATCAGTTTTATATTACAAATAAATGTGCTTAGACAGATTTTCAAATTATAAAAAAATATATAAAAAGTTACATCACATACATCAATTTAAATGCAAATTAATATTCCATGTGTTATAAATAAAAGAATAATAATAATATATACATTGTTGTCATGATGGAAGTAATCTATAGTTGTCTATTTATATACACCTCTACAGATCAATACAGGCAGCTGTACTAAAGACAAAGCCTGGGTTATTATTCTCTCATGATATCCTCAGGCCATAACTGATTGTTACAGGACCATGGGCTTTTCCTAGGAAGAATTCCCACAAATGGCTTTTTGAGAAAATATCCACCAAAGGCAAGTGCCCAAATTTTAGATATGAATACCTATGGGGTTATGGTATTAGATCGTTATTAGCAAACAAGCAATTAGAATGAAATGAGAGAAAATCGTACTTACCTCTACAAGCCCTTGTAATATCCTGACGAATATGACGCAACCATAGTGAGACCGTGCAGCTGAGGGGATGAACATATTCAGTGTGGACGTGAGGAAAATGGCTGCGCCGAATACCCTGAAAAACAGATGGAAACATGGTTTAGTTATATAGCCTACCATTGGATTATAGAATGCAAAAACGAGCTGGTCTAATTCAGCTATTTAATATTTTGGTTTCTTTAAACTATACGTTAAACCAAAGAAAAATAGGCCTAGCCTACAATTCAAATCTTCTTTCTGTGAAAAAACAAAAAACAAACAAAAAAAAAAAACAGGGATATTGGTCGCGCGGGGTGAAGCCAGCACCTACTGTCACAGAAGAAATACGGGTTTCCATTTATTTCCAATTTTCCTGACGTCCTGTAGAGCTCAAGACCCTTTCTCTCACCTCTCTCCCACCGGCACTCGCTAATCGGATTGAGGGAGTTCTCCGGCACGAGACTCGCTGATTCTATTAGATCTCAATCACGTCAGCCAATAGCCGAAATATGAACTGAGATCTGATGTATAATTTCTGCGACGTCAATTATGTCAAAGATTTGACGTACTGAGTTAATAGAACTACACAATTGCACAGCATTTCAATAGGCCGTGTGTCGATCCATGACATTGTTGGCCATATCATATGCCATCAAAACAGATGTTTTAGCGAGAACCAATTGTGTCCAATGTTCCAAATATTTCCAGCTAACGACAACGCAGTTTTATTTTTGATCAATTTGTTGAGTGATAAATGTGGCACGGCCAAACCCTCTGGCAGCATGTCCGGGGCTGGTTGCCATGCCCCCCTCATTGAGCAGATTAGACACGGTTCCCCCCGGGACCTCATTAACAGGTGGAGAATGCCCCACAGACAGAGTCTAATCCTACAACTCACACGACGGGTCAGCCTTCAGTCTGCCACTCACGCAACACCGAAACACGAGCAGACTCGTCAACCATCAATGAACTCTCCCTCTGCCTGTCTGAAGCCTTGATTTATTCGTTTGTTTATTTATTTGATTTCCTTTCCCCTTGAAAACGTGAATAAAACATAGTAGGCTATCGATACGGTTTATATCATAATAATACAGTTAGAACAGTGGTGTAGGCTATTAGCCTATGCCTTAATATTGACAATGGCCTTCAAATGGAAACGTTTGAAGCACTTGAGACGTTTTCCAAAACATCGGTATTTTTATAAAAAAATTCGTTAGAGATATTTCTCCTTTCTTCGTTTTTTGTAACAAAATTTAATTAATATAAACTATAATAATGCATATAATTAAGTACGATATAATAGGCTATAACGAAATTAATTTCACACAAAATGCGTGCCCTCACAAGTCTTTACACAATCAACCAATCAATAAAACAAATTGAAGGTTGGGTTGCACTTGTGCTAAATCAGCTCCTCCCATCATCCTCTTCTTCTTCCGATGACAGGTAGACCCTATGCGCTACGAATACCCAAATGTCTTAAATAATACAGTATGCAGTCATCAGTAGGCTTATTACGGTAGCTAATGAATAAAACGAAGAACGCACCACGGATGTAGGCCTAGCCAATATCTGCAGCTCGATTTTGCAAATGCGAATTCGGCTATTGCTTATTTCAAATATTTTTAAAGTCGTATGAGTAAAGCCATGTAATAATTATTTCTACAATTACATTCAATAATGTTTAATACAATAATACATTTCAAATAGGCCTATATATTTTAATACATTTAACGAAATTCCTTGTTAGGCATTATTTTCGCGCTGCTTTCGTGTTGGGTTGTTGACAAACAAACACCTGGCTGCATGTGAACTTGCCAGTTCCTGTAATGGTGCGTTCACACCGGACGCGAATAGCGCGTCAGGCGCGAGTGATTTCAATGTTAAGTCAATGCAAAGACGCGTTACAAGCGTTTTACGCGCGTAACGCGTCTTTGCATTGACTTAACATTGGAATCACTCGCGCCTGACGCGCTATTCGCGTCCGGTGTGAACGCACCATTAGGGTATGTGCAGAAGCTCTGTGCGCGATCCTGCTGGTTTGGAAAACGTGGGCGACACCATCTTTTAGGCTAACGGGCGTAAATGGTAAATTTGTTTTAAACGAAATTATATAATTTATCAATAAAATAAAGTATTGTTATAGAATATGTATTGTTAGTAAAATTGTTAATAATTAATTAGCATATTAATTTTATTTCGTTATCATTAGGCTTTTTCCTAATGTCTATTGCAATGTGGAAAATATAGCTATAAACCAAATGCGACTTTAAAAGCAATTAATTACTGAAATAATACTAATATAAATAATGATAATAATAATCTGAATTAATTAATTAACAAATACATCAGTCTATGTTTCTAAAGCTTTACCTGTTTGCCGCCAGTCTGGAACAAATGTATCCTCCAGGAATTTGCGTCACAATATAACCCCAGAAAAACGAGCCATGGATCATTCCAACTGTTTCCGGGTCCCAGTTGAACTTTGCCTTCTATGGAAGAGAAATACCAGAAAATATCAGATTGCAAATACTGTCTGTAAAAGGCGAGAGACAACTGAAAATATGAAAATCCTTAAGCTAATATGTACGATTCCACACACTCTAATAACAGGTTAAAATATAATACAGCCTAGCATATATGATAGCATTAGTTATGGGAAAAGATGAACTTGTATTTTTTTTAAACACATAGGCTAGCACAAAATATGTATTGATTTATTGTGCACAATAAATGAAATGACAAGAGCGAAGGATTAGTTTCCAGCTGAAGAGTTAATCAATTTGAGGCTGTTGTAACCAAGGTCAATTTTTTTTTGCATGAGTAGCCTACTTGTTTTCAATATTTTCCAAGCTAGTAGTGGGGCATTCACTAAGCCTCTTTCCAACAAACACAAACCATTGTACTTTTGAATTATTCCCTTCATTATTTTTTGTATTTCAGACTCTCTCTCTCTCTCTCTCTCTCTCTCTCTCTCTCTCTCTCTCTTCTCTCTCTCTCTCTCTCTCTCTCTCTCTCTCTCTCTCTGTGTGTGTGTGTGTGTGTGTGTGTGTGTGTGTGTGTGTGTGTGTGTGTGTGTGTGTGTGTGTGTGTGTGTGTGTGTGTGTGTGTGTGTGTGTTTGGGGGTGTCACGAAGCTGACGTGAACATATCAAATCCAAGCGTGCCACGCGCACAAACCTCTTTGATGACGATCTTTCCGTTCAGGTGAATGGTGCTGTTGTTCACCATGCTCACTATTGCCACGCCTAAGTTGCACCGAATACCGAAGGAGATGCAGAACCCGAGGCCGCTCATGACGGCGATGATGTAGCGGCGCGGAAGTCCGAAGCACGTGCAGTCGCACAAAGGTGGCTTTTTCTCGCTGGTCTGGGAAGGCCGTCCATCCTCGGTCAATTCAATGTTGTCGCCAGGTTTTTGCCTCTTTTCTAGCACTCTGCATATGTCAGAAGAGAGTTGTCAGACTCCTTGAAGGACACTATAACGACTGTGGTCCGAATTAACCAGTTAACAGGCATTTCATCACTTTTATTATTAAAGCAACAACCATCGCAATTACAAACGCAACAAAATATCCCTTTGGGATTTAATTTATTTGAAATATATATTTCTGCAAGTAGGCCTACTCTAAACTGCACGGGCAGATTTAGACAATAGTTATTGAAATGGCCTGCAGGAATAGTTTACATATATATATTTATTTTTTCCCCACAGATATGTTTATGTAAACTCCACATAGGCTTCGTGTGCTGCTGTAAAACGCACTGTGTACCGCATTGCAGCATTCCCTTCACCTTCACCTTATTTCACACGGGCTTAAGGTCCACTCATATTCACTAACACGATATTAATATTATTATACCAGTGCCATGGGTATCCAAAAAGAGAGTTAATTTCTTACGGTTATTTTCTATTATTTAACGAAAACATAGTGTGTGAAGATAGATTGAATAAATGAATGTGCAAACACGTAGGAATATATTTGTTTAAAGAAATTACAAATATCATAGATTTCGATTCATGCATATGATTTCATTAGCAGCTGTTACGGAAATAAATGCGTTTTATTTTGTAATATTTTGCACGTGTAAACTCCATAAAATGCACACGAACTGCATTATGAATGTCAATTCAGTTGTTTAATTCCAGTAGACAAATAAAATACAATATCCTATTATTTTGGAAAAAACTCAGTGACTACATTTTTTATAGGCTAAGTAAACGAAAAAAAAAACTAAATATGATGAGACACATGTATTAAATGTGCTATGGGGGGAAAGGGTATTTTCAGCTGCGTAAGAACAATTCGTTCCTATATGGTCTAGGCGCTCGATTTTTCCCCCCCTTTTCTTAAATTGCAAAAAAATAAAAATTAAAAGACACACGCACAAAAATGACTCAATTTCAAGGAGCAACCTTAAATGATTATGGATTTTCTCTTATTTCAATCGTGGTCTTTTTTGCAGGTATATGTGAATGATCTAAAAAAAAAAGAAAAGAAAAAAAAAGAAGAGACACTCAAGGGGATCCTCTTCAATCGTAAATGCATTTTAATCGCCGGGTTACAATGACAACCTTTTAAAATAGAAAAACTTGCATGCTTCCATCCACCACTCTCCCAAGATTATGCAGAATTACATAATTTCCTGCACGTCTCCATGAGGCGTGACGCAAAACTCGACCGGGGAAACTCGTTATTGAACAGATCAAACTAGCAACACATTCGTGAATTTTCTGTTCCGTTATAGCTATAGTTAGAGTTCGTATTCACAGCCACAATATGCACATATCTAGGCCTATTATTTTAAATTGACTGAATCAATTGGAAAATGTTAAAATCTCTTACTTGTACACGCGCCCCAGTGTCTTCCCCGCTAGTTGCTTCAGCCCCTCTTTGCTGGGCACAAAACCAGGCTCCTTCGGAGTCTCCATGTCCAAATGTGATAATCCCTCGTTTTTTCCCCGGTAATGTTAAAGTACCATGTCACTGTGTGAGAGGACAGAGCATACCGGACCGATACCCAGCGGATCAATGATTCAGTAAGACAGATGAGGAAAATTCACGAGCGAGAAAAAAAAAAAAAAAATCCGCCTACACAAGAGATATATCAGAAGTGGTCTGACTCTGTCTACTCACAATTATAAACTCATAAACTGCCCTGCGCGCGATAAGGGCACGCGATGCCATCTCAGATTTGAGTCAAGAAAATATTGTTTGCTTCAAATTGAGTTGGAAATAAAATCGGATTACAACAAATAAAAAACGAGGTATGATCAAATAAGAACTGGTCCAGTTCGTTGTCTCGTACTGTCACTTTTTTAGGTGCAAAGTGACAGTTAAGGGAGGTGAAAGCGTTCAGCACCAAGGTCAGCGACAGTCTCGCGATCAGAGCGGCGCGAGCTCCCGCCGCCACTCCTTTGCCAACTAGCAGTGTGTGCTGCGCGCGAGGCGGATCACTAGAGTGCCAGCAGCGGTTCACTGCTTTGGGAGGGGTTAGAGAGGGCGGACAATGTTCACATTCCATTCACATTTTCTTTGATTTTGTCCTCAGATGATCTGATTATGTTCCACGTACGGGAAAATGATAGTTTTTCGATGCGTATATGAAAGGCACGTGACGTGACATTCGAAGTTTCTACATTTGTGCTTTTATGCCTATTGCTTGTTTTCCATCAAAGGCCGTGCAAGCCTCCTGGGGGCGGTGCTATGGAAACCGAATGAGGGGTGTTTCCCCCCTCCAAGTGCGTGTGCTGGTGTGAAGGAAAAGCGTATTAATAATTCATACATATCTCGCAGTTCCCCTCCCTCTCTGTTTCACTGTCCTCCACAGCTAAAATAAATAAATAAAAATCGCAATTGTATGTGCGGCATTGTGCGCGTATGTCAAATTCGAGGCCAATACAAATAATTTTGAATTTAAGTCTGTTTCTAATGGCTGGGAATAATGCGGGATATGCTGGCGGGGCATTTTCATAAGTTACTAGTAAATTATTTTTTTCATATCTTGATAAATCACAGAGTTCTTCGTGGGAAAGTAACTGCGCTGCTGCGACGCTGTGCGCGTCCTTGAAAGAGGCACACAACAACAGGTTGACGATAGTGCGCTTAGTGGAGCGCAGGCGCCATCTTGTGTTCATTTACCGTAATGCAGACAATGCAGAGGACGCACAACAAGTGCTAACACGAGTGGTATACTTCATTTACTTTATTTTGGCACATTCTCGTCATTGGAATGCAAACAATAATTTATTTAAAAACCTTGGTTTATGAATATTCACAATTCTTTTTTTTCACACGGCTTTCATGCAACTCATTCAGTAAACATTTGTAGGCCAAATAAAAATACACATAAGTATCATTGTCGAAGAAAACAATTAAGGCAAAGGCATGGGTGAGGTGGTCTCATCTGAACACAAAAAAATCCTAAACTTTTTTTTTTTAGATATTATTTTTTTAAATGTCCCTGTAACATTTATTAAATATTGTCACATTGAGCACATAGATTATGTTTTGTTTTGAATAAAGCTTTGTTTACAAGTAGGCCTATAGCAACACAATAATCAGAATAATTCTGAAAACAGTATATGTATTATCCATAAAGGATCTATGTAAGACAACATAAATCACTCGACAGGCTAAAAAAAAATATAGAGTGATTTTTTAACACATTTGTGTGAAATGAACATGTATGGCTTACAAAATGTTGTGTACATGGAAGTCATGTGTAGTTGAATTGATAAGACACTTTCAAACACCTGGGACATAATATTAACATGCTTGTTTTCAAACCGGTCAAGTCTCTGTAGAGGATGGTTGGCGCTGAGTGAATAGTGTTCATCAACAGTGCTACAGAATGTAGTAACCAAACATCTGAAATGTGGATGGGTAGCTCAAAATGTTTGAACCAAATCTCTTTGCACCAGGTCAGTAATACATTTCTTTAATTCACTCAATTGTTTGTCCTTTTGCATGTATAGACCAACAGAGATGTTTGGTCTTGCAGAGGGAATCTCTGAAAGCCTGTTTCCCTGAAATAATTTGCCCCATCACTGCTGTAATATCAAATGCAGTTATCAGGGGGAATATCAGTCACTGATGCATGGAGAACTGATGGCAAAATCTGAACTGATCCTGTTAAGTGCAATTGTGTAGAATTCAGTTCCAGTGAAATAATATAGTGAAAAAAGACTAGTGTTCTCCTAGTCATGATTAAAGACAAGAGCTAATGTTCATTAGCATCAGATACACGATATGTGCAAACATTAACAGAATAAGGTGATGCATAATGGCTTGAGTTTCTGTTTTCTGAAGCATCAGAAAATGCATAGCAAGTCATTATAGAGCTTAAAACACAATCCTTCCACAATTCATTCTTCCAACCAGATAATAAATCCGTTATATGATTATTCTGAAGCAATAAATACATAATTGAAGAAAGCTAATAATAATAACAAAAAAAATATAATTACAATTTAATATTACACTGAACAGAATGTGTGGGTAGCAAATTTTCTACAAGGTACAGTATTAATTAAAAGAATATCAACAATGAAATATAAATACTCTGAGAAACATGATAATGCAAGCAAGTACAGAAATTATGAAGTTATTCTGCGTTTCAAAAGGGGGGGAAAAACACTGGACAAAAACAAACATTACCTGTTAAATAAAAAAAAAAATCTTTAAAAACAAATTAAAAAACCCTGACAGATCAGAAAAAGAGAAGCAAAAAAAGAAGAAGAAAAAAAGACTCCAAGTACCTCTTTCACCGTCAGACATACAGGGAAAAACATGCAGATCACATCTTCAAAAGAAAAAAGTTATGGCAACAAGCTGGACAGACGTAAAAGCGTTATTGCCTTCGAAAAACATTTTCATAAGTCTTTTAATGGTCATATTACTCTTAAGTTGTCTTCACAGCAACTTGCTCTCGAGGCAACACGAGGAGCACCAGGCTGCGTTCCAGAGGGTTTGTGGTTTAAATCACTGTGATGTGTCTCCAAGCTTTTCTCCATTGAAAGAGTGCAGTTATACAAGTGCACTCCGGACATATATATAAAAAAACAAACACAGAGGAAACTCTATTGTTCTCCCATAAACCGCAAGCAGAAAAAAAGCTGCAGGTTTGTATCATTGTTAGGCGTGTCGTTCTTTGTAAAAGTTCTGGCAGTTATCTGGATGAGGGCAGGCAGTTGTTTTGCAATAAATATTTAAAGGGGGTCCCGAAGATTCGATTCCTCCATGCTTTGCAGTGTACAGTACATTTGATTAGTCCTGAGGGCTCATGGATGTTCAAATACATTCAGAAAGCACCTGGTGTTTACTAGGACTAGAGGGCAGCAGTGAGGCCGTTTCGGTGGACAGGCAGAAACTCTGGCTCAGCTGCATCTTGAGTTTCTCCACTTCGTAGTTGTGCAGGTATTCCTGAACCAGAAAGCGTTCACGCTTTATACGCGCTTTCACGTCTGACGGCACATCTGGAATCAGCCACGCCACGAAGAATTTCACCACAAATACAACGTGCTGAGAAACGAGGGCAAACAGAGGAACAGTCATCATGTGCACATACTGTACGACCAAGTTTAGACAGCTAAGGCCTGGTTTCACACACAGGGTTTAGATCAAGCCACGATTAGACCTTAGTTCAATCAGGACATTAAAGTGGCTTTTATAAACGTGCCTTAGAGGAAAAAATGACTGGTGTTGCATCTTGAGATGGCACTAACATTTTAAGTCTTAAGCCTAGTCTGTGAAACCAGGGTACGCTTGTGTGTCAAATGGTTCTTAGCTAAATGCTTAGCAAATATTAATGTTCATACAGTACACGTCTTTCTATCACTGTATTGAGCACACTTCATTTTCTTTATAAAAATTCAGATGCTAAAAACAATGTTCATGTCAAAGCCAGATCAGAGTACTGCTGTGCCAATTCTTATGGTTAGAAATCATATACAGTTCTAATCCTCAATTTTCGATTTCTGCACTATTTTTCTTCTTCTTTAAGTTTCAAGCAATCAAGCTTTTAAACTAACAGACAGACCTATTATTTATTATATACCAGGGTTATTATTATTACCAGGGTTATTATTATTATTATTATCTAAAATTAAAACCATTAAAAACATTTCTGTTAATTGAAATAAAGCTAAAATAAAATATAAATATTAGTTGAAAAACTCAATACATTTCTATGAACACTCTCCAGTCTTCAGTGATCCAGAAACCATAATTTGCTGATTTGGTGTTTAAGAAATATTTATTATTATTATTATTATTAATGTAAAAAAAACGTTTTTGCTGGTTCCTATTATTATTATTTTTCTGGAACCCATGATGCATTTTTCAGGATTCTTTAATGAATATAAAGTTAAAAACAACAACATTTATTTTAAATAGGATATATTTGTAACCATGTAAAAGTTTTTCCTATCAGTTTTTATCAATTTAACATGTTAAATTAATTTAATGAATAAAAATCTTACTGACGGAAACTTTTGAATAGTAGTGTAAGCTGACTGCTTACTTTCTCTTACTTGCTTTTCCAATTCTCTACTTCACTTTCCTAATCACAGGCTTTATATCCCAATAAAAAAAAAAAAGTTATTTTAAATTCTCCTGCATATTCCACCATATAAACTCTAGGTTTCCTAAAATTAAAAGAAGAGTCCTTTGGATGATGCAGTTGCTTACTTCCATGATGATGATGAAGGCTAGCTTAGCAGCCAAGATGTGCCAGAACTGCATTGTGTGCGCATATTGCTTTTCATGGCCTGGTGGGTATCTGTAGTCCCGATACCTGGGAAAAAAAATAATTCATCATGCTGTTAATTTAGTATATAGAAGTGTAGATCTAATTCAAACTATGGTTCCCACTAGGCAATCACAAACCTGCATGTCGTGATGGTAGAGCTGTTAAACCAGGATGGGTTTTCTTCAGGTTCGGGTAGGTTATCTTCAGGGATCTGAGAGATGTTGTAAAAGGAGAGGCTGTTGGTGATGTAACCTCTCATAGTGGCCTCGCTGCCAGGGTGGTAGGCGTACAGATAGACCAGACGAGGAATCATATCTGAGGTGAATGCCATGATGAAGGCCTCAAGTGCAAATGAGAGGAGAAAAGAAACCACAATACATTTTAAGTATGGTGGGAAAATGCTTGATTTCACTAAAATCAGTAAACTATATTTAGAATGAGCAAGTTAAGCAAGCCACATCCAATTTTACACAAGACAGTAAAATTATAGGATGAGTCAATTAAATAGAAAGCAGAACAAAACAGTTTGCATTTACATTTGTGACCACGGACAAGATGGCCACCACATTAAGGATCTCTTCCCACGCTCCTATGTTGCGTGCCTTTGCTGCCACTGGCCTTCTGAACTGTGTGGTGAACTTCCAAGCATCGACTCGCACCTCCAGGATGTTGTTGAAGAGGGCAAGGAGAGGGGCCAGTGGAAAAGAGGCTACGAAAAGTGTTATGAAGCCAAACTGGATCACTGTTTGAAACACACAGGAAACAACTGGTTTAATTGATGAAGGAATGAAAATGCTCACAGAAACCCCTAGCAGATTTGAAGATCCAGATCCTTACTTGAGACTTCTTTTATAGGACCTCAACAAATATATTTTTATGTATGTATTATAATGATAAATAAATGTATATAAAATATATATATTTCTTTCATTTATATTAACAAAATGTATTACATGTATATATAGTCAATATATAATATATACTACCGTTCAAAAGTTTGGGGTCAGTACGATTTTTTTATGCTCTTGAAAAAATAAGTATCTTATGCTCACTAAGGCTGCAATTATTTGATTAGAAATACAGTAAAACAGCAGTAATGTGAAATATTGCTACAACTGTTTTCCATTTAAAAATTAATTTTATTTATTTAATGGCAAGCTGGATTTTCAGCAACATTACTCCAGTCTTCAGTGTCACATGATCCTTCAGAAATCATTCAAATATGCTGATTTTCTGCTCAAGAAACATTTATTATTATTAACAATGGTGAAAACAGTTGTGCTACTTAATATTTTTGAAATATTAAAAGAAAGTTCAAAATAACCGCATTTATTTGAAATAGAAAGATTTGTAGTATTTAATGTCACTTTTGAGTAAAAGTAATATATATTTTTAAAGTGTATTATACAATATTATTTAATTTAGCACAAGTACATGAACAATACAAATAATTAATAATAATAGTAATTCTAGTACACTAATTCTAATTCACTAGTGTTTTGGATATCAACACCAAATAACTGCAACATGTATACGTGTGTAAAATCGTACCCATCTCCAGATACTCATAGAAGAGTCCAAACTGGCTGAAGTTCTGGAGATCGTGGTCCTGCTCCCATCTACTGTATGTACTTTCTGGATGACTCCGCCCTTTCCTGCTGCCCCACCAGTTTCTGAGAAGTCTGAGACACAGACACAAGGGACCATTATGTGTTTTCTTGGATTTGAAAACAACTACATTCTGACCTTCTAAAAATACATATGCGACATAAATATGCAAGTATAAAACCAAGTCAGTGTTAGAGGTCAAAGTTCATAACGCTTACGGAAGCAGAGCCTCCTGGACGTTCCCAACCATCTGTTTTCCAGCCATAACGATGAGCAGCTGTGTGGTCAGCTCGATCAGACAGCCCCCGGGGGCACACTAAATATTAAAATGCATGTTTCATGTTAGACCTACTTATTTTGAGATTCATCTGAAGAACATTAGGTCCTCTGGAGAACTGATATTTCAGACTGACTCACCTCTTCATTTCTCAGACTGGTCCACTTTCCAAACATATAACTGTAGTTTCCCGGATGACCCACAAACTTCCCTTTAAAGAAGGCCACATAGAAACAGGAAGAGTAGTAGTTCACAAACTGGAACATAAACATCTTCATGGTCAGCTTGTTCTCATACTCCAGATGGGTCTTGGGGATCTCTGAGAGTTAAAAATAGAGGAAGTTTATTAAATATGTTTCCATACAGCTCAGCTGTACATATGAGCAAAGTATGTGAATGATAATGTAGTCAAATGGCATTATCGGAAAATAAACGTATTAGTTTTGTTTTTGTGATAATCACAAGCCACATTTCCATTTCAGATTTGCACAAAACTTTTTTGATATTTTCTAAATGTCGATAAAAAAATATTGCAAAATGAAGGCGTTTCCATTAGCCAATGTTATGCACATAAAAGTAACTTTTTCCTCTCGCGATAAGTAATTCCAAAAATCATGGCAAAGGATGTTGGTAGGTTTACATATATCAAAGCCACCGCACTAGCCATTATTTTTAAGCCTTCGAGGAGACGTAGGCATGTTACCCAAGCATTATTGGCAAGGAAAGCCCCTTATACTGAGGAGCGGCACATAGAAGTTGTTTCTGGGTGTTTCTCCCTCATTTCTGTTTCAAGGTCTTGATAAATTGTGGCATTTCTTTGTTGTTTAGAATTAAGTATTCTCGTAATTCTTTTGTATGTTATGAGTTTAATAAAGAACTCGGTCTCGTCTTCTGTCCAAACATACCGTGTCATCTACGTCAGGTGACCTGTAAATGCGGAAAAAACTATTTCCATTGCAGTTTTGTGAAATATTCCTTTTTTGAACTGCCTGAAAAAACACCTCATACAAGCATAAAAACATATTTGTGATAAATGGGCGTTTTTGCGAAATAGACGTGTTTCCACTGGGTGTATTTGCAATTCGCAATTTCAATTTGCGCAATTTGAAGGGTAATGAAAACGCGGCTACAGTCTGACTGTACATTATCCAGCTTAGTACACAGCTACTCACCAAATAAACAAAGTGGACACATTCATTCATTACAAACTGTAATAAATGTAATTCATTAATTATACAAACTATAAACTTGTGATTTTCCCGGAGCTTGAGATGCATTGAACATGTCAAACACACTCAATAAATATATCTCGAAACTGTTTTTCTTGTGTGAAAGGAGGATGCAGATTCCGCTCACCCATATCAGTGATCCAGATGGCCACTTGCTCATAGAGGAAGTTGAGGATGAGGATAATGACAAAGTTGATGCAGGAAGCAGTGACAGAGGTGGCAAGCTGAGGAGTGATGAGAGAGCCCACAAGCTGGATCTTACTGGTGGGGCTGTCCTTCATGACGCTGGCGAATGCTGCATAAACCGCTAATCTGTACGCGATCACCCCCATTATACAGGCCACTATCAGAAACGTCTGACAAAACAAAGAGAAGGGACTTTTAAACAGATTGAACTTTCTTTAAATTAGCTAGCTAGAACAGTGTAGGAAATTGGTAGAAAACTCACCCAGAAGAGAACAGTTGCTCCAGACAGGCAGAACCGAGCACACTTGCTGGGGAAAGAAAGATAAGGCTCCATTTCCTGTTAGAATAAAGAGTGTCAGCAAGCCAATTAGTACTACAAGTGTTTAAGTGCAAATGCAGTCATGGTATAATATGTAAATGTATTTTGTGTAAATAAAAATGACTATGTTAAACAACATATAAAAAATATATGAGATGATGAATAAATTCATTTTAAATCAAACTTCTCAAAGTTAACATGGAATCCAAAATGACCCCAATTACGTTAATAAACATTTCTAGGTCGGTGAATAACAGGACTCTCCCACTGCAGACTTCAGTTCCAACCCTAACTAAACACACTAGTCTGTCATTTAAAAGTTATTCTGAACACAGTGGTTGGCTTGTTTGGGGTGTTTGCTAAATTCAGCAAAACACTTGATTTGAAGAGCCCAAAGTATATTTGGAGTATTTGAAGTTTTTTTCAGCATGTTAACATTACCATTCGAAAGTTTGGTGTCTGTGAATATTTTTCAGTTTTTTTTATTTAAAAACAAACACATCAAGATTATATGATTAATAGGAAGTTCAAAAGTAGCAATGTAAGTCTTTACTGTCACGGTTGATCGATTTAATGCATCATTGTTGAATAAAAAAAAAAAATTTCATAAAAAAAATCTTACGGAATCCAAATTTTTGAACAGTAGTATAAGTGGCAAATCATCACCAAGACAACATGTAGAGTTTTGAATGCTTGATAAACAAAATCTCTGACATAAATTAGAATTTAAATGGAGTATTTGTGACATGGAATAATAACTAAAATCAAAATGGCTGATTTCACAGCAGAAGACTTGCCTTTGCCATGTTTATGATAATGTGTTAAATGATGTGGCAAAAACCAGTTTGGGCAGAAGACAAATGCAAATATTGACTCGGATCATGCAAATTATTTAAAACATATCAGACAGATTCTCAGTCACAAATCAACACGTGACAAAGGATATTAAGATAGTGTTATCAGCATGCATTTGAAATCTGAAAAAGCAACATGCTTGAAATATCCTGTTAACAGAAGCTCTTTGAAGTGTTCAGTTTTCATTCTTCACCCTGCTTTTGATTTTTATGTCTCTTGTTATATTCTCATTCAACCAAATTTCTACTTCTATGACATATTTTATTTAGCCTGTCAACCAAAAGGACCTCAATCCAATTTTAGTGTTTTATGCTTTATGGCTGCATTTATTTAATCAAAAATACAGTAAAACTCTAATATTACTTCATATTATTAAAATGTCACTTACACTAAATTGGCATTATAACAATTCTCAAATGTATTTATTCCTGAGATAGCAAAGCAGAATTTTCAGCAGAATTACTCGTCTTCAGCGTCACATGATCCTTCAGAAATCATTATAATATATGGATAAGGTGTTCAAGAAACATTTTTTATTATTATTATTATGAATATTGTGCTCCTTAAAAAATGCCTACAAAAGTTATTTTTTTCAGGATTCACTGATGAATAGAAGATCAAAAGGACAGAATTTATTTAAGATAGAAATATTCTAGGACATTATAGATGCTTCACTAATAATTTTGATCACTTGAATGTGTTGCTGAATAATGTGTTGCATTAATTAAAAAATAAACAATTCTTACAGACACCAGACTTATGAATGGTACGTAGTATAGGATCTGGTTATGATTAGAGTCAGGCTTATGATTGTTTGAAGGGTATGTTGCTCCCGGACTATCACAGACTGCTGATGCAGGAACATGTTCTTGAATCACGCTGTATTGTTTGCAGGTACCTGAGTGAAGCGGTTGAGTCTGCGGCCTGTGCACTTTAACTCATACTCTGGCCTGATCTGTAGCTGCTGCTGTTCCTCCTCAAAGTCCACAAGGTCCCACTCATATTCCAGACGGGCCTGCCGCCGTTTCCATAACTCTAGGAACAGGGTCACTGCAAAGCACCCAGAGAAAGAGGAAATACATTTTAGGAGTATATGCTCACGCTTACTATCAATTCTATTTCAATTGTACTTCAAGCTAGTCTTACAAAAATGTAGAACCTAAATATATATTTTTTTAAATTATGTATAAATACACAGTGTACTGGGAGCAGGAATATTCACACAGTGCTGATTAATCAAATCACTGCATAAGCAGAACTCATTTTGTGAAATGTATTCAGTGTTGTTCAGTAATGGATAATCAGCATGCACCACTACCCTAAAGTGATTACAGACACATTATCAAAAAGCATACACACATTATGCTCCTTCATTTTAGATTTATTTAGTGAACATTATTTGACCATTGGAACACTTTGAAATGCTTTATTTATGCACAGTTACTACTAATCTCTCATTAGATCCTGAGTCTGGCTAAAGATATCCTGCTAACCACTAGATGGAGCTATTAAGCTAGTATGTTTGAAAAATAGTAGTGCACTCACCCCAAATGCCCATGAAGATGGCGAAGAACACAGTCCCCTCATTATCAAATAGATGGGATTGCTGATAAAAAAGGATCACATATGAGGAAAATCTGCCTATGATGAAGGGACAGTGCATCTAAAACTTCCTTTCTCACCCAGGAGGACAGGCATGTTGAGTTGAGTTTCCAGTAGCTACACTTTTTATCACAGAGCGGACACATGACAATCATCCCTCCAATTTCTGGGTCACAGATCTCCTTGCTGAAAAGACGGAGGGGGAGAGAGAGAGAGAGAGAGAGATGAGGTGAAATATGCAGAAGTGGACATGTCCAAAATCTCTGTGACAGCATTTTCTACTACCTCTATTCCTGACGTAATGCAATTACCACAACATGGAAAACTTGGACACAAATAAACCAGGCTTAACAACAAATATCACATTCAAGGACATGTTCCATAAACATCTATAGTTCTGAAAACAAGAAAAACAAATGTGTCGAGCCTCTAGAGTCCCTCTGTCATAAACAAAGTAAAAACAAGCTCCTGGAGGCTTAGTTTTAACAGTTATCAGCCACTATTAGTTACAAATAGCAAAGGACAACAAAAAATGCATGTAACCACACAGTATGTGACTCAGGAGGCTCAGATGAATATGTGTGTTCATATGAACTACAGTATATATCCTGCCAGTGCCACTAACCTTGTGATATTGTCATCGTAACTGAGCACACCATACACAAAACAGATCACACCCATGACTGCAGCAAAAAACAGCATTTCTGTGTAAAAGCCCAGCCAGGCAAAGTAGATACCAATCTTCTCACCATAGTACTTCCTATGACAAAATACAAACAGGAAATGTAATGCTGCTTTGATATGCAGCACTAGAAAAGTGAGGTGTTTTGCCTCACTAAGAGTTGTACTCCTGCAATCAGCAGTCTAATGATACAGCATCTAACTGTCTGCTCCAGATTTGGTTATTGCACTCTTTATTCAGATGTCATGTCTGCAGCGTTCTCACTTGATCAGATTGAGTGGCTGCTCCTTGTAGAAGCAGAGGAATCGAGCCCAGTGCCTATACAGGTGATACCTTTCACTCTCACACTGCATGTCTTGTGCTTTCTTCCAATACCGACACTGAGGAACAAACAGCAGATAGATGGTAACCAAAGATATACACAAACTTTTAAAGGGTTCATGAACTGCAATTTTTTGTTTATAAATGTTCTCTGAGGTCCACTTATAATGTTATCAAGATATTTACATTAAAAAAAACATCCTAATTTAGAAGTAATAAGTTATTTACTCTATTGTTCTTGACTCTCTTTAAAACAGTTCAAAAATCAAGACTTGGAAGTAAACGCCCACTGCTATGATTGGGTAACAGTTTTGCATATTAACATTATTTTCAACGTCCCCGCCATTACATCTGGAATAGTTTTGAAAATTGTTTCAATGTGAAACATTTATGCATATTACACATGCTTTATAAGTCTTGGTTGTGGCAAAGAAAGTTGAAGTACTTGGAGTTACCACAGTTATAGTTGACCAAACTGATCTTTTTACAAGATGTAAAATAAATCTCTGATGTCCCCAGAGAGTGAGTGAGTGTGTGTGTGTGTGTGTGTGTGTGTGTGTGTGTGTGTGTGTGTGGTTTTAGCACAAAATACCCCACAGATATTTTTATATAGCATGTTAAAGTTGTCACTTTTTGAGGGTTTTCAAAAACGCACCATTTTGTGCCTGGCCCTTTAAATACAAATAAGCTGTTGCAGAGGGCGGGGTTTCAAGAGCTGTGTGTGTGTGTGTGTGTGTGTGTGTGTGTGTGTGTGTGTGTGTGTGTGTGTGTGTGTGTGTGTGTGTGTGTGTTAGCAGCTGCGATTACCTCATGCAGACACACTAAAATGACAGAAACTGTTCTGCCTTTAATGTTAAAACGGAGTCAGACAAAGATTCAAGAAGAAGTGACAACATGTAGAATGCAACAGGACGTCTCTGAATGGTTAGTTGATGAATTTATGTTGCTGATGTGGAGTTAACTTAGCCTGGTCCTACCAGACTCTCGTACATTTCCTTTGTACAGAGAGTCTGGCCACTCTTCTTTGACAAGCGTTAACTTCCTTCAGGGTTCCCACTCTAAACCTAATGTCAAATTCCCTGACTTTTCCCTGACTTTCACTGACTAAAAAGATGAATTTCCATGACCTAAAGTGAACGGCAAAACAGGCTGCTGTTTTGCGGAGCACCGAGCTGTTTTGTTTTGTAGAAAGCCTTTCTTTAAAGTAAATTTGTTTTGTATATATTGTATCTTAATTTAGGCATTGATCATAATGTGACAAAACCCAACGAGTCCTTTTGCCAGCTTGGTTTCAGTAAAAGCTGTTTTTGGAATTATGAGGAAGTTCTGAAACTTACAGGATATATTTATAGTAATACCTCTTATACGTCAAAAGATCAAAGAAAAATCCCCAATTCATGATCCCTTTAACTTTGTAGTTTTCTCTGGTTTAATATAATATCATTGTTGTTGTTACTACTACTACTACTACTAATAATAATAATATTCTATTTGTATTATTATGGAATATGTATTCAAAATTCACTGTATTCACTGGAATCCACAAACAACTTTTACTAGATAACATTAAAATGAATAGAGCTCTAGATGGAGCTATACTAAATTGGAAACAAGTCACAGCACATTACACTAAAGTGCATAAATCTCACACTCACGTCATGAAGGGGATAAGCTGAGGTATAGGTGCCGTTGTTCAGCAGTCGTTTGATTCCCGTCTTATCTTTCTCTATACGGTCTTCCTTGTAGTAAGGGCAGCGGGTCAGGATGTAGTACACGATCCTGTTGCGTGTGGAGGGAGGAAAAAACGTATCCTTATCATCAATGAGGAAGAAGTCAACCTTGCTCTTGTCAAAAGGTGCAGTAAAGTGGTCCGGCTCTGGCCTCATGATGCCGTCTGGAAGCCGGAAAGGGTGAGTGAGCCACTCCAGAGGAACTTCTCGAGCTTTGGGAATATCGCTCGCTTTAAAGGGCACCTTGATCTTTAGCACATCCGCATAGGTGGCCAACACCTCCCATGGAGCGTGGATCTTCAGATAATATGTCTTACGATCATCCGACTCCTGCAGCGGGAGATTTTTTTGAGAGGGGAAGTGTTATATTGGAAAATGCGTAACACGGTATCTGTATGCATAACAAAACAGCATTTGTACAAAATCACATCAAAATACACCTTGAAGTAATGCATTAACTGCAATTTTGTTAATTTAAATAAAGCTTTAATAAAAAAAAAAGAGAAAGGTCAAAGCTTATAGACCTTTAATCAGGGCTCAACATAAGTTGAGCCCTGCCTTTAATAATAAAAAATATGATAAAATAACAAAAATACAATAGAATAAAATCTGAATAATAAATTCACAATATATTTTTTTATTAAAAGCAGTAATATTTTTATATAAATAATATGGCATATTTGGTATTGAGAAAGGATCGTGATATGGACTTCAATGAAAGTTACTTTATTTCATTCAACCAGAACAAGGAAGTTGTTTTAGCGCTGTCACGGGAAGGACAATGACGAACATATCGCTTTCCTCTGCGATAATTTTTTGGATATAATATTATGGACATCGACCTGAATAATGAATGCTATATCAGATGCAGGTGATACACTCGCTTAGTCGATCTCTCTCTCATAATACCATGCTACTCTACATAATACCTCAAGCGTTAATGAAACGACTCAACGTTCCTTCGTTACTAGTTCTAAAGTGACATTTTAGAATTAGTAACGGAGGCTCAACTGTCAAACTGTCAACTTGAGATTTGAATCCATGGCGGAAGAAAGTAGTTTTGCACAAAAGAGGGTTTTTAACCCTTATGTGCTGTTGGGGCTGTTTTCAGCCACTATGGGGTATTTTTTAGTCTTATTTTGGCCATAACTTTCTCTGTGTTTCAGCAAATGGAATGATTTTTGGTGACAAATCTTATTTTGACACACATTTTGGGAAAATGCTTTGAAATTTTTCAAAAACTCAACAGTACACTCTGGGCAAATTCACTACCCTTTCGTTATGTTCGTGGCTGAAAACAGCCACTACTTTAAACTGCTGTAAAAATTGATCAGATAAATATTTTTTTGATTTTTTTTTTGCATAAATCTATTAATCAACCTCAGTCCTGTTCAAAACTACTAAATGTTTTTAAAAAAATCAAGATTTTAACTCTTTAATTGCCAAATTCATAAATTATGTCACTGATTTTTTGGGGGAAAAAACACAAAATTACTTATTTTCAATATAAAATGTGATTGTGGACTGGATTTTTTTTTACCTTATATCACAGTCTTGGACATGTCAAAGATTAGAAACAACATTGGTTTTGATGCATTGTTAGTTTTTGTGCAGCATCAGATTTTAACTATTTCTCCCTCATTTACTGTTCGTGGCTGTTTTTGCCCCATTGACTTCCATTATAACCACATTTTTTGATTGCAAAGCCATGACACCATAAAATCATGCATTTTTGATTGTTGGTGGTTTTCCCTGTTGGGAAGAGGTAAAATTAGTATTTTTTACTGTTGATAACCAGGTGGCACCATTAACCCTTTATATAGGCCTGTGCAAAAAAAAGCTTAGTTTCTGGCTTTTACATGGAGTTATATGGAGTATAATAGCATAATAAAGTGTGTGTGTGTGTGTGTGTGTGTGTGTGTGTGTGTGTGTGTGTGTGTGTGTGTGTGTGTGTGTGTGTGTGTGTGTGTGTGTGTGTGTGTGTGTGTGTGTGTGTGTGAGAGAACTCACCTTGATGCGTCTGAGAAAATCAAAATGTACCTCAGCTCTCAGAACTACATGGAGTAAACAAAAAACAAAGTAAGTGTATTTATGCATCTGCCTTTTGATGGTGAGAAATGCAGACTAAACAAAAACTAAGCAAGTGGATTTGAACACTTGCATGCAAGCCTGCTTGTCATTTGATGGTGAGAAGAGCAGCAAGCAACATGAGAAAGGGCTTGACTTGCAGTGAAGTTTTAGAGATGATTCTGCAGCCTTACCCCTCCAGCGAGCTACATAGGATGGTATTGTCTTCTCCCTCTGACACCACAGACTCAGGAGAGGCAGACCATTATTTGGATGTGGCACCCTCATCATCCTCTCTAGCTTCCACTGAAGGCGAGGAGGATTCGGAGGATCCTGGATCTGGGTGGATTGGGAGAAACGGCGAAGTGTGGTTTTCCACCAACGCGGAGACAACTCCCTTTCTTCAGCCTGCCAGAGTCGACTCCAGGGCCGACGAGATTATTGACCTCATTGTCAGCATGACCAACCTCCAAAACGCAGAGCTCTGGTGATTTCTTGAATCTTGAGAGGGACATGGTGGCTCTAAAAATCGCACGACCACTGCGATCATCCCACAGGCAACGTGTGGACTCCCCTCTGGACCTGTAGACACCGGCCAAAATCAGTAGCTCCATGTAGGCACGGAGATCTGTGGAGTCCACCCCGGTCCAGTTTCTCATTGTGCGGCGCCCGTAAAAAACAGATTGAACACAGAATCAATGTTCTGGACCCTTGCGATGGCATAGCGCGTCGGCCATGAAGTCACGCCTCTGGCAGGCTGAAGAAAGGGAGTTGTCTCCGCGTTGGTGGAAAACCACACTTCGCCGTTTCTCCCAATCCACCCAGACCCAGGATCCTCCGAAATCCCCTTTGCCTTCAGTGGAAGCTAGAGAGGATGATGAGGGTGCCACATCCAAATAATGGTCTGCCTCTCCTGAGTCTGTGGTGTCAGAGGGAGAAGACAATACATCCTGCAGCTCGCTGGGGTCGGGCTGCATGATCATCTCTAAAACTTCACTACAAGTCAAGCCCTTTCTTATGTTGCTTGCTGCTCTTCTCACCATCAAATGACCAGCAGGCTTGCAAGCATGTGATAAATGTCCACTTGCTTTGTTTTTGTTTAGTCTGCATTTCTCACCATCAAAAGGCAGATGCATAAATACACTTACTTAGTTTTTTGTTTACTCCATGTAGTTCTGAGAGCTGAGGTGCATATTTTGATTTTCTCAGACGCATCAAGGTGAGTTCTCTCACACACACACACACACGCACACACACACACACACACACGCACACACACACACACACACACACACACACACACACACACACACACACACACACACACACACACACACACACTTTATTATGCTATTATACTCCATATAACTCCATGTAAAAGCCAGAAACTAAGCTTTTTTTTGCACAGGCCTATATAAAGGGTTAATGGTGCCACCTGGTTATCAACAGTAAAAATTACTAATTTTACCTCTTCCCAACAGGGAAAACCACCAACAATCAAAAATGCATGATTTTATGGTGTCATGGCTTTGCAATCAAAAAATGTGGTTATAATGGAAGTCAATGGGGCAAAAACAGCCACGAACAGTAAATGAGGAAGAAAAAGTTAAAATCTGATGCTGCACAAAAACTAACAATGCATCAAAACCAATGTTGTTTCTAATCTTTGACATGTCCAAGACTGTGATAAAAGGTAAAAAAAAATCCAGTCCACAATCACATTTTATATTGAAAATAAGTAATTTTGTGTTTTTTTACCCCCAAAATCAGCGACATAATTTATGAATTTGGCAATTAAAGAGTTAAAATCTTGATTTTTTTAAAAACATTTAGTAGTTTTGAACAGGACTGAGGTTGATTAATAGATTTATGCAAAAAAAAAATCAAAAAAATATTTATCTGATCAATTTTTACAGCAGTTTAAAGTAGTGGCTGTTTTCAGCCACGAACATAACGAAAGGATGGAAATTTGAACGATGCACAAGGGTTAAAGATACTCCGTTGTTGTTTTTTATTTGTTTACTCACGTGTGCCGTCAAACTGTTGTATAAACGCAATATCACACGAGTAGCGGTGCGATATGGCTGTATATCAGCACGCTGAGATTACCAACGGCCGAATCACAGCCGTGCTGATATAGCCTACAGCCAAATTGCATGGCTACTCCTGTGATATTACTCATATATAGAACAAAATTAAATAAATGCATAAAATATATATTTTTAAATAATCAAATAAAATATCCATAACAGAATTGCAACCATGAGGGGGCATCTGGACCTCACCGATTTATCTTCAGTCTCCAGCTCAAGACCAGACTTCTCCAGGTTGGCTTCAAACTCTCTTCTTCTCTCCTGGAAGAAAGGCCACACAAAAACATCAGTTTCTTTTAACTTTATCATTGTACTGTATCATTCATGGTCTCTTTCTCTTTTTTATCATTAGTTTTAAGCTTTGTATATGAGGCTATTTTATATGTGATAAATCCCGATGGTTGTAAACAAGCTTTGGACTACGTCTTTAGAGAAAACTCGTATTTCCCACAAGCACCGGTGACCTATGGCTACCGCATCTTATCTTATGGAACATCACCTCAAATAAGTGACTCAAGGGATATGACCTTCATTAAGCAGGGAGCCTGACCGCGCATCAACCTCTGCATACAGGAGAAAACAGAGGATCAAACCGGTTCACCAGCAAACCCTTCAGTGTTCTCAGCGATTGAACTGAATGAAGGGTCTGACTAAAGAGAAGTGGTTGATCCCCTGCTCTCATTTTATGCAATCACTATTTGTCATTCAGTTTATTGTGCAACAGCTTGTATCTGACTCTGACTCACTGTTTCTCACTGTGCCTTATGACCCAGCAGACATCTCACCCCATCTCACCACCACTGCACGCCTACGTACAGGTCCCCATCACACTATTTTTGTACACAGTGAGCAATATTAAGCTTCAGCCATTGTTTGATTGCTTAACAAGGCCAAGCACAGAACATTTTGTAGAGAACGCACACTAATTAGAATTCCTGCATCAATAGGAATTACAGATGATGGAGCAATACCAGAATTTTATGCATGACAGAGATCAGGACTGTGGAAAACAAACAATTAATGAGGGGAGCAGAAAATCTGTGCATGAGTTTGTGTCAGTGTCAAAGCGTGCATGAAAATGAAATGATTTTTTTAAACACTCTTTGTATTTATGTTGATTTTGCATGGTTTTAAGAAAATAAAGTATTTTTTGTAACACCTCGAATATGTGTAAACATGAGTGTAAACATCACTATTTTCAATAATGTTCTTCAATATATATGCAGTATGTGTGTATAGGAAGTATATTCAAGTCATTGTATGTGTGGATTGCATTTTAAATGTATCTTTGAATTAATTAACAGATAGGACTAATACGTGACTGTCTTATCTTTGAAGTGTGTTTTTTAATAATATTACTATGAAAGTCCTGTATATTAGTCATACCGCTTTTTTGTCTCCATCCTTGTCGTCAACGTAGGACAGGACGAAGTCGATGCGCCGTACACCATCCTTGAAGTACACAGAGTCCCTGTTCTCCTCAAACTTGTCTATCTAAAAAAGAAACATTCAGAAGATTCATATCAACAGCATTCCCACTTATACACAACTTCATGACCATACAGCCTTTCAGAGTTGCCTCCAGTCACAATAAACAAATGTGTCATGACGCAAGTGATTTCTATTAACTGTGCTTATTTTTTTAGTTGACAAAACCCCAACAGACCCATTACATCAGCGGAGGTGATGCTCAACATACCACATGAATCACTTTAGCACTCAGGGTAGTGAGAGCACAAATGTACTGCCGTGTAAAACATCATCCCACTAACACAGCAGGAATAGTATCATGACAGGATGAGAGGCTCCAGGAAGAACTGCAGCAAGATGTGCTGAGAAAACCACAGGTACAGTATGAAGAGAGCGGTTACTTCTGCAGACATGTAGAGTGCAAGATCAACACACCCACACACACACACTGGCTTAGCTATCTTAATGGTGACGTTCCTATTATTGTTAAACAGACCTCTATTGTTTTTCATATACAGCTGGTTACAATTACTGTAACCTAACCCAAAGAGAAAACTGTTTAGCATTTTTTATATATATTTTTTTTTAAAATAATAGTAATAATTTATTTTAATTTTGTACCATTTTTCAGATGAGGATGTCGCCAAAAGAAGTTTTTTTAGGTTTAAGTCCCTTCTGGGTACAAATTTTTGTACAAAAAGACAATATGTAAATAGACAATTATGTAAAATTATGTGATTGTATCAGATGATAATTCCTTTGGTATTTTTTGCAATTGATGACTATTGAATAATTACTTTATTGATGTCCTAGTATTTATCTTATATACTGTACCAATACATTTCAAACAATGCCAAGCTTTTTATCCAGTCAATAAAAAATATGCTAATATTATGGTACCTTGTTGTAAATGTTTTAAGGAAAAAATGCGACAAAAACAAACAAACAAACACCCTAGCCATCCCAGACACAAAACCAAAAAAATACCAATACCAATACCAAAACCACTGACATTAAGACAATTATGCAAATGGAGTATAATAAAACCTCAGGAAACCTCAGGAGATTCCCAATACATCAAACATCATACTTGTACAAACATGCCTTTGAGGTATGTCTACAAGACCTGTTTTGCTATTGAGAAATATACACATACTCTATCTTCTACATCATGCATACAAATCCCACAGGCACAGAGGAGGAGGAAAAAGCAGCTGTCCCTACAAATATGCTGCTCCAGACAGTAAAACAAGCCAAAACAGATCAGTCACAAAAATGGTTGCCTGCTTGGCACGTCCGTCTAAAAAAGGCCAGTCAGTGACCGAACTCAGAGAAAGTCATTAAACTAATAAAGTCAAGGCAATGTGCCATACAGTATGTGAAGGCATTTTATTGCGGACCACTAATTAAATGTGAGAGAGCTGACAGGAGCACTTATTTTCAAACAGGTACTTTTGTTAATCAGCATTACTGGTCAGATGGGACCTTTGTACGCTGCTCCTTTAGGAAAGGACATGGAGGGTTATTGATCACTATTGATGTCAAAATGACAATCAAATGCTTCCAAGCAATCTATAAACCAACAACAGATCAACGAAATAATTTAAAGTCCGCGTGAACCGGAAGTTGCAAACGACTTTTCTCCAGTGTTGTGATGTATTTCCAAGTGAAAGGGAATATTGAACAGAGGGCAGGGTTTTACTTTAGCGCTCCTCCTCTCCATCTCTCACTCATAGCAGACTAACGGTTTGAGAGGAGTGGTTAAGCGTTTTCAACCCAAGCCGTCAAACTGACGTCTTCAGAAAAGGAACGCCATTCCAGACCGGAAGTAACTTTTCAGACTTTGATTAAAGATTACCACGGCATATATATGTATATATGTATACATTGAAAAATAATAAACACTCAGGCAGGCAAGACAGGCGAGAAGTGGTTTCTATGGGACAGTATCTCTGTCCCATGTTGAGACACTCTCACACTGTACCCCTTCTTTTAATGCACCTTAGACACTACACATAACATACAAAAGGAGGAAAGAAAGAGAAAGAAAAAAAAGTATAGGAGAAAATAGGGACTGAAGAGATGTGGGGGGAGGGTTATCTTGTATTATCTTATTATATTGTATTTTATTATTATCTTACTATCTAAAAATGTATTTGTAGAGTGCTGACAATGGTAATTGTTAGATGGGAGAAAAGATAGAAATGGGAATAAAATTTGACTAATGCAATGTTGGCAGTAAGATGGTAGTGAGGAGTGGTGGTGATGATAATGAAGATGGTAATAAATAATAAATGGCTACTTTACTTATGCACACACACACACACACACACACACACACACACACACACACACACACACACACACACACACACACACACACACACACACACACACACACACACACACACACACACACACACACACTTTTATTTCAATTATGGAATTACCAGATTGTTCGTTACTGCACTACTTTGGTCTGCATGTTGTCTGTTAAATAAAGTAAAAAAAAAAAAAATTAAGACCACGGCAAACTATTGTTTTCTTTGTATTACCTTGCACGGATTAATTCTTCACCACAAGACTAGTAATATGCATACTGTCTATGGTAATATGCACTAACAAAGTAAATAGGGGCAATTTTGATTTCATGTGATTTTTACTTTAAATTCCATGCAGGAATTGAATTCTCAAGGACATCTATGGAGTTTCCCATTATTTAATATCTGCACTCATATAAATTAATTTCTACTAAGCTGAATAATTTAAGCACTAGACATTGAGTGTTCATATCAAGGCCAAATAGATGAGAAAGCACTAGTCCCATTAGTCAAAACAGAAGTATTGAAGTGTTAAAACAGAGTGACAAATCATTGCTTGTGTTCAAGACAGATACTGAAGGTCCACCCATCCTCCTCTTATGGCTCACCTCTCTCTCAAAAAAAAACCTTTCACAAAGTGATACAATCAAAAAAAAATATGTCGATGTTGTCCAGTCTCAATGTGTTCAGGAAAAAAAGACTATTATCAATGAAAAATAATAATATATGATTTAATATACCAGTACACTGAATACAAACTATAAACATTTAAACATTACACATTCTGCATATTTCATACCGGTAATAGGCTACTTGTGATTTTAAGATTTGTTGTGAATAACAATGCACTATTCAAGAAATGTAATGAAACCTTTTTAAGGTTGAACATTTTAAAAAGTATAATTTAAAAAAAAAGCTCTAACGAAGTAAGCATAGGTTGTGGACGACGTCCCTTCACTCTCTTCCATTTGTGAAAAGTGAAGCCGCCAAAGTCTTAATATGGCGCTGACATTGCGCTGATTTGGGACCTGCTTCTGCGCAGTAGTGAGCAGGAAGTAAAGCCGCGATATCAAGGTCCCGCCCTCACTTTCAGAAACCGTTAGTACAGGTTACTGCAGAACAACTCATTATGTCAGTGTGAAATAAACAGTTATGGACATGTAGAAATTAAAGCTGAAGCTCCAATCTCCTCCTGAAAATCCTCCTAAAAATGTCCGTTGGTGCCTAAGTGACTACTTCGTTTAGAGAACCTGTCAATCACAGCCTTCAATCATGACGTCACATTCCCGTTTTCATAGCATCAAATAACAAACTAAGACACAACTTACTAAAAAAAAAAAAAACGAACACTTAAACTTACATCAGCTTGATAAAAACTACCTAAAATTACAGAAAACATATTTGGGGAAAAATAATTAGAAGTGTAATTTGATTGTATAGTTTCGATCGCGTCCATTAGTCTTCATGGGGAGGCGGGGTTTATGACCTATACTGGGACCAACCACCGGGGGGAAATCAAGACACTTTGGCTTCTTTTTGTGCAGCACGCTTGGAAGTAAGCAACAATCTCTATAGGTCCTCCTGGATGTGAACGCTGCATCCATACCTCAGTTCGAGCTGTCATAAAGCGCTAAAGCTTTCATAAAGTGCTCCAATGGTGGTGTGTCACACAGAGGTTTTGCCCAAAGTAGTGCTAGCAAATGTAAACAGCAAGCTGCACACTCTCTCACACAGAGACCTCTGATAAGAGTACCGTAGGTCACTCCCCCTCACTGCAGAGAACTGGGGGAAACATGCCTTGGCCTGGAGACTCTCCTGTGATGAACTGGTTTATACTGCTCTGGGACTGAGATCACAATCACATGCTCATTGTAATACGTCATTATTCACTAAAAAGCAGAGCTACAGTTTCAACTCTAGATGCCCCCTCACTAAACTGATAACACAAGGGTGAGTAATTCCATAACATTGTGGTTATTCTTTATCAGCATCCAGGTTTAGTGAAATATCAAGACAAAAATTTGCTATTGCACATGGCTTGCCAAAACGCTCTTTTATTGCTGACTGCACTAAGATGAAGAAAGTATCATTAGCAAAGTGCACCAGCAAGAGAAACAAAGCAAATGCATAATCTATTGATGCTTGCTGCTTACATAGCTTCATGTAAATATGCCAAAATCAGAAGGAGGAAAGTGAGTACTTTTATATTTTGAATGCAGTGGAAAAATATACTAAAAGGTCCAATGCCCATCTCAGGAACAACCAGAATCTCCTTCTGTATAATAAACATAAGAATTTTCTAAACGCATGAGAGTTTGAATATCTTCAGGGTTGCTTAAAGAGACTATAATCGTTTTTCTGCAATTTAAACTCGCGACTGACACCTGTGGCCAAAAAACAGAACTGCTCTTCCTTTCTGCTCGCTCGTACGTGCACACTTCACAAGTCATCTGCTGCAAGGAGGTCAGGTCAACATTATGTTTACAGAGGTAAGAACAGTCAAATACATATATTGTTTGAGATAAGTGTTCTGAGTGATCTGAAACGTTTAACATGAACGCGCTTGACGTCACATCCGCAGACAGCGCGGGAAAAATCCGACCCGACAGAAAATAGGAAAAATAGGATACAGGCTTATAGGTGCACCCACTGTGAGCAGACAAGGTATCAGTATGCTCATCAGGAGATGTTTGAGTCATAAATGGTAAAATAAAAAGGCTATTGTTTCGTTTATTTTGGGGAAAAAGTTCCATATAGCCCCTTTAAGTCATCAAAATACCAGGAATTTTTAAAAATGTGTTTCCAGAACAAGAAAAGTCATTATTATTATTAAAGTAATGCAATCTTTAAAATCATGGAAACGTCAATTGAATAGGCCTAGTTTTTGCTTCTTGTATAAATAGTCCTTATATAGAGTAAAACCCATTCTGCATGCCATGATAGAGTTTGATTTAAGGGCGAATTGACCTTTACAGTTGGTTCTTTTCAAAACAGTCTGAATCAAAATGGTTTTTAAAAATCCTTAATCACAAATATAATTTTTTTTTCACAAATTCTTTTATGATAAAGAGTGTGAATCCTTGTATATTACGTTTGGTGGACATTATAAAAGTGTATTAATGGGAGAACCCCCAAATCCCTTTGACCTGTCTTCAAGAGCTATACTTAGACATTTACAAGTTCAAATTGGCCCAACATAATGTTTAAAACAGAGATGTTTAGGGCAGTTGGGGGACCTCGAGTTGCGAGTACATTCACACACATTTAAAGTACCACCACAACCTCAAAATGTGACCTAATTTACCACATTACAAAATAGCACAATAGTAATCTGTTGCTTCTTCAAACAGGGTAGAGATTAACCATAAACTATGACAAGATATCTGACTGAGATGAAAATATCTGATATCTTACCTCCCGGTGACCAGGTAGCTGTGTCCCTCGGTCAGAGATGGACTTAATGCTTCCATTATTACCTGCAAATGACACAAGGGAAATTACACACATATATATATATATATATATCAGAACCCCAAATGCTATATAGTCTAACTGGAAACATCATATGCCCTCTGCTCAGTGACAATCTGTTGTACTGTTAAAAGGTAAAATTTTAGCATGTTTTTAAGATTGCATATAAAGACCGGAAATATTTGGTTACATTAAAATAGGGCTTTTTCAGGACAGTAGATCACAGACCAAAGGTGGGCAGTATTAAAGGTGCAGTAAGCGATTTCTGAAAAAGGTCAAAGGAATATCACTGGAAAAAGAAGGGTTAGAGTAATCAACATGCTGCTCCGCGATCGCTGTCTGCACCATCACATATACCGTTGGAAAGCTCTCTCTCTCCTGTACAATGTTGTCGGGTCCAAATATGGTCATTTCCTTTTTTTTAATCAGCAACATATCATGAAAGTACAATGGGGCATTTAACTCTAAAAGTGAAATCTCATTGGCTGATGTCAATTTCTGACAACGTGATTCTCAAAGTGGGTTTCTTTCTCATACTCCGAGCCAGAAATCTCCACTTTAGCAGCACTTGCATACACCAAACTTTCCATTTTCCTATCTATATTCTTAAGGTTTTTACAGAGGGGTTTGTTCATATATCATTCAGATTCTGATTTATACAACATTTTATACCTTAAAAACTGTTGACAGTTTGTTCTGATTAATGTGATAAAAAGAGATAACCAAAATCACCTTTGTAAAAACCTTTGACTCAAGAATTTTGAATCTGGCTTTATCCAATGCTCAGATTTCTCTTCTGGAAATATATGCAAATTAGCGCACATTTAATATAAGATAATACCTAATTTGCATATTTCAACATAAATATTCTAAAAACTTGTAATACAAAATATATTTGTCAGTAATCAACTGGGGAAATTTCATGCTGATATCTATTAGATATCTAATGTTTTCCTATTCACCTGGGGTGTCTCCCCTTAAGCAGGAAGGCCTGAAAACAGATGCCGAGGTTGTGTTGTTTCTGCTCCATACGTGAGTAACACTGGTTTTGAGTGTCATTGTGTGTCGCCACCAGTACACCAGCTCCAGACAAACAATGACACTCAAAACTGTGTTAGTTTTGATCACATACAATATGGAGCAGAAACAACACAACCTCTGCATCTGTTGTGTTTTTCCATGTCAGTCGGTCATTGGTAATTTTTGCTTTATTTTTTGCGAAGCTTTATTTTGCTTCGCTTCTGCTATGATAAAGAGACATACATTGCATGTTTGGGGGCAGAGCAAAGAAGGGAATTGTTTGTTTGTTTGGGTTCATTTCAAATATCATCAGTGTTCAACAATGATTCTCTGAAATCGCTTACTGCACCTTTAATGTAAACTACAGACTAGAGGTATTTAAATGACAATCATTCCACTATGTTTTAAGAGACACATTACATTTTCAGAATATTTCATTTCATTTTCCTTTGCAGAAGAGCAGCTCCAACTAAAAACAAATTAAGTGTTATGCAGCATATTAGATTTTACGGCTGCTAAAGTGAATGTCACATAGCACATCATTTTAACAAAAAGGTTTACAGTTGTACGTGTTATTTGTCTTTGCAGCCCTTTTGCTCTCTCTCCCCCACATACTTTGGCAGAAATTCCATTGGTTAGCCAGCCAATGACTTAAATGCTGAGCAGCCAACTTTGTGGGATAGAAGCACTTCCTGTGGGGAACAGTCAGGCATAGTGTTCTCTTTTTGTAACAGGATACACACAACACATAATTCCTGGCTAGTGCATGATATCACTAAATCAATCACTAAATCAATGAGCACTAAATCACCACTCAATCAAATTACAGATATTGAACACTGAAAATGTGTGCAAGTAAATATATGTTCCACCATGGACAGATTAGATTACAGTCCCAGACTGGTTGTTCTGTTCGTTTGATTCTGTCTTATTCAATTTTGGATTTTCAGTTGAGCTGCCTTTGTTCTTTCGGAACAACACTGCTCTCAATATGTACAACAAAAACACAAAGCTACACAACACTTCAGGCATCAAACACGTCTCTCACACATTCAAGCTAAAACTTTCGTGCAATTCTGACAAAAACAGCTTTAAACACACACTCATATCCAGCCTTAAAGCAGAGGCATGAACCTTAACAAGATGACAAGGCCAACGGAATGAAAGAGAACAGACAAAGACGTCAACGTTTTTTAAAACATCTTTAGCATTTGGAGCAAAGTTTCCATCTCCAAATATGTGGTACCACAGACAAGCACACTTGTCACAATATGATTTCTGAGATGCTGATGAAGCGTAATAAAATGTTAATGACAGGAAACGAATAAGAAGCAAAAAAGTCACAGAGGATGAGAAGATGGCAGAGCGGGGGACGGACAGACAAGCGGCACACGTAGCTCTGTCCGTACCTGCCTGAAAGGTCCTCCGGTAGCCCGTCAGAACGGCACAGCCATCTTAACCCAAGAGACGGTTAGGGGTGTAAAGATAGAAATTAAATTTTAAATCCACACAAGTAACTCTTTCTACATGCATTTCTTTTAGGGCGAAATTAATACATGCGTGGGTTAACATATAAAACCATTACTAAAAATCACAAAAAAACGGCATTTGTAGATGTAGGTATAAAGGCAGGGGTGCACATAACTCGTGCACATGCGTGAAAAGAAGCGCAGCAGAAAACATGGAGGGAAGCGCTTTTGAGTACCAACATTTTTGGGGAAAGGGACACGTTTACTTGGTAAAGTTTACTTGGTTTACTTGTTCTCTAGCAATCATGATGATAAGTGTGTTTATTAATTATAAGGGGTGCAACGGATCGCAATTGTCCGTGATTCATACGGACCAGACCCCATGGTTCAGCACGCATATGATTCACGGAATAACTGCTAAGTTTAACCACCACAGAGTGAAAGTTTATCATTTGGACATGTTTTGTCTTGCCAATTTACACATTCAAACGATGTAAAAATCGTGACTCGCACGCTGTTATCTGTGCGCACAGCCGCAGACACCCAGAGCGCGTGCACACACAGAGAGAGAGAGAGATTTCATACAGTGTTTGAACACAGAATTGATTAATCTTTCATGTTTACTTGTGCATATTATGTCAAAATAGCAATATGTAAGTATTCTCTCGGTTTTGTCATAAGTGAACAGTTGAGAAAGAAACCAGACGTGTGGCAGTATATATTCGGTCCATGCATTTGGTCTTAAAGTGACAGCAGCCTAATATTCCTGCTGTTGTCTGTAGCTAAGATTCCATCCACTTGTCAATCGAATTATCTGAAGTTCGGTAAAAAACTCATGCGAATAAAGCGGCTAAAGCGGCATCCAACGGCTTTAAAGCGAATAAAAACCTGTGCGTAATGACGTCACGTGCTGTTTTGCGATCAAATTGGTATATCGAATTGATTTGAGACATTTTAAGGTGTTTCCATTCATTTTCGACTGAATCGCACAACATTCAAGCCAACATTTGCGAACAAAGTTTTGCTAGACAAAATACAATTCATTATTTATTCGGCAAATAACGTTTCCATCAGCGTTTATCGCATAAGCCGTATATCGATCAAGATAAAATCCGATGAGACCGAACGTATTTCATTTGAGTCGATATTCATGAAATTCAATCGAATTTTACTGTTTCCATAAGGCATTTTTCATTCGATATCACTTAATTCGGATAAAAACATGTGGATGGAAATATAGCTAGAGCCTAGACCCTAGAGTCATTAATGTTAGTAAAAAAAAAACAAAAAAAAACATCATCATCATCATCTACCATGTTCGAGAGAAAAGAAGACAGTGAGGAGAGCAGTCAGAAGGAAAGTGATGACGACACGACAACTTCAAATGTGAGAACCAAGCAGCCTCTCCAGGTGGGAGAACCAGACCAAAAAAATCATGTGCACCCCTGTATAAATGTCTGGTCTTCATCGTTTCCCTTCTATGAGAAGGCCAATATTTGCTCTGAGCAGAGCCAACAGGTGTTGTGGTCTCGCAGGCTTCCTCTGATCGTGTTATTATGAGTGATGATTAGGCCTACTGGGAAAAAGAGGCTTTGATAATGGCACCTTTGTGTAATACTTTGAAGCAGAGAGGGAAAAAGCAGCAGTAGTGTTGATAAAACCTGTCTGAATACAAACCTGTGGCCCCCACAGTCATTTCCTAGTAAACAAATCAACAGTTTAACTGAAGCTGTGTGCTAAAGCAAAAATACTGTTCAGCAGATGGGCTGAAAATATATTCACAATTCCGATTCAGCCTCACGTGTCACATGACTAGCTGTAGTAGGAATATAAAGTGAACTGAATTTATCAGCTGAATGAATCAAGCTTACACCATTGCACTCTTAATGCATGGCAAAACACATAACTCCCAACAGGAAAAGTGTGCCAGGAAACGCCATAGATTCAGGTCAGAGAACATTCACGGAATAGCTAGCCTATTTCACATAAACAGCAACTAAACCACAATTCCCAACCACATTTTGAGTCCATGGCAAAGTCTTTGAAAAAGCTGCACAATAACACAGGAACTGTATCTTAATCAACAGGATGCAATTGTGTCTCGGAAAGTGATTGGGGATCTCCAGCAAAGTCTAACTCTTAAATAGCTAAGCAAATAATGACTATACTGTGAGGACTGTGACTGTTTATAGATGTAAAGAAATATAATATTCATAATTCAAATTAGATGTATACAAACAACTTTGAGTCACGTACACAAAACAAATGCATAAATCTTCATACAGTTCTCCGAATTGATGAAGAATAGGCCATTATCTCGCTTTAAAAAAAAGTAAAAAATGTCTTATCACTCTGATGATGCTCAAGGATGATCATACGTATCTAAATATATATGTATGTATATACTGTATATATATACACTAAAAATAGAGTGATCCCTTTTAGAGTTTATTTATGACTGGGTCAACTACTTGTTCATACAGTATGGCTATCAACGAGAAAACTAAATTAAACTGCCTGTTGCTATAGCAACAAATCTCACTTTCTTTCGCCTGGTTACCAACAAGCGCAGCCTCACTTGTTGGCTGTTGTCTGCAAGTGGTGTGACAATTAAACAATTTAATTCAGTGGTGCTCTTTTGAAACAAAACAAAATCAAGTCATTTTGTTTATGCTGTTTGAATAATAAAACATTTTAGTAGAGTAACTCTGTAACTAAATGAATATCTTTATTACTTTACATGACAGATCAAGAGAACACATTCATGCACACACATACAAACACAGCAGGCATGGTGTGGCAGGGAGGGTGCGGAAATCTATTCAGGGTCCACACCGGGTGTCTGTCGCATTCTCTAAAGAGGATACCATGAGGTCTGCCCTGATAAGAGACTCGTTCTTCTGTGTGACACTCCAGCGTGACAATGCACTGATAAACTCTGAAGATACGGCAGGACCATTCACACTGTCAGACACTATACAGTTTATTATACAATCCCTTGGAAAAGCAAAAGAGTAAATAAAAGTTTCTCCACAGGACAGAAATAACAACACTTTGCATTGACTAAATGACTTTCTGATGATGAGAACTCAGATGGTAAACTTAAAAATAATCTTTTAATAATGGAATTTCTATGATCCAGTTGGATTATTAACAATTGTAATGTGTGCATTTTGCTGTTAAAATTATGAGTAGGGCTGCACGATTAATCGCAATTTACATGAAATCGCACTTAAATCGAGTTGGCGTATCGCGATTTTGAAATCGCAATGGCTGCGATTATTTTTTACGCGCAGCTTGTCATTGATGTACGGCTGTGTAAACGCTGCTCCATCTGTAAGCACTGTGAGTTTGAGTCACTTACAGGTGAAACTCGAAAAAAAAATTATATCGTGCAAAAGGTGATTTATTTCTGTAATTCAACTTAAAAGGTTTAACTAATATATTGTGCTTACAGCTTATGTAAACCCCAAAGTCAAAATTAGAATATTGTGAAAAGGTTTTCATAGCTGTAAGCCATACTCATCAAAAATATAACAAAATAAAGGCTTGAAATATCTCACTTTGCATGTAATGAGTCTATATAATATATTAGTTTCACCTTTTAAGTTGAATTACTGAAATAAATAAACTTTTGCACGATATTCAAATTTTTTAAGTTTCACCTGTATAACGAGCATTTTGAAAAAGCAACACTCGTCAAACATCTTTCCCAACATGAGAAGCATTTATGAACCTCTTGTCCAACAAAAGACAACATTTAATAACATGCTTTTACTCCAAACTCACTTCATAAAGACAGTTGAGCATCCTTCAGTGAGATGATATGGCTTCTTACTCAGAACAAGGCAGTCGTGTGTTTATTAGTCATCATGTTTAATCAATCAAAGCGTTTCAATCTTCTGCTTATTCAGCTAAAGCGATGATGACCGATAGGGATTTCCTGGAATGTTTGAGTTTAACATTCCACTGCTTACAGAGTCCGAAGGCCCAATTTAGGGTTGAGACTCGAATACCTAAAAGTGGAACTTTGAGATATCCTGATCATTAAACTTGGACTTAAATTCTAAGTCTAAGGAACAAGAATATCCCAAATAAATTTTGCTCTAGAGCAGTGTTTCCCAAACTTTTGATAAGAAAAAAGTCCCATGGCATCCCATAACAAAATTGCACAAACATGCATTGCTTCAAATGGCAATTAACTGGATAGCTATTATATTAAAAGCAGTACTCACATGTCAAACTTTAGCTTAAGTCAGGTATGAACCCAAATAAGGTCATATTAGCAATGATGTTGTTAGTGACAATGACAAAACAACTTCAGACTTCAGATGGAAAAGCCTCTAAGTCAGTCTAATGTTTTTCTTTAATATTATTATTTTTTATATCTGGCTGCTATGTATAGGTTTCTACCTATACCGACATTTCTGAATGGGCTGAGGCTGGGATTTAGTGAGTTTGAAGTGAAAGTATTTGATGAACGTATACTATGTGCTGAGAGCATTCACTCAATATTATTATCTCATTTTTGACATAGGTGGCTTTTAGAGGCTTTTGCATCGGAGGTCTTCAAATTTTAAAATTGTTGCTGTCGGACGGACACTTCACATTTTTTGGTTGGTATTGTGGCATTATAGTCAGACAAGTGCATGTGACATTATTGTAATATTAACATTTTATGAAGATCAAGCTCAAATGCTTGATCTTCACATTTTTAGCAGCCAATGACAGAGATAGGCCTATGTGTTTCGTCCGTCACTGGAACGCATCTGAGGCAATAAGTGCATTGCATTAAAACAGTTTAGCTATATTAATTGGCTACAACTAGACGGCAAATACAAGACTCTTCTCACTCTCTTCAAATACAAAAAAAGCCTTTATAGACATTGTGTTTCTTGAGTAAAGAAAACGTTATTTACCTTTGCAAACAAGCAAAGATATCCAAACTGTGTGCAAATAATTTACGATAGAAAAGGTGGAGTTATTAGGTTTGACCAAAAGTTTGAGGATCCGATAATGTTACGAGATTTAGTCACAAGCTCTTTGAAATCCTTTTCATCGGTTAAATATTTGTAAAACCAAAGTCCCTTTAAGACTTTGTAGTAATTTCACTTGGCGGCCATCTTTGAAACTAGGGATGCATAACGATTAATCGCAATTAATCGTTTGCAGAATAAAAGTTTTTGTTTACATCATATATGTGTGTGTACTGTGTAAAATAATTATGTTTTTATAAATACACGCACATGCATGTATATATTTTAAAAATATTTACATGTTTATATACATTTTATATTTAAATATAATTTATATTATATATAATTATAAATACTTAATATATAAATATATTTTCTTCTTAAAATTATACATGCATGTTTGTATATTTATATATACATAATTATTATACACAGTACACACACATATATGATGTAAACAAAAACTTTTATTCTGCAAACGATTAATTGCGATTAATCGTTATGCATCCCTATTTGAAACGCCTCTCAGGCATCTATTTCAGTCAGGCAATTAGAGCTCCTATCTCTTTGAATAGGGAAACATCAAATTCTCCTTATTTTATCAAATAAATTTCACACTGAAATCACCAATGTAATCTGACAACAACATTCATAAATTGTTTTTAAACGCTTGAATCAAAAAACACTGCTGGACCAAGCTAATGTGCATACACAGTCCAAAGTGTGCGTCTCTGACTGACAACACTGACTGTTTCTATAGGAACCATGAGCTTCTAGGCAGCTGCATAAGCGATGACGTTACCAACTGTCGATTGGCTCTTTTCTTTAGAAGGCGGGACTTATTCCACAGTGTTGCACTTTCTCCAATTCATAGTAATACGAGCGCACTATCTTTCTGTATATAAAGTCTTTGGTAAAACTTAAAATAAAACAAAAATGACGAAATATAAATATACGTGGTTTCCACCTGAGAGTGACGATATATTCTTATTTGTAGCATTTATTTATTCATTCATTTTGGCATTTGGTTGGGAAACTCTGCTAGAGATTCTGTTCCAAGAAGCTCAGAACATCCTGAGTTGAGATATTGAGGTTTCCGTAAACATCTGTATAACCAAAATTTGTTGTGGGCCATGACATAAAGAAGGCTGCTGTGATTGAACCAAGTAAAACAAAAAATGTTTGATGATGTACACTAATGTTTGAAATGATGATGATGATAAGAAGCCATATTACCAGGCTTCAATTACTGCAGCAACAGGAAGTTTTATAGCTAAATAAAAAACTGTGTGGTATTAAAGTTATGTTATGCATATTTAATGAGTTGGCCATTAGCTGTGGGTTCTGGCCCTGGGTTGATTCTCTGTTTTAGAGCTGCTTAAGCAATGTATCCTCTCAAACTCTGCTGCATTCTTAATTTGGCTGTTAATGAAAAGTATATTAAACTCGTACATCTTGTAGTGCCGCTAAGCATTTGACCAAAAACGAATGAAATATCTAAAAATAATTAACTTTGAGGTTCAATGCATTTCAGTGCAAAATATTTTCCTATGTTAATGAAATACAGTGCAAGTAAGATATATAGACATACAGACACAAAATTCAGAGTCACTGTTAATCCCTCTGTTTTTTAATCACACATTGCAGACTTAACAATGTGAGCGAGTCCTGGTCGAGAAGCATAATCATATTACCATCCAGTGAATCACCTATGATCAGTGCATGGATTAAATAGTTGCAGTGAAATCCAAAGCAGGAGGGAACAGAGAGATTAGGCTGGGGTTCCCCTGAAATATATACATTTCCCTTTTATGCTACATTTTCTCATTCCTCTCAACCACTCCCTCTTACAAAACATACACTCATGACACAGACAAACCTCACAAATAATTAATAATAATAATAAGCCACTTGGGCAAACAAACCCACACACCAAAGGTGAACACGAGCCGTGGACATAAACATACACCTACACACCTCACACTTAATAACTCTCTTAGCCTTAATGCATTAGCAGCTTTTACTCAACCTGTGCAACAAAAAGCCTCAGGACTGCAAGAGCCACATGATCAGACCCAGAACTGATTAATTTCAGCTCTCCTCAATTATACATTTTACATTACCGGTATTAAAAAAACAAGCCGAGTAATATCAAATGTGGGATCAAACTACACTGCTGCATGACACATCTGTCACACCCCTGCGCTAAAACATCAGTGCAGGATATTCTGTTTAGATAATACCATATTTAGTTGTCAGAGGGGGGAAACCAGGAACATTTTCCTACCTAGGGTGTCAAAGGGGGCCCCCACCAAGGTCCTCAATGGTAAAGTATATTAATTGGGTAGCCTATCATCCTATAAATAATGGTGTTTCTCTTACTACAAAATCCAGAAACTAATATACAGTACTTCACTATTCAATACTCCTCGAATACAAAGATCATTCACTCCACTTCTTTCTTTATACCACATTCTTAGTGGAGGAGCCTGATGTTTTCTAATCTAAAAATGTCCTGTGTGCAGGGGAACTGAATGAACTCTGAATGAGTCACAATGACAGCAGACATTTAACTGATTCAACACGAGGACTGTTTGATTCCCAAGTTATGGGACTGAGGCCAAGCCATGTGGCAAGACGGAGTAGCGTGAAAGCTAATAAAAGAGCTGGTTCAAACTGCTTTCAAAACTAACAATCATACAATGATGCGTAGAAATAAATATCACGTTTCTATGTTTTTTTTTCTCAAAATCCGTAGGTCACGTAGCCTACATGCTCACACCAGAGCTGTTTTTGTGGATTTAAACCATGTCAAAAACACGCTTTTGTAATGCAGGATACAGCACGGTGCCAGGTAGTAGTAACAGTCTTTGGGTGTAGACCGCAACTTTTCCATACCTTTGCCATTTCAGGAACTTGAATAGGCTACAAAGTTACGGTTTATATATTTTTATTTTGTTAAAGAGACCTGACCTGGTAAACATGTTGCACTGTTTTTTTTTTCATCGTTCTTTGTCTGTGAAGTGATCCTGTCAGCTGATTTAATGCAGCGTCACATTCATTTATCTTTTCATTTACGATGACAACTCCCAGACTGACCTTCTCATTACGATTTTGAGCAATGGTCTGGATATAAGGTTTAGATAACTGTTTTAGTAGATAGTTAATATTCTTACCTTCAATCTGAGAATCCAGAGTGTTGGACATTTCTATTAAAGTAGCTTCTTTCGTCTTCCCCGTTATTCTCTTCATGTTAAGTTCGTGCGTTTCTTTTCTCCCTCGGGATCACAATGAAAAAAAATCTGTAATTCAGTCTGCCTTTTTGACCGAAGGAGATTTTCGCTTTCAAGCTTTAAGGTTTTAGTAGGGAGAATGTAGTGGCTACGCTGTGAATCCCTCGCTCGCTTTCTTCTCCATAACATCAATAACTAACGTTACAGCAAGCAGCGGCGAGCTGAGGACTGGAGATGTGATGATGATGATGTCTTAAAGGGGAGTGGCTTTCCGTCGGCATACTGACATAAAAATACTGAAAAGTATTACGGGGTCTCTAATGTCACGTTATTACTGTGTTCTTCCTTACAGTGTTCAGTCACATTTATACAATTTATTTTAATTGAATACAAGATTCATCTGTACAAGTTTATCTCTATTGAGCATTTCTGTCCTGCACTGTTAAGGCCATTACGTGACGGTGTCTTATATTCTATATATCCATTACCTCAATTCATTTTTAATGAAAGTGTAGCCTACACTGGGTCAGATGATCGCACGTGCTATCTTAAAGCATTTGCGCCCTCTGCTGGTAATTGGACAGACAGACGCTGATGTTCCCTCCGTAGTGCCTGCCCTGTGTGAAGTGGACTTCAAAGGTATTCAGCCATTCAAAGGTATTTTGATAGACTGCATTCACACAATGTCGTAATTACCGTAAATAGGAGATGTACTTGGAGCTGTTCACGTCCTTGGAGTCGGATACTTTTCTATTGTACTTACATTACCTCCTAAATAAATCTGCAGTGGTCTGGTCGCGTGGTACAGCGGTCACGTGGCACAAGTCGTAGCCCTCAGAAATGGTACGATCACGTAAATGCTTTACAAATCAGAATACTTACGGTAAATACGACAATGGCGTGGCGCACCTAACGTTAACGAGCCAGCAGGGCAACCGAGTAGCCATTTTTTTGTAAGTCTGAGACATATTATAAGTTAACCAACATTACAATATTCATTTATCACTAAATTTAGTGGTTTCACTCTCAAGTATGACTAAATATTATTAAGTTGTTAAAAACTATATAAATATAAAATCGTATAAACTCACAGATATTTGAACGTAACACAATGAACTGACACATTTTCTAAATCATATTATATACACCCCCTGCTATGCATGTAGGGAGCTGTGAACACTGACCATGTGAGAACTAGAACGCAGCTGTTGTTTTCATTCTAACATATAAACTGCATTACCCACAAAGCATCTCTTCGTTGATTATGGGCACTCACTGCAGCTAAAGGTATGCTACTGCTTATGTGAACAACTAGATACATGTCAAAAAACTAAGTAACTTTCAAATTATGGTTGTTATATTTCAACCAGCGTGTTACCGTAAATGTCGTAGGTTCTGAGGGCATTTTGAGATATTTTGATCACGTTTATCATCACAGCTAGGCGGGATAGCTGCGTTAGCTGGCTTAACGTGTCATCAGAAGATAGCCTATAATGCTCACTGACATTACATTAACGTCATGATTTGTTTTAAATGCCTGTAGTTGTGCAAATGTCTTCTTCTTGATTTAATAAGTAGACATATACAGATATGCTGATGCTGATTTTGTTTTGTTTTATTCAAGCTTACCAGTAAGAACTTAGAAGAAGAGGACAACCTTCAGACTAAATGCTATGGCCATAACTTTGATCAATACTCTGGAATCAATGATTTTAGCTAAACTGACCAGCTCGCAGTACCTGTGAGTCTTCAACCGCAGTAAGATACCTCCATGCACCCAAGCATTGTTCCAGCAGTATTTTTTTTTTTTTACTTTCTTCAGATTAGTGGGATTCTGTAACAAGCTTATAAAGAACAACAGCATCACAATATCTGTAAATTAAATGAATAAATATGGATTTAATATAAATAATGTATTGAAATACATGTCCTTAAGTATTATTAGATCACTGTATAATGCTGTTTAGTAATTGTATGTTTACTGAGTGAAGATCTCACTGCTTGTTTCTCATTCTGGTTCCTATAGGTGTCTCAAGAGCCTTTTGGTGAGCGAGTAGATCCTCATCTTCGCTTTTCTCTTCATAGTTCATGTCAGTTGGTTTGTTATGAATTTCTCAAAAAATAAAGTTCCAGATCAACATTCTATGAAGTTTATTAGCACTAGTGTTATGTCCAGTCAATGCCTTTCCTATTTACTTGATATGCTACTCTTTGAATAAACTGTCTGTGCATTACTAATACAAGTATTTCTTAATTTCTTTCTTCTTTAGATCTTTCACACAGCATCTCAGCATAAATATCCAGCTTCTAATCATATCTCTTGACCTAACCTCGGAGTAGTCACAATGAGTGACCCAAACTGCAAAGAAAAGGATGCTCCCAACAGTCTGTCTAATAGAGATATGATTGAACTTCCAGATGATCTCTCCCTGAGTGACTCTGACTCCGATGAACCCACAGAGCATTTCGGCAGAAAGGTTGAGGACTTGTCATCATCCTCAGAGGATGAAGGTGAGACTCCGCAGCATGTCAAGTCTGTTCCTCAAGAAAATCCCACCTTCAGACTGATAGGTGGGAGCTCTGGTTTCTGTGATCGGAGCAAGGACATCTTTGCACAGTTGGATAGTGCAGCAAAGCTCACATCTAAGGATCTAGGTGAAGACAACATTCTTGATGGCATGTTTGCCCGTCCTGCTCCACCGTCACCTCCTGCTCCACCGTCACCTCCACAGGAAGCTCAAAGGAAGTGTGGTGTTAGCCAAGAGGCAACCAAAAAACAACCTCCAGGTAAAAAACTCCCAGACTACCTAGCAAACCCTGAGCGCTGGACCCGCTACAGTCTTGAAGATATTGCTGAAACCAGTGATAGAAAGAATAGTCAGGTCGCTCATGAGTACATTCAGGAGCTTCAAGACAACCGGAGGTCTCAAAAAGTCACACTGGAGACTTTCACTCCAACTTTCAACCAGGATCACAGCAGCAGCAGTGATAAAAAGATCGTGTTCACTAAACCCAAAAGCAAAGATCAAAGTGGAAGCAAACTTGACCATGCTAAGAAGGAAGCAGTTGGCCTTCAACACTTGGATGATCATCAAATTTCATGGGGCAATAAAGAGAGAAAAAGGAAGTGGGGGTCTGAGAAAGAGGAAGACGACAAAATGGTGTCCAGTGCTGTCTTCAACAGTGGCAAGAAAGTAAATCGCAAACACTTCCGTAAAACACTGGAAGATGATGAAGGTGGTGCAGAGTGAGCACTTTGAACCTAAATATTTAAAACTACTGTTTTAATGTTTATGTACTTCAAACTAAACGTTGTTTTGTATAAAGTGGTTTGACTATCCAATTATCTTTGTTTAGGCTGTATAATCCATGAAAAGCTCTTGGTGTCATATTGTACTGGCTATTTCCCAAAGGATAGCATAAAAAATAGCCCACATCTATAGATTGAGAACCTGTATTCAGTGGTTTAGTGTATACAATTATTCTGTGGTCATTTTTATGACCACTTTTCATGAATAAATTTGACTCTGTTGTGTACTTTGAGATCACATTAAATAAGTGTGCTTTGTCTTAATGTTGGTGGAAGTGTTTGCTCAATGTTTTGCATGACCATGTGATTGATGATGATGATGAACAATGCAAATGAGGAGATTAATCCCACTTCTGGTACTGCAGCACAAGGCTAGACGAACCATGGACTTTGAGGACATCTGCTTTCAGACGAATCGCACTGTACACTATTGTTTTCCCCTCCTCTGTAGAGCATGTGTGTTTTAGGAAATGAATACAGTTTAAATTCTTAAGAATTATATCCAGGTATTTTCAAAGAAACCAAATGTTTGGTGGTTTCACCAACTTTAACAACTTTTTCCTTAGTTTTTTTTTAATGAACTTTAATGAAATCAATTATTGCAAAAGTATAATTTGCGGGTCTAGAAGAGTCATTGAAATGTGTATATAGTCTGAATAAATCTTAGTAGTTATACTTGGTTATAGAGTATTTAATTGGATTAAAAATACTTGGTGAATGCAATTCCTGTGTTTTGTAGTTATTTTACATTTTCATGCAAACAATTTTGCTGGCCCAACAACGGAATCGAACGGTGTGGGCGAATGTATAATGTTTGTTGGTCTTTTCAGTGCTGTGAAATTCACTTAATTTATTATAATTTAATATAAATTTTACTTAAGATCCTTGCTTAATCTGACTCCAATTTCAAATGATTATTAAATTTAGACTTTCTAATTAGGAACAAATCATGAATATTGGTTATTATTTTAGATCTTATTCTGGGTATCCCATACTTTCAATTATTCATTCATTAGGGACCTGATGTCACATGTCGCACGCCGGCCTGGTTATGTGGAAATTTACGCACACAAACTCACCAGTCTGATCTTAGGTCAGATGTAGCAGGGTTAGCTTTTACCTTTAGATTGTTGCATACTGTTTACTCGTACAAAAAGTGTAGTTTATTTACCCACTTCCGTACAACTTGCTAAGTCAGTGATCGTTAGAAATTAAAAGGTCTCAGATGACGTGCCTAATGTTCCATTTATTCATGAGCCTTTAGTTTGACCTACACCAGACTCCATATACTCAAAATGGTTTCAGAAGAATACAGAATAAATCAAATATAACATTTTATTCGTCAGGTAAAATTGTATCATGCCAAATTTTCACAATTAAGCAAATAGAAGCCGATTTAGAAATAATAAATAACATAAATTGCTCAAAGAATGAATCTAAGAGTAAGAAATGTATACCTGACTGGAGAGAGACACACAGCAGTGTGTGGAGGTTTTCTGGTTACAGAATCCCCAAAGACTATTCAACCAGTTTCCCTTAAATACCCAGACTAGAATAACAGAGTTGTACATTTTTATTTACACAAATATTTTTAAATTTATCTTGATTTACCTATTCCTGTGCCCCAAATGGTTAAATGTGGTTTCGGGGGAGAGCAATGATTATTAAATACTGTAAGAGACACCACCCACAATTCTCCAATTCTCCAAAATTTCACCAATCACATGCACTGAGACATTTAAAATGATAAAAAACATGAAAGGGGGAAAAAAAATTGATTCACAAGATACACCGTTCATGTTCATTATTAGTGAACCTACAGTGACTTGAGCCATGTGAAAATCCCGGTTTCACAGACAGACAGTCCCAGACTAAAATGCATGTTTGAGCTGTATAACTGAAAGCAACTTGCACTGACATCTCTGTCACTGCCACTGTTTTGTCTCAAGATGCAACACCAGTAATGTTTTTTTTCTAAGGCAAGGTTAAAAAGCTAAATGTCCTGTTTTATTCAAGGATGTTTTATCTCATGTTCTGTCTTAGCAGGAAAACAGTCTTAATGTGTTGCCTTAATTTTTATATTATATTATTCACAAATTTAATATCTACACCAACTCAATTTGGTGAATCCCTACTTCCCTACTATCCCATTTTCAAGCTGAATCCATGTTAAACTACAGCATTTTGTCACTCAAATGTTTCCCTTTATTTATTTAATTTTCAGTTTGAGGTAGATTTCAGTAGATGGCGAGTACAGAAAGAACAAGGAAATACAGGGAGAGATTAAATCATTTTGAAATTAATTTATGCATTAAATAAAGATTCAAATAAAAAGTGCAACATTGGATGAATACAGTAAGTGGATTCATTAATGTGTTATAATAAACATATGATTCTTTGCTACTCACTGTTTTAAACAATTTTGTGTTTTTGCTGAAACTGAAACAATGATTTACTTGTCAGACTAAGTTTGGTTGTTTGTTAAATGCAGCTAATACAGATTTTTGCATATATTGTTGTGTGGTGTGATTCATCATATTGCGTGACACCATGTCATTTGGTGTGACATTCAGAATTTTGACAAAAATTAAGGTTGGTTATTAATCATAAAATCATCAATGTGACAGATGGGGAATAGTGCCAGCAAAGGTTACAAGCATTTTGGTACTTTTATAACAAGGTATTCCCAAATTAATTTGAAGTATATTGAAAGATTACGAGTAAAATTCTTTCTATGAGTGTTGATAAAGTAAAATAATGTAAAATGTAACATATTTGCACATAAGAAATGCTATACTTGTATATAGTAATGATACATAATCAGGATAAATTGATTTACATTATCAGATTATACCACTTTTTAATTTAATACACAATAACATTTATGTCACACCATATGACAATTTTAGTCACTAAGACAGTAAACTAGTGAATAAATGTAAATTTCAGGACAAAATCTACAAGACCACATATTTGGAAATATAAGAGTTGGTAGAATATAACCCAATGAGTGCATGATTTACATTTGAGATTTTTTTTGTAACTTTTTTTCAGCCAAAAATATGTCAACCACCCACCCACCCACACAAACACACACACACACACACACACACACACACACAGCAGCAGCAGTGCAGTGACAACTGTGCCCAACTCTCGACTTCAATAACACATACAGAGCCGAATGACTGTTGCCACCCACTGTAGTAACATCTGAGTTTCGATCTCAAGTTCTCATATTGATAATGATCTGTGTATAGAGCATGGTATTGAGAGCAATGAAACCGCGGCCCCGCCCTTCAACAGAGAGCGATGACGTCTATCTATGGTCTCACCTGTAAAAGACGGTAGAAGTTACGATCATACCGTCGAGCTCGCGGATGTCTTAAATATGAGATGGGAAATGCGGAAGTGTAGGTTACACTGCTTTCGATCGGTCTCTAGTCAGTTTGAATTTCTCTCATTAGTTAAAGCTGGTCTTCGGCTATGTGAGGATAAGAGAAGAGAGACTGACATCGGTCTACCTGAACTGAACTGAGCTGCTTTGAAAACTTTGATCTGAGAATGTTCTTCACTCATCGAGAGGTAGGCTACAGTGTGTGTGTGTGTGTGTGTGTGTGTGCAGGTGCATAGGTCAATGCCTGTCTGATTGATCTTGAGGTGTTTATTCATTTAACTGGTCGACGTGAGACATAGCTCGTGAAGAGAAAATACTATTTTGTTTGAGAATTTAGTTACAGATCATTAGTTATACAATTATGCTGTTTAGTAATATTAAATGTGCAGTTTATACCCTTTTAAATATATAATATTTGGTAGGCTACTGTAGTATCTGTGTTGCACTCATCCTGTTAGCCTATAGCACATCAGTGGCTTTCACCACTAACAATATTAGACTACTGAATATATCCAACATAGCCTAGAGAGGGAAGTTACAGTATCCAAAACACTGTTTAAAATAGGGAGGTGCATCCTATTTTATTTACAATTTTATTTCTCCTTAGTGAATTACTTTGTCTTGGGATTTATAAATAACTGTTTCATTTTTATTTTTAAGTTGTTTCAGACAGGTTAAACTGCATTATTTAGGAGGGATTTATGTACTCAGAAAAGGATGAACTATTCTGAAGAACACTCACCTGACCTGAACATCTTGTTGTTGAGATCTTTCATGTGTATGTTTCAGAAGAAAGACTCTGTGTAAAACATGAGTTATACATCAACATTTACATGTTTACGCTCACTACAGACAACTCAGTCATTTGCTTATGACCTCTTTAATCCTGCATAAGACAAAAACTTGATTAGAGATTAGATTTTTTTAGACTCATTATTGATTAATCTGTTTTGGTAGAGTAAAGTGATCAGCTACGTGTTCATATTGCGTAAATGTAGCCTATACAAAAACGTAATTATAATAGTTTTGTTGTGGTTAAACTGGTTATTTGTCATGTGCTGCTTGTTAATACGTCATTGACTAGGACATATTTTAATTACTGTGACTTCAGTTAATGATTTAGTAAAGCAGAGGTGAGGAATAATAATCCACGTTCTTAGTGATTCCTCTTGTCTTTCTGACACCCACAAACAAACACTCTTAGCAAACAGTTGTAGTTGTATAAAATGTTACCCAACGGCATGTCTTGACCTGCCATCATACCAGCAGGAGTAGCTGCTGCCAAAGTGAAAATCAGACGTATATAGGGAAAAAAAGGGAAAGAAAGCTTTTATGCTACAAGAAATTATCATACAAATTTGTTTTGTTTTGTTGTTTTTTGTCCCAATCAACCTGAATTCATCCTAGAATATCTATAATAATACATTTCCCATCCAACTGGCTGTAATTTCTACAAAACACACGGTTTCATATGGCCACGTGTTTTCTGAAAGACTGTGAGCTCCATTGAAGTCTGGTTACACTTCACAAAACTGGTGAAAAGTCCTTTATTTTGCTTTTTTATTTTTTATTTAATCTTTAAAAAGTATAATTACAAATTATGCTATCATCATAACAATGTTAGCGAAAAACTTTCAAAAGATATTTGGATCCTGCTGTATTTGATCAGCTTGTTTTATATAAAGCATGGTTAGTCATTAAGTATTACTGCTTGCATGAAGACAGGTTAGACATTTGCGTTTCAATTGAGATAAGGTTTGGCATCACAAACAAATGTCAGTTTGCCTAATGCACATTTTCCTCTGTATCAGGGTGATACCGGGTTGATTTATTGTAAGTACATAGATAAGTCTTATGCTGTCCTCAATACATGAATGACAGTGGCAGTAGATGAATTCTGATTCTGACAGATGGAGTGTACATATACGCTGAAATTAAACCGTATTTTTTTTTTTTTTTTTTTTTTTAAACAATATACCGGTATGCACTTAATATTCAGAAATTGTGCATTGGTCAGTAAACCTTTTTTTTTTTAACCTATTTATAGTTCTCTGTTATGTCTATGTATTGCAGGATGAAATGGCTATGTATGAGTTGGAAAATGCAAATGATACTTTACTTACACAACAGGTAAGGAAAGAGACCAGACATGTGTTTTTGTGCATTTGTTGACCAATATGATTTAAATACCACAGTCACCACAGTCACATTTCTACCCGAGCACATGTTCAGTTATGATGACTTCACATGCAAAGCACATGATGATGTTATATCTTACCAAACTATGGTCATAATGTCACATTCACATCACTTCTTGGCCTGCATGACCTAAACTTTTGGTAAAAACAGGTGACAGTCACAGACCCAAACACTCAACTAAAACAATCCCACAAAACCTTGAGTCAGCAGAAATACAGTCTGATCATTATTGATATTCAGAGAAAAATGGTGTGTCTGCTCTCTGAGCATGTTTCTTTCTGTCTTGGTTATGTCTGCATTTGTTTCATTCAGCATAACTCATACGTCCCTCGACAATATGACTATGTCCTGGTGGCTGATAAAGTGGAGGACATGGAGGACCAAATCTTCAAGAAGCAGGATGCCTTTATTTGCGAACTGAAACGGAAGAACATTATAGTGAATGTATGTTGTCACCGTCACACACATAGTATTGTGTCTTTCAGTTCAATTGGACTGTCTTACTCAAGGCTCTTATTACTTTTGAACAGAGAATTGAACATGATGGAAAGGTGTTCTTCGGTATCTGTGCACCCGAGGAGATGTTTGAAAAGTACAAGTACTTGCTAAAGGTGTCTGATGCCTGTAACTGGAGCGCAGAGCAAAAGGGTGAATCGTCTGTGTCACTCTGCACCAGGTGAGGGTCACAGAAACATGTGAATTTGAAATCTGCCACATAAGACGTTTTTTTCATAGCTTTGTAATGGGTTTCTATTCCTTTGTTTCATAGAATCAGGATTGTCCACTTCGTCTTGCACAATACATTTATAGGACCAGGAGGTATACTTTTTTCCTTTTCCTTTTCACTTTCACTTCTACTTTTTTCCCATTGTTGTCTTGACTCATTCTAAACCTTAAAAACTTACCCAGTTCAAAAGTTTGGAGTCAGTATGCATTTTGGATGTTTTTGAAAGAAGTCTCTTCTGCTCCCCAAGGCTGAATTTATTTCATAAAAAATACTTTAAAATCAGTACTTTTGTGAAATATTATTACAATAAAAAAAAAACTGTTTTCTTTTTTGATTATACTTTAAAATGTAATTTATTCCAGTAATGGCAAAGTTGAATTTTCGGCATCATTACTCCAGTCTTCAGTCACATGATCCTTCAGAAATAATTCTAAATTGATGATTTGGTGCTCAAGAAACATTTATTCTTATAATCAATGCTGAAAACAGTTGTGCTGCTTACTATTTTTGTGGAAACTGATACATTGTTTTCAGGTTTCTTTGATATACATTTTAAAAGAATAGCATTTATTTTAAATAAATTTTTTTGGTAGTTTTATAAATGTAATTGATGTCACTTTTGATCAATTTAGTGCATCCTATCTGAATAAAAGTATACATTTTCTTCAAAAATAAAAAATCTTACTTGCCCCAAATTTTTTTAACGGTATGTAACTTGAGTTTGTTATCTTTTAAGCCTTTCAAACACTTTGTCTAACCTTTTTTATAAAATGTATGTAATATGAAACTCCATTGAATCTAAAAGTGTTTAAATTTGCCTATGCATGTATTAAAAGGGCGCAGAAGTAAATAACAGAGACACCCATTCATGTTCAAAGTTTTTAAAGAAATAATGAATGGGACCAGGACTGAGCATCTGTAGTATTATCAATGTCTCTATCCACTGTTTTACTCTGTAAGAGAGCCTTGACGAGCTGCTGCGTGAAGGTGCTTTTGAGTCCATCTTCTGTCTGCATGAGGTAAAAGCCCTTATTTGTTTGAGTAAATTCATATAGACTGTAGCCAAGGAAATCATGAAATAAATATCTGAGCTTTTTCATTCTAAAAGTTCACATTAAACTTTGTTGACTTGTCTATTCAGAAAAAAGAGCAGAAAAAACTAAGGGAGAAGTGGGCAAGCTGGGTTTCAGTATTGAAGCTTTTTAAACAGCCTGTCAACGACATCAAGTAAGTTCTACTGGTTTTATATTGTTCTCTGTTCTTTGAAAATCTTTTTTTTAACACTATGTTCACACATGTAATTTTTAGGGACTATTTTGGGGAGAAAGTGGCACTGTATTTCCTGTGGCTGGGCTGGTACACACGGATGCTTATCCCTGCAGCTGTTATTGGTATTGTTGTGTTCTTGTACGGCCTTGCATTCTTCAATACCAGTCCACTCATGTGAGTATATTTACAGCAAACAAATGCTGAGTGTTGAGGTGTAGAGACAGATTACAGATCGTATGCAGACAGAATAATCTGATTTTAATTGACTCCCAATTATCTCTAAGTCGTGGTGTCTGTGTGTTCTTACAGTCATGAAGTCTGTGACTCCAACACCATCATGTGTCCAAGATGTGACACAAGATGCAGCGCGTGGAACCTGTCTGACACCTGTACATATGCCAAGGTCAGTGAATAAACATGTCACTCTTTGATTGAAAATTAGCATTTCTTGACACCATTAAAGGGGAAGTTCACCCAAAAGTGAAAATTCTGTCAGTATATACTCACCCTCATGTTGTTACAAACCCGTAAAACTTTCGTTCATCTTCGGAACACAAATTAAGATATTTTTGATGAAATCTGCGAGCTGTTTCACTCCTTCACAGGCTTCTATTGTAGTTGACGCTTCGCTAAGCCCCGCCCTCCTTAGTTACTGTTGCTACGCCTGGCAAGCTTTCGCGCCTGGCACGTCTATTATAGTGTATATGCACCGGTGTCAAACATTCCCAAGGAGATAATTAGTATTTTTTGGCGAACACAACAGGTGAAATATCTGAGAGAGCAAGACAAAAGGGACTGCAGTATGCATTCGAGAGATATATTCACGACAAAATATGCAACCGATTCGAGAATAATTTCATCAAAATTGAAGCTATAAAGCCTATAAGTTTAGTCCCTGTGCAAGCAGCAGCCGCCTCATACGCCGACCATTCAAACGGGAAACACACAAATTGAGGAACAGCTATGTTCATGCACAGCAGGGTAAGTGAAATGTGAAAATAAATTATAATCTAATAATTATAAATCAAACAGCCTATCCATACACCTTGTGGAATAACACTAACAACGGGAGATCGGATTGGGGTAACGTAACCTTAAAGTTACAGAGTCAGGGGTGCCGTCGATTAACAAAATGCTTAAATATATTTTAAAGTATGTCAGTGAGCCTCCGTCTTGCCTTTAATCGTCTTATTTTATGTTCAAATACATGCATTATGAACAAAGAACCGTCATTATTTCCAAGCAATATTAGGTTAGGTGTTTTTGTAAATCCTGTCGACATTTAGTTGTGAATGGGGCGTCCCACACTGCTTGATCCACTCCCGGCATTTCTCCCCTTGGCTTTTAGGTTTCGAGAAGGAAAAAAAATTCCACCCCACCATCCAAACTTGATACCGGGTATCAGATTTGCACAATCCATACGCATAACGCTTCGGCATGTTTCCCTCGCTCGAAAGCTGGACGATGGGGCGGGGCGACACTTTGGGGCGGGGTTACACGTGTCGCTCCGCCCACCCCCAATTTAATTGGCTTATTATACAGCAATCTTATTGGCCTAGATGATTCAAGCCTGAGCATGCGCATTCTTTATGTACTATTTTTGTGAATGATTTGTCCATATTAAAGAAATATTAAATGCTAACTCTAATCGTATCTTATTATCGGTTTACCATGGTAATTTTAGTTAAGATCTTTTGGCTAATGTTTTATTGTTAAGACACAGAATAGACAAAGTTATTGTTTAAAAACGAACGCTTGGTGACAGCACCTCAGTGTAGGCCTACTTAATAGAGTTGTTTTCATAATTCCATCAGGGTCGGTGGATCAGCTTAAACTCGGGTTTTTTACGCAAATTATGATAAATCGCTGTATTAAAAGGAAAGACATCGGACAAACCCGAACGCAAGCAGCTGATTTTAAATTAAAAAAAATTAAGATTTTTTAGCACTGCAGGTTTTTAAATTCCCATTGTACGCAAAAAAAAAAAAAAAAAAAAAAAAAAATGGCCAGGGCTTGTATTATTTGGTAGCCTATTATTGTCTTATTTGTCACTTTCGGAACTGTGTCTTACTGAAATACAGTGAATTGTCATTATGTAGTGTAAAATCCCGAGTTTGTTTTTATTCACCAATCCTAATGGAAAAATGAAGAAGCATAAATTAATGATGTAAAATGACGCAGCCCTGCATCACATTCGGAAAATATTGTCTACTATATCAGCTTAATAGGCTATCTCTCCTTGCAATGCTAGTAATTTAATGCAGTCACGATCATCAGTGCCATTGACTTATCTGCTGGGTAAATTAATAAATATAATTTAGCTAAATCTAAAACATCGTATGATTTATATCATTTTTTTATATCGCCCAGCTCTAAAACTGCTCAATATTATTGCTTAGGCCTATATTACTTTTTGTAAAGCTGCTATAAAACGATGTGAATTGAGCGCTATACACATTTTTTTGACTTGACTTCACTTGATATAGACCTAGGTATATACTATCGTGGCCACAAATGAAGAATTCGTTCCCCAGATTTAGCAGCTGTATAGGCTATATTACACGGCGGTCTGCCTTGAAGGGATTGTTTGTTGTACAGTAACTTCTTTTAACTTATTAAGTCGTATTAACTGTAACTCGTATTAAGTTAATAAAAACATTTTTTAATTGATCGTTACTGAAATCGCCATGCGTATAGCCTACGGCCAAACTGCGTAGAAGATGATTCATAAACTCGTACATAAAGGAATGCGCATGCTCATGCCTCAAGTGTCTACTCCAATAAGATTGCTGTATTATAAACCAATGAAACTGTTGGTTTCGCCCCGCCCCATCGTCCAAACTGCACTCTGGGGTTACTTCCTAGTTACGGTTGCTAAAGCCACGATTGGCCAGTGGTGGTTTTTGGGCGTGGCTTAGCGAAGGGTCAATTGAAACTTACCGGCCCAGAAAGTTAATAAAGACAATGTTTAAAATAGTCCAAGTGACTACAGTGGCTCAACCATAAGTTTATCAAGCGACGAGAGTACTTTTTGTGCGCAAAAATAACGACTTTATTTTCTATTAATTTTCATTTTCTTCTGCATAATCAAGGCAACAATGATCCTTCCGAAATCATTCTAATATGATGATTTGGTGCTCATAAACATTTCTTATTGTTATCAATGTTAAAAACAGTGGTGCTGCGAAAGAAGTACTTTCTTTCAAAAGAAACTGGATTGGTAGTGTATATTCAAAATAAATGAGGGCTGAATGCCACACAATTCTTTTGCCTTTGCTTCTCTATTTCATCTGGATTAGTTGTGTTAACAGTAAATGCTTACAAACAGGTGAGCCAACTTTTTGACAATGAAGGGACGGTGTTCTTTGCCATGTTCATGGCGATTTGGGGTGAGTTTTTGCCCTTCAGCTAATGCAAAGTACATATTTCTATGTCAAATGACAAATGCTAAGGGACTGTTATGTTGTTTGACTAGCAACCCTGTTCTTGGAGGTGTGGAAGAGACATCGAGCTCTGTATGTGTCAAAGTGGAAAGTGTTTGACTGGTGCGAGGAGGAGGTAGACTCATTTTTATGATCTTTAATTTTGGTATATTTAATGTGCATCTGCTGATGGAGCCGAATGACTATTTGTCCACAGGAAGAATTGATTTTGGAGATTGTAAATGACCCTCAGTGTAAAACCAAAGAGTTCAGACATTCCTACCTGCGCAGCATCGTGGTGCTTCTGTTGGTCACATTAGTGGTGAGACACACATTCATAATTAATATTATATATATATATATATATATATATTATCAGTATATGTATGTGCATTAGCATTAGCATTATTATTACTTCAAAAGTTGTGATTTAAAAAAAAGGATATACACATAAACATATTATATAATACAACTGTATCTTCATTGTTTTCAGCTGGTGGTGATTATTGGTTTAACCCACGCTCTGGTGATCTGCCGTGTTTTAGCTGCAATATTGTTGTCCGAAAGCAACTGGCACTTTCTCCGTGACCATGCTACCACAATAGCCATGTTGTTGGGAGCAGTGTTACACTACATTACTATTCAGGTTATGACTCGGGTAAGAACTGACAGATAAACTGTCTAATGGGCATAAAGCATCTGCTTGTTAAAAAAAAAGCACTTCTAATTAATATAATTCTTTTCAGGTCAACAAAACTGTGGCCTTCAAACTGTGCGAGTTTGGTGGGTAATAAATGTAAATAATAATATTTGTTTGCATGAAATCCGTTATGTCAATAAACAGGCTAAGTACTTAAAATGTCTCTGTTGCTTATTTGTAGAGAAGACTCGCTCCTTTGCAGCCACAGAGAAGCGCTTCACAGTGAAGATGTTCACATTTCAATTCTTCACTCTCTTCTCATCACTATTTTATGTGGCGTTCTTTCTGGGAAGGTAATTGTGTGTGTGTGTGTGTGTGTCTAGTTATTTACTCTAACAGTCTATTCAAAGTGTCTCTTTATGCTGTGCTTAGGTTCAATGGCTATCCAGGAAACTATAATCGAATTGCAGGGAAATGGAGGCTAGAAGAGGTACGATTCATGCAGGAATCATTGTACATTACATGTATATTTCCAAATGCATATTCACATGTATGCATTTGGCAGACGATAAATGTAATTGTAAACAAAAACAAGAGGTAAAAGTAATTTTTTTCTATCTCTCTCTCTGATTTAGTGTCATCCAAGTGGCTGCCTTACAGATCTCTTCATCCAGATGGCTGTAATTCTGGTGCTCAAACAAACAATCAACAACATATTTGAGTTCACAGTGCCGTAAGTGTTGTCAAAAATATATATTAAAACCCAATTAAATCTTCTTTCGCTGATAGCTCTTTTCATAAAAAAAAAAAAAAAGTGCTTATTGGACTACTAGAATTTTTCTCTCACTTTCGATCTCTGGCTATGTCGTTTCTCTGCAGCTGGTTAAAGCTGTGTTTCAGGCGCACACAAGCTAAGACGATGCACAGAAAGTGTTACCGGAAGGCATGTCGAGAGGAGGATAGTAACTTATTCCCATGTGACCTCTGCAGCCGTAGTAATTGGATGGAAAACTACAACCTTAGTGATGTTAATGCTTTCAGCTTGTTTAATGAGTTTTTGGAAATGGGTTTGTATCTCTCTCTGTTACCTGTCTTCAGCACAACATGTTTTACAATATTGCTGACTTGTATAACATAATTTTTTTTATTGTAATATCATATTTGAATTGTAAAGATGTAATTTAGTGCAAATGTGACTGTAATGTTGCTATGCTGAAATATTGTACACTAAAACATGTTGTTCTTCCCTGTGTCATTAGTTCTTCAGTTCAGTTTCACCACCATCTTTGTGGCTGCGTTTCCTCTGGCTCCTTTATTGGCTCTCATCAATAACATATTTGAGATCAGGCTGGATGCCATCAAGATGGTCAGCCTTGAGCGCCGCCTAGTGCCCAAAAAGACAAATGACATTGGTAAATAGCTATTTTTTTGTGTGGCGATGTGTGAGTTTAGCTATCGTCATGGAGTAAACCATAATGTGTTGTGTGTACAGGTGTGTGGACTGGAATATTAGAAGCTGTTGGTGTGATGGCTGTCATTGCTAATGGACTAGTGATTGGGATTTCCTCTGACTTCATACCTCGTCTGGTGTATCGATACCATTATGGACCTTGTGCTGTCAGCAATAGTACAAACCTGGAGTGAGTATCTGAGCTACAAACCATCAAACCAAATGAGCTGTTTTTGTCCGCCTTTTTCTCTCACCACAACAATATTGCAAAAAAGTGTCATACCCCAAAAGTTTGTTTATTTGTTTTCAAGCATATAGGATAGTAGATTACTGCTGTAATGAGTGCATTTATTTTGTCTGATAGCTGTATGACAGGGTATATCAACAACACTCTGGCAACAGCGTTCATGTCCAATACGAGAGTGAAAGATGACTTCAAGGAATTGATCACAGACAACGGGTACAATGTTACGCAGTGCAGGTGACAACTTTGTTGTTTTTTACTTCTACTAATAATAATACGGATGAATTTGTTTGGATAGTTCATACGGGCTAACGAGGAAATGTTTCATGTGATACAGCGTCATTGCATTGAATGTGTATTGTGTGTACTACAGTTACAAAGACTACCGCAGTGATGAAGACCAGAGTCTCACCTCTCAGTTTTGGCTCATTCTGGCACTCCGCTTTGCCTTTGTTATTCTGTTCGAGGTACAAATGTTAGAGCTATTTTTTTTATTACATTTTTTTTTTAACAAACATTAATATATTTAGTTAAATAGTGTCTGAGATGTGTTCTTCTCTCCGCTCAGCATGTGGTGGTGATATGCAAATTTATTGCTGCCTGGTTTATACCTGACAATCCCATCAGAGTGAAGAATGAAAGGCTAAACGACAAACTGAAAAGACTGAAAGGGGAACTTAAGTATGTTTTTTTTCATGTGTCTAACATGTAAATTCTCTCTGCTTTGCTCATGTTGTAGATTTATATAAAAATATTTAAGAGTATAATTTCAAGCCTCACTGTGATTGCTTATTTACAGTAGTTGATTCTCTGGTTTTAACAGGGAAGCAAATCAAACATATGAAAGCAGATCTACTGAGGTGTGAACGATGAAGGTTCAAACCATGTTCTTTCATATGAGAGATTTGAAAACCTCCTGACTTCTGTGCGCAAACAAGACTTGGCACAAGGAAGATTTCTGTATTTGACTGAGATCATTATATCACTTGCATCAGTTCAGTACATGGGACAGATCTCTTCACTTCACTACTTCCAGAGCCTTCAGAATCTCACTGGAACTTAATGGAAAGCTCTCTTTGCAGTTTACAGTTTCCCCTTTAAGATGAGTCATATTTGGTCTGCTTCAGAGGGATACACCATACATGTTTTTGGTTGCGTCATAAATGAACTATATTTCTGAGCAATGAAAGAAAATGGGAATTATTTTAAAGACAGAAATGTGAAAATGTCAAATCAGACAGTTGATGCCTATTATTTTTAGTGTGTGCGCTTCTAAGAGAAAGTCCAACTAGCCTAAAATAAGCCATTCATTTTGTTGCCAAAAACATTTTATGGCAATTCCATAGATTTTTTGACAGAATATAATAATGTGTTTTAATGTTTACTCTTAATGAAAGTAAAAAAGCTGTTTTTAGCTTCACGATGAAAACCTAGTTTCATGAGGACTTTTACTTAAATATGAAGACCTGAATGTGACAAACAAAAAAATCAGGAATTGTGCCAATGTGTGTTATTATCTTTACAATGCTGTCCATAAATATATTTTGATATTGTATTTTTTATATTGTCCTATTGGCCCGGTTTCACAGACAGGGTTTAGATTAGGCATTTAAGTAGCTTTTATACACTTGCCTTAGAAAAAAAACAATAGCCCACTGATGTGCATTTTAAGATAAAACAATGGCGACATATTTGAAGATATGTCAGTGCAAGTTTCTTTCAGTTAAAACTGCTCAAACATGCATTTTAGTCTAGGACTTGGTTAAAGCCTTGTCTGTAAAACCGTGGATTGTGTTCCAGGAATGAAAGGGTGAAATAAATATTGAAGGTGGAGTTGAAATTTAAACCGTTGCTCTTTTGTCCTCCACAAGATGTCAGTAGGCTATAGAAATGCATGCATACACTGCTGAGTTGCTTCAGACAAATAATGAATACTTGCGTTCCACAAAGTTACTTTTGGAAAATGCGTTTTGTCTTATTCTTTTTTTTACATATGCCTATCGCTTGAGACTTACTGACGTTAAAATTATACTTAGGCTAAACTTATTTGGAGCATTTCTTTATTGCACATTTTGTAATATTATGCCTAAATATTTGTTTTACTCACTATTAGTAATGATAGCATGATCACTGTATAATATCACTCTTTAAATACAAGATATTTAAAGTGTACTTAAAGTAGCCTACAGGCTACTTGCAATAGGTCCACTTTAGCACAATCAAAACTACTTCAATATCTTTAGTTGGACCTCAGCACATTTCTAACTAAAGTGCATTAAGTACAGATAGTTGTTCCAATTTAGCAGACTTTAGGTATATCAATTTAGTACACCAAAAGTACTGCATAAAATAAAATGATTTCAAATACATTGTGGTATATTTATTTTTCACTGTAAGGACAATTGGCTGTTTGAGATGTTTGAATCTTGTGTAAGAGTGTGTGTGCATGCAAAAAAAATTCTATAAAAAGAAATGATTTTTTAAGAAATGATAGTGTTGTACTGCTTCCTCAAATGTTGGCACATATGGGGAACTGAGTAATTTCATGTGTGCATATTTCTGTGGCTGCGTTGGACTTTTCTTTCAGCCAAACATACTTGGCTCATACCACGCAAACCAATATGCATAAAATGTGGTGTGCCTTTGTAATTTGCTAACATTAAAGGTCTTAATCTTCCTTTTTAATTATCTTTTTCTCTCTCTCTTGTGGATAAACTGTTTTGGATTTTACTTCTGTTTTTGAGAGGAAAAAAAAAGAAAAAAAAGTGTTTAGTGTTTAGAGAGTAAACAGTTAGAACCATTTCTCTGGGCAGATTTTTTAAAACCAAACACTGCACTCTGTTCATCTCCCTCTCTTCATCCAGTTAGGCCAAAGCTCTTTTTCAGCATTTTACAATTCCGTCTTTATATTGAAGAGAGAGCTGTTTTTGGTCAGTGGTTTCTCGGGATGTTCCCATGCACTCTTCTAAAGGCCACAATTGTACACTGACCCCTAATGCATTCTAACCTATCAGTCATTAGCCTCAAGAAACCTACCCAAAAAAAAGAAAGAAAAAGAGTTGAGCATGTATTTCACAATGCTTTTTGTGTCAGTTCCATACACTGTTCAACATTCATGAACCTCTTAATTCACAATAACCATCAGAACCATTTTGATTGTGCTTTGGGAGACGAAGTACATTAAATCACACAAAACTAAAAGCCAATCAGTTCATGTGTTAAATTTGGGTGATAATAATAATAATTTTGATTGACTGCACATCAAACTTGGAAGAAAAAAATATATATATTTTATCAAGATACGTAATATCAAAATTATTTGTGTTTCCTGTTTAATCTTTACAAGTGGCACACTAATTCTTTTGTTATACAATCCTCTGGAAATGATGATACAAATGTTTAAAGATGCATTTCTATCTGTTTCCAAAGGCAATGGGTGTGTAATATTTGTGCTTTCGGAGTAAGGCTTTAACGAGATACTTTGCTTCAAAGGTTTATTTCAGGTGCGATGTCATTTGTAAGCTCATTTGCACTCAAAATCCAAGGCTATTATAGCTGTATAAGTTACCACAAAAGCCTGCAGCAATGTTACATGAAAAGCAAAAATGGCAAATGTTTATTGCAAAGCCAGCAAATCTGTTTCTTTAGTTGTAAACAACTACAACATTTTAGTTCACAGTCCACTTTAGTCTTTCTTTCTCTAAAGGTCATGATTTTAGTCTGTGAACTATGAATCTGTGTGAATATATATATAAACTTAACATAAAATCTATGTTAAAAAAACAAAAAAAACAAAAAAAACAGGTCTGATGAAGATTAATTAGTCTTTGACTTGACGTGTTGCCGCAATATGTAATGGAACTAATGGCTGTTAATGTCTTCTCTCAAACAGGCTTGAGGTTTATGACACACACACACACACACACACACACACACACACAAGCATCTCAGCCTGTCTGTTAGACTAAGTGCTCCGCAAGCATTCCTCAACATCTCTGGCATGTTATACTTTAAGGGTGCTGTTAACTAAAATTTATACTCTAGTCACTAGTGAAAACTTTAGAATTCACTCTCTCCGCTACAGATCACAATATGTGTGTGTTTGAGATAAACAGGCTGGTTGCATTCACTTTGGTGGTGAAGTAAAATCCCATAGATGTTAAATGCCATCTTGTCCACTGAGTTTAGCATCGAGTCATCGACACAGATTAGATGGCCGCATCAGTGAAATCTCGTCGTGTGAACCCTTTCTGTAAAATTGAAAACAGAAAAAGAGAAATTCATTCTTAATTAGTAGAATACAATAGTCTAATTGTAAAAGGTAATTGTAATATGAATCAAATATATTGGTATATTATATCTAGATGATGGAAAGGAAAGAAGTGGCCCCAAACTTTGATCAAAAAGGAACTTCTTGCATTCCACTGTCACATTCCACATGGACAACTGATCTGACCAACGCCATTTTGAACACCACAGACAACAGACTTTAACTAGTTTCAGCCTCGGACGGTAAGTCCATGGACCGCCCAAAGTCTATTTACTGCCTCGGACGGTAAGTCCATGGACCGCCCAATGTCTATTTACTGACCATTTGATGCACACTGCACATAAAAATGGCAAGAGCTGGTGAAATATGGCCTCTTTAGAAACAAAGTACTGGCCTCTAACAATGAGCGCTCCTGAAGAAGAATAAATCACTGGATTGCACACTTTGTGAGGTACTTGGCTTTCAAAAGTTTAGTTTGGGCCACTACTATATCTATGAGAACTGTACATCTCACTTAGTTGACTGCATTAGCCCACACGTTTCAAAAAATCTGTACTTGTATTCTGATCACAATTGACACAAATTTGAGTCATTGTTTTCTGTACATTAATTCACCGACTTATTATTGTTGTATTCATTTTAGATTTGGATGTCATGCTGTACTTTTACAAAAACGTAGTGTTGGTCAGTCACATATAAGTCAGACGGTCTCTTCCTGTGTAATTGGCCATTGTCTACAAGGCTAGGCTTTAACTATTAAAAAATATAGAACCACTTTGGGGGGAAAAGCTTTAAGTGAGTTCAAAATCAGTTTAACTGTATCGTGTGTTGATGCCAGAGATATAACCTGACTGATACGGCCTTCAGCTTGAGTGTTAAATGGTTGCTTTTGTCAGCAGTTTTTAGTAGTGTGCTTGCCATCCTTCCTGAGTAAATTCATTTTGTTGTAAATAAGCAGAAATATAATTTAAGACATGAGAAAACTTGCGCTCTGCAAGCGAGCGGCGTCTTGTGGTGCCATCTCAAAGAGGCATGAAATCTCTCTCTCGGACCTTCACCATGACTGTTCCCTGCTGGTGGAATGATCTGCCTAACTCAGCCAGAGCTGCTGAGTCTGTAGCCATTTTTAAGAAACTGCTGAAGACGTATCTTTTTCGGCAACACTTGATCCAGTACTACTAACACTTTCTTATCTATTCTAAAAAAATAAAAAAATAAAAATTGCGTTGGATTGTACTGTGAAGGGTCATAGCACTTACATACTGTTGTCCTACTGCTAGTTTAATTGCTTCTATTGTTTCTCATTTGTAAGTCGCTTTGAATAAAAGCGTCTGCTAAATGAATAAATGTAAATGTAAAAAGAAAAGTCATTTCAACAGTAAAAACAGAAAAGACTATATGTTTTCTTTAAAGTCAAGTCTGGAAATCCGTAAGGGTTGTGGGTAAATATTATTCCAGTTCAGTTATATAACTGAGCACAGCTGATATCACAATAGAGAGCACAGTATTATTGAGCAATTAGACAGCTATTCACACACCCGCCCACATTTATTGACTTGACATAATAAAATAACTGACCATTGGCCAAGCAGGCTGATACTGGGTAAGCAAATGCACACAATACCCATCAGTGCAAAGTCTGTATACAGTAAGGTATCCATTTTCATATCAGATTACAGAGAACAGGACTTTTGTCGGATACTACTGGCAACTCTGAACAGTAACACATTCATTTGTGCTTTTAGCTGGGTTTTATACTGAGACTCACCTGTTTGTAGTCTCTGTGAAGTTTGCTGTACTGAAACATGTTGGACAGAACCGTGGAGGCGGCCCTCGCTGCTCTCAGCTTCCCAGGACTGAGACAAGTAAGAGGGGAGAAACATGAGAAGCAATGCTAGGACATTGTGCTCTTAATTAAACAGCTAAATAATGAAACAGCATGTTGGCTATATTACAACAGTAGTGCTGAGAGCTGGTAGGTGAGGTCCAATATAAATGGGTCATTTAGAGTGCCTGATCAAATAATTTATTATCATATCAGTTGAGTTACAGCTGAAATTTAAAGAAATTATGCTTTCTCACTCATCTATCTTTCCCACTTTTTTTTCAAAGGCCAATTCTGACACTAGCACCCCCGATCCTGAATATGTGATTAGTGTTTACAAAGTTTATCGTTGCTAAACTTAAGCTTAATCCTAAAATGCCACAATTATTTCAATCCCATCCCAGTAAATTCACAAATCATAAACAGTATAGCTTATATTTTATGGCATTTTTTAGCTGAAAGATCATTTGATTTTATTCTATTACAAATTAAACAAAGTTACAGTAAATCCATCAAAGATTTTTTTGTTTTCCCAGTCTATGTATATCAATATTCCTGAGAATAACCCAAATCAAGCATAGAGTGCTATTTAAATGTCTATTTTGATAAAAAAGGAACTTCTTGCATTCCACTGTCACATTCCACATGGACTACTGATCTAACCAACACCATTTTGAACACCACAGACAACACACTTTAACTAGTTTCAGCCTCGGACGGTAAGTCCATGGACTGCCCACAGTCCATTTACTGGCTATTTCTGTCTATTTAAAGTATTTAAGAGGGGTTGGGCTTAATGTTTATGAAAAAAAGTATATTATGCTCACCAAGACTGCATTTATGTATTGAAGAAAAAATTATACTATTTAAAATAAATATTTTTATATTTGAATATATTTTACAATTTAATTTATTCATGGCATCATGGCATTTTCAGCGTCAGTGTCACATGATCTTTGAGAAATCATTCTGATATGCTGATTTGCTGCTCAAGAAACATGTATTATTATTATCAATGTTGCTTAAAATGATTCTGGAAAATGTGATAATTTTTTTTAGGATTCTTTGATAAATAGAAAGATAAAAAGATTATAAATGTATTTATTGACACATTTGATCAATTTAATACATCCTTCCTGAAAAAACTTTCACTTTTTTCAGTTCAGTAACAAGACCAGGCTTGAGAAATTATAATGTTTTTGGTTTCCATCTGAAACATTGACAATATTAAAGAATGAAGTAAAGCTTTCGTAAATAGCATTGCAACTGTTTTACCTGTTGTCATGAGATGTCTTAATGCTGACCAGCTTGGGTAGTCCATCAAAGTAAGTGATATCTCTTGCAGCTAGAGAGCTTCCTGTGACCAGATTGTTGAGAACCCCACAGATGTTGACCACCACGTCACTGGAAGGTTCCTTCTGATGCCCATCACTGGGGAGTTTGTTCACCAGAATATTCACCACTTTGGTAGCTATGGATAGGAAGCAAAAACAAATTTAGCTGGAATTACACAAACAAAAAGAGTGAATGAGTAATTGATGTATGTGTAGTTTGATGAAGGAGGCGCCCTGTGGCCCAGCGGGGGTGGATTATAGTGAAGCAGAGAGCTGAGGTCAGGGTGGGGAAGAATGGGCGGCAGTTACGTGGATATTGGGAATGATACAAGTATGAGTCTGATGGGAACTGGAAAGAATGTGTGGGAGTAAAAATGTGTAAGTAATCTTTCTAAGGTGGGGGAGAACAATGGGCAGTGAGAAGGAAAATTTAGTAGTTATCAGAGTGTTTTTATAGTTATCGGCTTGGGCAATAACGTTATGTAGTTTTTACTGATCTAGACATTTTCTTTGCCAGAATGTTGAAATCTTGGCTGGGGTGTTTTACACACTGAAATGTAATTAAAGACAGAGAGCTGGGACAGAAAGTCATTCCCTAACCCATATCAGCTTTGTTTTTGGAGTGTCGGGAGAGGTTCCTCAGCAGACCCGTGAGAGAACGGAGCTCAGCATCTGTGGGGCTTCGCAACAGGTCAAGAATCACCGGCAACATCCGCTCCTGCTCCAGCGCCACACGACTCAACACAGAGGCCCACTAAGAGAGAACAAAGGAAAATGGCGAATGAAGGAAAACAAGAGAGAATGATAACAATTAGTTAAACGTCCAGCTAGATAAAACACAAAGAAACATAGGGGGATGTTGAGAAATTAGAGCAATGGAAAAACAAAGATAAGGGAACATACAGATGGAACAAGTAGGAGAGTTGAAGAACACACTGAACTTTACAATTAACACTAAGGGCCTCTTGCACCCAGCGCAAATGACTTTGTACGCCGACGCATGTATCATTCCTATTTTGCACCCGACGCACAGCAGACTTTTCCCTCCACAGACGCACGCCGGTAAATTAGGGAATTAACTCTTTCGGTTCAGCGAAAAGAGGAGGCGTGTTCCGGCGCAAACGTTCCCTGGTGCTATTTTGCAGTTTCAGAAAACAATTCCGCCACAGACCAGGAAAAACCTAGTCAACAGTCAGTGGCGCTTTATTCAGATGCTATTTTAAGGGCGCATGCTTGGCCATAATGTAGCTTGTACACAACGCGCATGCACTTTGCTTCTCTCATCTATACAGACGCAGCAGTTCATATTTTTGCAAACCATACATAATTACAAGGAAAAATATTACCACACGAGGGAAATCATTGTGTTGTCCATGAAGATGTGAAAAAATAGGCATAAATCTAGCGTACACATTTACCCAAATTATTCAGGATAATTAATAATAATAATAATAATAATAATTCATTACATTTATATAGCGCCTTTCTGGACACTCAAAGCGCTTTACATAGAAGGGGGGGAATCATTTTAAACATTTTAATACAATTATATTACAGTATAATTGTAGTAATGAGGGATCAAGCCTGTTTGATCAATAGTGGCAAGACACACAGGTACAGTATATAAGGACATCTGACAAAGTGGGACTGCGAAATCACCTTTACCATCATGTAAGCACCTGACAAATCCGCCGTATAATAGCAATCCGCCATGGAACAAGCGCACCTGCTCTTAAAGTGAATGTGAGATGACGCTCTGATTGATTTATTTCACGTTACGCCCAAACCACACCTATGAGTAATGTAGCTCCTTCAGACCAACCCATTTTAGATTTGCGTCAGGCGCAAGAGTCATTTATCCCGCCGGTAGGCTACAATAGCAACAGTGGCCGAGATCTGCCCACAAAGTTAATTGCGTTTTGCGTTTGATACTTGCGTTTCAGATCGTTAAAATAGGGCCCTAAAAGTGATAAAAAGTGACAGATGCAGCTACAAAAGAGATTATGATATGTAATATGATTACGTCAGGGCTGGTATCTCACCCTGCTGTCGCCCGCTGTGATGTTCTGCAGGGCTCCCGCTGCTGCCTCACGTGTGGCTGTGCTTGACTCGCAGCTCTGCAGGATGCGGTTGTACAGGCCGACTATATGAGGGTGCCACAGCCACTCTGCTCCTTTAGGGACTCTTGCCACTTCAGAGAAGGTGGACAGCTCTTGATTCCTCTAAAGAGACACATTATAAGCGCATTAAAGACAGACAGCAGGGAGTCGATTAGATGAACTATAATAACTCTTTCAGCACACTCCTGAGAGCACAGAACCATACTAATGTTCAAAAGGTTGGGGTCAGTGAGATTTTTTTTTTCTTTTGAATGAAATTAATACATTTATTCAGTAAGGGTGCATTAAATTGATCGAAGAGTGACAGTAAAGACTTTTACATTGATACATTACAAAAGAAATGTATCTGAACTTTCTAAATCCTGAAAAAAAAAAGTATTACGGTTTCCACAAAAATGCAGCACAACCATTCAAAAGGTTTGGGTTAATAAATAAAAAATAATATATTTTTTTTTAAAGAGAAAAAAATATACTTTTATTCATCAAGTAAATAATTAAATTAAGCAAATGTGACAGTAAGGACATTTATACATTATGTTTATACAGATTTCTATTTCAAATAAATGCTGTTCTTCTGAACCTTCTATTGATCAAATAATCTTAAAATGTTTAACCAAATCAGCATATTAGAATGATTAGAAAGAATCATGTGACACTGAAGACTGGAGTAATGATGCTGAGAATGCAGCTTTGACATCACATTAATAAATTTAAAATTAGAAAAAGTTATTTCAAATTGTAATAATATTTCACAATATAACTTTTTTTTTTTTACAGTATTTCTGATCAAATAAATGAAGCCTTGATGAGCATAAGAGACTTCTTCTGATCCCAAACTTTGAACAATAGTATTTATTATTATCACAATGCTGTATTTTCAAAGAAATAATTATATATCAATAATATAAAATAGATAATTTGTGAGGAGAATAATATTGCTTATACATATAAAAGCCAGAGTGTGAGAGTGACTGACATCTTTTGCTTTCTTGCTCTGTGGTGTGAAGCAGCCGATGGGGTCATTGTGTCGCACGTCCTGTGCTCGAGTGGGTCCTTCCAAACGCATCTGAACTGAAGCAGGGATCTCAGAGTACAGCTGGTACGACAGGTTGCGCAGGACACATACACAGTTTTCTACACCCTAGAGACACAGAGGACCAGAATTAGGATTTCAAATAGTTTTGGAAATAATGTTGTAGATTACAGCAACTGATTTAATAACAATAGATTTCTATTGCCACCTGAAAATGGTTTTCAGTTTGTAAAGAATGCCACCCTCACACAGGCTTAAGGCTAGCATATTAGCAAGCACAAAACGTGACTGTTGATTCTCAGGTCTGACCTTGTCCTCTCCTTTCGCCTCCTGTATGGAGTTTTCGATGTACCCGACCAGAGAGTCTACAAGCCCCCGAGATTCCCGCATCTGCTGCCTGGTTCTTTCATTCACTGAGCTCAGGTTCCTTTTAATACATATAAATGGGTGATGTTAACATGCCAAGATGTTTGTTTTTTTCATGCATTTGTCTTTAAATATTTAAATCAGGTCTATAAATCTGATACGTAGTATACTCTTTGCCCGGTGTATTTTACAAACTTGCAAACAACACAGTAACAACCAGCCATAAACATTCATATTTGTGATTCACACCCAGTGAAAGCATATGAGTGATAGTGTGTCTGTGCATCAGTGTCAGAAATGAACTATTTTTATTTTTTACTATTTATGGTACTATAAAAAGTACTAGAAATAATGCAAATAGTGCCTGACATAACAGAAAATATCAGGTCTAGCCCAATAATATGGTATTATGAAATATACAATATATAATAACATGTTATATTATTTTTTATGTTAAAAAAGCATTCATTATGGATACATTTTACAACCCCAGGTTTTAAATATCTTTGGCTTGTTACAACATTGCTTGACATTTTTGCCCCATGCTCTGGTTCATTTTTGACCATGCTGTGCATTGGTATGCATGCAGGTATTGGAAGTTCATGAATGCTTTTAAATGCAGGCATGTACTGTATATGTGATGGCTGTACCTGAGGCAGCCTGTGGTGTTGTAGAATATATCAGACTCAGACGCGCTCTGTTGAATGACACCAGCATCTCCTCCTCCAGATAGAGGCAGCAGCACTCTCTCCGTCAGCTCAGACAAACTCTCTCTGGCCAGCCTCTCCTTCAGACTGTCTTTAGAAGACAGGTTCCACAAAATGCCTACAGAAGAGACACTCACAATTTAGTCCTCTTTAGCTATTTACTTATAAATATAACATACATTCACACATCCTGAAGGAGTATAACAGCTAATATATTTTATATTTAAGTTGTCACAATTTTTTTATCTCATCTTTCACTACAGTATACTTTGTATGAACTCACATTGCATCCCAAAAAAATATTTAAATAAAATCTTTCCATCTAAGGCATTTATGTGGATTTTTATCATGCAGACTACGTAAAACTAAATGGCAAAGTTTGTTCAGCTCTGCAAAATAAGAAGCTCGTTTAATAGGAGCTTAAAGGGATAATATCATCAAACATTTTTTTGTTGATCTTCTGAATTAAATGATCTAATGAGCTATGTAATCATATAGTTTATTAAGTTCATTATGAAAAAACTAATTTACTTACATGTAGGGATGAATATATTAACACATGACTGCCTAGTCATCGTTATCAAGCATTTACATATATATATTTATTTATTTTTTACAAAAAAATGCATAATTGACACTACTACACATATTATAAGTAATAGTTTGGTAGAAATAGTAATACAGTTAGTTTAGGGTTTAATTCTCACTATTAACTACGTGATATTAGCATGCATATTACTAGGATAGTGACTGTTTATTAGTACTTATAAAGTACATATTAATGCCTTATTCTGCATGACCATATTCTACATCCCTCAATCCTACCCAATAATACCTAAACTTAACAACTACTTTACTTACTATTAATAAGCAATAATTAGGAGTTTATTGGGGCAAAAGTCGTAGTTATTAGTTAGTTCATAGTGAGAATTGGACCCTAATCTAAAGTGTGAGCTAAAATTAATTTTGAAAAACAAAACAAAAAAACACTTTTTTTTTCAGTTAGAGTCTAAATTCTCAAATGTATAAAACTGCCCAATGGGAGATGTTTAGTACACAGATCACTAAGCTGCTAGTGTCTTGTGAGGTTTTAAACTCATCACAGATAAGAGTACAAGTCATAAAATGCCACTAAGAGACCTGGCAACCCTGAGTCCAGCAGGAAAGAATGTCAAGGATTGTTTACTAAGTGAGTGTGAGTGTGAGTGTGTGAGGGGGTGGGGGTGATAGCAGAGCTCACAAAGCACAAAGGCCTCTGGGAGTCTCCTTCCCACTGCCTCTGAGACTTGGAGTGATTCCAGGTAACGGCCAGACAACTTTTCTTTTCTGCTCTCTCTCTCTTTCTTTGAATATGCTCACTGCTTACCTTAACTCTCCACCTGTCTGCACTGACAAATCTGCTCAGTTGTCATCTAAAAATCACCAGACCTTACTGATGTGAAGGACGTTTGAACTCAATCAGTACTGAACTAAATACACCAAACTTCTAGCTAAGATATGACTGCCACTGTTTGTTTCCAAAGTGAAGTTCATAGTCCAAAACATTTGCCCTGCTCTGGGTAGAAGAAGAAAAAAAAACACTCATTCAAACATACGTACCTGTGATATTTTTGCGTAGTTCATCATCTGGTTCTCTCAAAGCTCCAACTAGTTTGGTAATGCCACCAGCTTCGATAAGTGCTGTCTTGTTGTCCATATTCTCATAGATGAGATTGCGTGTAGCACCTGTCGCATATCGCTGCACCTCCTGGTTCTCACTGCTGAACAGCTGTACTAATGCTGAAATTCCCTTCAAACTGCGCACCTGTGCGAGAATAAAAACATCTAGTTTAGTTTGGCGGGAAAGAAAAATAATTGTTTAATCAGTTCATTAGATAATTGATTCCTAAATAATCCCATTTCTGTGCTTCACACTTAGCAGACAAAAATAGTTCATCTATTCAACAACTCTTTTTCAGCCCAACATGGCAACCTGCTCGGACATCTGTCTATGTTTTGCCATGATGTGCTCTCAGGCGGAATGTTCTGCTCCCTGAGGTTCAGGATAAAGATTAAGGACAGGGTGAAGGTATTCTCTCCATCTGGCTTGAGTATAAAATATAACAATAGTGAAGAAAAAGCAGCTTAGCTTGACCATGCTCAATCAGCTATACAAATAAATATGCTGACATCTAAGATTTGACCTTTTTTGTTTTCGCCAAACTTAACATAATTTACTTTTTTTTATTGTAAAGCTGTCTCATTGATTTATTTTTTCCCCCTTGAAAATGGTTTATTTTTTTACTTTAAAAGGGATTTTTGTCATTTTGTATGGAATAATATATATTTTAATAATTGCGAGATATTGACTTTCTTTCTCAGAATTGCAAGTTATATTCTTGGAATTGCAAGTCAGAATTGGGAGCTATAAACTCGCAATTGCTAGTTAATATTTAGCCATTCTGAATTTATTTCTCGCAGTTGCGAGTTAAAATCTCACAATCAGACTTTTTTTCTCAGAATTGTGAGTTATAATGTTGGAATAGTGAGAAATAAAGTAAATTTTTGAAATACAATAAAAAGTCGCAATTACATTTTTATTTTTCATTCTGTGGTGAAAACAAGCTTCTGTAATTCTGTCTACTCGGCCACTTAACAGACAAATCATCCAACTACTTGGGGGAAGTTTGCACCTGTGCTATTTTTCAAATGATGTGTTATTGTACTTATGTATCAGTCTTTTGTCACTGATCATGTCCGTTTCTTCAGTGTCTCGCGGCATGAACTTTGCACTTTTTAAGACTGAGTATAGTTCAAAAGAGTTCGCCTTTTAAAAACACGTCACTAGACCCCGGGATTCTGTTCCTGTCGGATGCACTTCATTTGGCTGGTTTCGAAAGGAAGAACACATCCTGTGTGTACGCCCTCTAATCTTGTCCAAACAGAGCTCTGTTGCTGCCCTGGACTAAAGGTTGTCATGTACAACACAAGCATATTCTGCCCTGGTTGGAGCCCAAGGTACCAGAAATGTTTACACTGTAAATAATCACAAAATGTAAAATACGATCTCACTTTGTTGTTGATTGAAGTCAAAATTTTCTATTTTCTATTTAGTTCTTCCATCGTATGTGTTATTTCCATAGTGTCCATTGTTTCACATGTTTATTGCTGAACTAATATAATGTTTGTTTTTGTTTTTACCATGGTCTTGGCTTCATTGCTGTGGTAACATTGATGCTGTATGTAGGCTGCTCCCAACATCTGCATTGCAACGTCAGAGGAAGAGAGGTAACTGACGGCTGTGGTCATGTCCAGGTTATTGATTCTGCTCATTCACACAAACAAAATGGAAAGTGTTATAAAACAAGTCATACATTAATATGTTTAAACAAAAACATAATATTTAATATATAAGTCTAATACACTCATTTTAATTAATATAAGGCATTAATATACACTAATAAGTTTGGGTAAGTAAGAGTGAGAAACACTCTTATTCATATTTTAAATAAATACTGTTCTAGTGAACTTTCTATTCATCAAAGTATCCTGAAAAAAATGTATTATCACAGTCCCACAAAAATATTAACTGTATTCATGGTCTGTTTTTATAAAAAAAAATATTTAATTAGATGTTAAATTGTAATAATATTTCACAATATTACTGTTTTATCTGTATTTTAATTCAAATAAATGCAGCCACGGTGAGCAATAAGAGACTTTTTTTTAAAATTCATAACGGTCCCAAACTTTTGAACGGCAGTGAATGTGTTTAAGATATGCTAATTGATGAGGAAGTGTTAAACAAAAGTTGTTATCATGTACACACTGCATTGTATGAATGCTTCTATGTTGTATACCTATTTACCTTGAGTCCTAATGGCCAAACATATCAAGAATTTTGTAGACACAGCATGCGAATACATCTAAATGGAGCTTTACAGCTTTTTTGTAGTTGAAAGATAATTTTATATTACCCGCCAAGAGCATCCACGGTTTCATCGGCAAATCCATCATAAACGTCCACACCACGACCGACACTCTTCATACTATGCACAGACCCTGCTCTCTTCATGGTGCTCTGGTGTTGCCCCCCAGCACCCATCAGACTGGTGCCTCCAGTGGACATCTGTTGCCACTGCATTGAGCTGCCGCTCAGCCTTTGCTGCTGTTGCTGCTGCACCTGACGATTATTTATGCGGTTGATGGTCCGGTGGGAAGGGCCTTTAAATGAATATTGATTAGCCAACTCTGCCTCCCTCCATCCTGTGTTGAAACCCTCTCGTGCCAGGGTCCCACTGAGGGTGCGTTGCCTGTGCACCGCATTGGGTGAAGGGCTGTGGCCATAGGACGGCGCCCAATTCGCCACAGGAGATGGCTGCCGTTGCAACGTGAGCCCGGCCATTGCTGCCACCTCCTGCTCAGTCCGATTCAGTGTCCTCGATTCTGATGTTTGCATCTGGTTGTAAGAGCCACTCAGATGTGAATCATCGTGGTACATGTACGGGCGGCCCACTACGGCGGGAATGGGCACGCCATGGCTGATTCTGCTCCGTGTGCCCATTTCTACCGCAGAGCGAGAGGAAAACTCCCCTGCGTACTGAGACAGTCGGGGCGTCTGTGGAAAAGCAAGTCATATGAATATCAAAATGATACAAAAGCAACATTTTGTGTCTGATTTGAGTGATTAAGTACATGCTAACTCTTCTTGCAGGCTCACTGCTATCTCACAGAAGGGGTAACGTAACGGCCTCCGGTCTACCATTTGGCACATGAGGTCTTGGGTTAGGAATGTTTCAGATGCACTTTGGGCTCTGAGCTCAATTCCGCAGCTTGCTAGGATTGCACTTCACTTTCTAAACACAGCTCCCACAGGAGAACGCAAAATACCGCATTATTGTGTGTGCAGGGTGCAGCCACACAGAGTGTCATTGTCAAGGGATTGTGGACTTGGCAAATTAATCCAATAAAAAAAGCATTCATAGTAGACAGTTCTGATCTGATTTTAAGAGTGCTATCATTGAAAAATTATGGAAAATGAAAGAGTTTTACTAAGTAGCTAGCATAAAACTAGAAAAAACGTACCAATTGAAATTAAATGGAAGTGTTACCGCAGGGTCTTAAATGGAAATGTTGCAAGGCTAAATTCATTGCTAAAACAAGCTTGAGTATTATTGTTTCAAATAAGTGAGGATGCAATTGAAAATGTTGTGAATGTGGTCACACTTACCGCCATTGTTCTGTTGCCATTGTAGATAAGAGACTTGGAACTGAATCCAGGGCTTTTGGATTGGTATCTCACAGTGGATGAGTGGCCATTGAATTCTAGAAAAGAGGACCAATGTACAAAACAATGTATTTGTTTATGAGCATATTTGTGGCTAACTTGTTTGTATACTGCATTTATTATTTCCTTTTAGCATCATCATTAACTTAACTACCACATTAACGACTTAAAAATATATTTTTCTTCTCCAGAACAAAATAAATAAATATTTTAAACTGTTTTTTTGTCCAAGTCAGTGGATATTCAATACACATTGAGGCATTTGTTCAAAATGTTCCACAGAAAAAGTTATTTTTGGGCCTTTTTGCAATCCAGATAATTATTTTCATAGAAACAAGAACAACTCATGAAAACTTTCCAGGTGGCTTTCATTTTGATGGGATTTCTTCCAAAGCATTACATTGGTCAAAAGCGACACCAGACCCAATTGTGTCACCTGATCTTTGTTGGCCATTCAGCTCTCTGACTTTGTGCTTCAGCAAATTTTAAGAGATCAGGTTTCTATCAGTGCTTGGCTTCTCAACCCAGTCTGTTGCAAACAGTGCTGATCAGTTGTTCACATCTAATAGATGTGAAAATGCATTAGGTTTAAGTCTCCAAAACATGCTCAAAGGAAGTTCTTTCATGGGGGAGAGGGGAAGTCTGCTATAATCACACCGTAAAAGAATGAAACGGAGGGAAAAGAGGATGACGTCATAGGGTGGTCCTTTGTCTTATTTTCTGTTTTTTTGGAGGTACTTCAGTGCTCTATTCTCGTTATTTTATGTTCTTTATTGTCTTGTTCTCTTTTTCTTTTTCTCTTTCTTTCCTCTGTACACTGACTTTTGTCGACAAACAAAAAAAAAACAACTTGATCCTGTATGAAAGAAAACCTCATGATAAAGCAGTTGGACAGTAAGAAACAGAAATTGCCAACATTCAACAAACCAAAGCGAGTCAGCTATCCATTCCAATGCCACTGGATATAAGGACAAGCAACAAACCCATCAGACTGGGTTCAGAGGAGTGGAATAGCTTCAGTTTTTATGATGACTGAAAGATGAGGACAACCATAAACGTATAGCTCCTCCCAGAGGAGAGATGAATTTCAGCCGAAGCTCCATATAAATGTGCCAGAGGATGTTGCTCAACAGATGAAAAGATCAGATTGACTTTGGCACATCTTTACAATGTGTTCTGAAGAATAAAAATACTGAACTTATTAGACTAAAGAGTGTTAACCATCTATCTTAATATCTTTATTCAATTCTGCAATCCAATAAGACTATTTTAAGTGCTCCGTTAAGAAGAGCTATTATATTTTGACAATGATACTGCAGAAAATGCTGTGATCTGCCTTTCCATAATCATTTCAAATGTTTAAAGATTCTTAATTAGCCTCATTATCACACCCTTCTCCTCAAACTGTCTTATCGTAAAACATTTTCCCATTCAAATGTCTAGTTAATTCCTGTTTCCACTGAATTTTCTAATCTGCCCGTGGGAAGTCTGACAGGAAACACAAACGTCCAAATTAAAGTCTTGGCAAGAATGTCTAAAGATTCAAGAACTGTCCAAAGCTGTCTTTATCTTGATTAACTGTGACTATTAATTTTTTTTTAAATCAGCATTTTCTTGAACTGGCACTAGTTCAGACCTTTGAAGTCCACTGTATTGAGATGGTTCCCGGGTAGCCAGTAAATACAGAAGTTCATTAAATGATAAATTCCTTCATATTGGGTGGAAGAGCGTGTTTAAGGAAGATTACATCTAAAATTGAAACATCTGTTTTGTTTTAGAGATCCTTGGCATGGCATGTATGTCTTTATGCTCATCTCTTTCTGTTTTTCAGTGGATTAAGAGTAGCCTACATTCCACAACCTTAATGAATTTGTTTGTTACCTTTAGTAATGTTACTGATATGCAGGCTGTATTGATACATACTTCAACGATGATGTTGATTTTAAATACATACATTATTAGACTACATAATTCGTTGTAATACTTTGTTTTCTACAAAAACATTGGGAAAATGTAAAAATTTTAATAATTGGCAAAATGTAAAAATTAAAATTAAAACTAAATAAATAAAGACTATAAACTATTACAAAAAAAGCAAATCCGCCCTGTGACCACAATATTTACGAGGGATGTGGCTGGACCATCTAAAAATGTCCCATTATAAGCCCAAGTGCAATAACAACACAACACATACTCAACTTGAACTTGTTGCTGCTGGAATTGATTAAGTGTGAGATTCTAATTGCACATGCTCAATAAATCACTAGAATGAGTCTGAGGATGATTAAAACCCATGCAATCCCTATACGTTCCCTGACATCTTGGTTACAAAATCTGAGTAACAGAGCATAAATCTTGATGATAATTCAATACCAAGCACAGTGCGCCATATTTAGGATAATTGCAAAGCCGCATGTTGTCTGTTGCATGCCAATGAATGCACCTTAAAAACAAGACAACTGTTTTTTCACGGTTACTCTATTCTTCCCTATGCTTCACATCCTCCCATTCAAGTCTCCCATAAGCTAAAATAGCACTGCCCTATACCGTTAAAACAACCTGAATCAAATGGCAGGAAACTCTTCTGCAAAGGACGTGGAAGTGTGACCAAGTGTGTGACAGACCAGGTCAAACTGAGCTCATGTGTAAGCTGACTACAAACAAACAAAAACTTGCATATACAAATGTAAAAGATAAAAATTACAAATATAATATATTGCAATGATATCTTCTGTTGTAGTTCATTCTGTCCTTGGGAAAAATCACTCAAAGAACGGCAGCTTGGTCATTTCGTCTTCTTTTTAGAAGGTCACGCCCGAGCTCATTTTTTAACATAAGCCAGAGCTCTCAAAGTCACTCGCTGCGATTAGGCTCAACAATAGGGTCAAAGTTTAAATGCCTAACATTCCTCTTGCTAACAGGCATCCCAAAGGCAAGAGTTTCTGCCAGATTTAAATGTTACTGGTTAGCAACGTCTTTTCTAGTCATATTAATCAGTCGTCACAATTTTAGGGAAATATTAAGTAATGGACTTTGCTATAATTTGCGTGAGATCTGCTGTATACTTAATCTTTAAGAATGAGCTTATTCCTTAGGTACCTATTCCTGTTAATTTGTGATTTTTAATATAATGTTTGACCTAAGTGCTTCTGTCAAGCATTAGTTCAGTTATATTTCAGCCACCTTCTTGACAAGAGAATGTTTCGCTACAGGGCAGTATGGGGGTGGGGAGGTGGAGACTGGGGTTTGCCCTAATTTCTACCTGCCTTTCTAAGCCAGAGAAGACAGCGATACCTTTCCCACGAGTTACACTCCTCCTCCTCCTCCTCCTCCACAAACATACACATACACACTGCTCACAGCGGCTTACATCTCTAAATCACAAGTGCTGAGTGATCCATTTTACACATTTGCATTTGAATGCCTCTATATATCTTGTCAAGGTTTCATTGTAACAATGGGCCGATTTTCCATTCACACAAGCTTATGTAACGTTTACAAGTTTAACTCCATTCTGAGGGCCAATTGACCGTCTAGTTTTCAGGAAACCGCCAGGATATCAGTTGTTCCAAAGTATTTGTGTCCTGTTTTTAGGGGTTTCCCAGCAGCCAAACTCAGTCAAATGCAAAACAAAATGAATGAAAACGATCACTCACAAAAGTCAGTGTTTTGTCTCTTATCATCCAAGATACAAATCAACACACAACAAGGATGCTGGAGAACCAGTGTGCACACCTGCAGCATAGCCTATGCAATGACTGTGACCATCACATGAAGACCTACAGATTTGCATACTGATGCAAATCAAATCCGATCCGTCTCACCGAGAGTCTATGCAGAGCTATTGTGTTCACAAGTTCAGCTGTTGTAGGAATTGTAGGAAGCCTTGTTTCTGATATAACAAATTAGTTCGAATTTTAAACTATAGGAGATAAAAAATAGAGGAATTCTGGCGAATTTAACATTTGAACACACAAAAATGTGTATAGGCTACAAGTTATTTAAAGAGGAAATAACTATTTTACATTTTTAAACTGTATTTCAAAGTTAAATGTGTTGTTGTTGTTGTTGTTGTTGTTTTGTCTTTAGAATCATCCAAAATTCACTTAGTAGGCTATTACAAATTCTTCATAATATTTTGATGAGCTAGTGTTAGTCTAGGCTACTATTTAAACTGAAATATGTTTACAATTGTAGGCTATGTAGGCTAGTTAGTTTACTAAATGTTTAAAAATGTCCCATGTGCACATTCCGGGGCAGTTCATAGCTATGCTATCGTGAAGAGCACAGTAGCCTACCCCATAGAGATCATCGTCAGCAGGTTTTTTCCTCACCTGTAGAGGCGTTGAGTCGGGATGAGGATGAGGATTTCTCCGCCATGCGCTGCTGGACCTGCTGCTGGACGCGTCTGGCTTTCGATAGGTGATCCTTCCTGGGACGGTCATCGGTCGGGATCGCATATGTAGTGACCGAGGTGCTGGGCTGTAAGGCGGAGAAGAACAGACCCTCAGTGGCCACAACTGCGCTCATCGTGAAGTCTGAAAACTCGCTCGAAAAATGACCCAATCCAAATAGTTTTTATTTGCGAATTGAAAAAGATTTTTTTCGAAATCCGAATTTCGTGAGAAAGTATATTTTCCCCCACCGCGAATGTTCTTCTGAAAGAATTCCAATATGAAAAAAAAAGTAATTTGCCCGGAGCGCAGGTCTAATGAACAGCGCTCCGTACACTTGATCTCCAGCTCTACGTGCGCTACTGTCGTCAATAGAGACAGGCAGAGAGTAGCCGGACGGGGGCGGGGCGTGCTCATTCAACATGCTCTCAGCACTGAGATATGCGTTTATCACACAGTTTAGAGTTACAATGGTAATATGATAGCCAACGTGTAGATTCTGTAGTCACCTAAAAGTAGTTTTAACGTGTTTTTTACATGGTACCATCCGAGTAGGCTAATTACAATGTACAACATTCAGTATCATGATAGCCTACTACTTTTTTAAGATAGGCTACACTTTATTTTAAGGGGTCCGTGTTACAGTGTAATTACATTTAAGTGTTGAGTAATAATAATTAACACGTAGGCTACTTATAGGGTTAGGGTGAGGGTTTTTGGTTCAGGGTTAGTAACATGTGATTATGCATAATGTATTAGTCAACTACATAACACATAACAGTCAAGGACACTATAAAATAAAGTGTTGCCGTCTAAGTTATTTTAGGGTAGCTTCGTAGTTTTAAATAAATATATTGCTTACAAATAATTTTTGTTTAAGGATTTTTAAACTAATACTATATAAACATGACAAAAATGATTACTCACCTCCAATACAGAAGACTCAGGTTTCATTGTTTGATATGTTACTCCTCGTTATTTATTTGTCTTTTGTTGGTTTTAGAGAACACAGCCTCAAAATATCCTTTTATAAGCAACTCTTGCTCATCTCTCTTTCTTCTCTGGTTTTTAACTATTCTGTTTAAAGAGGAGTATCTTAAAATGTGTGTTACCCACCCAAATACTGACCTTGCATCATCCCTCCTCCCAGGAACTTTAGTTAATCCTTAAAAAAAAGACTGGAGGAAAAATGCAGGGTTACAAAAAAAAATCCCACTTTAAAGGGATAGTACACCCAAAAATTAAAATGTTGTCATCAATAACTAACCCTCAAGTTGTTCCAGACATGTATGAGTTTCTTTCCTCTGAACACAAAAGAAGATATTTTAAAGAATGTTGGTAATATGTTTTTCCTATATGGCTAATGTCAACTGTTTGATTACCAACATTCTTGTTCTTTTTCATAATTTTTAAAACCCATACAGGTTTGGAACAACTTGAGGGTAAGTTATTACAAATCATTTTTCATTTTTGGGTGAACTATCCCTTTAAGGAGGAGAGGATGTGAAAACTGTTTAGTTAACAGGCTGAGACAGATTTCAGGGGGTGGGGGGGGGGGGGGGGGGTGTTCAGTTCAGTTGGTCTAAATGTGATTATATTCTGTGTATACGATTAGAATCATCAGTGACTCATACAGTAAAGAATGTATTATTTTGGCTGATTGCTTTATCCACTTACTGAACTGGCCATTGCCTTTTGTTGTAAACAAAGGAAAGCCCCATGCATAGTTTAGTAAGACACACCCAATGCAGCAGTCCAGGGTGCTCACTATATCCCATAACACTGAAACTGTGAAACTCCTACTAAAATTACATCTTTGCTGTCTATGTCTGGAGGTAATTGACTAAATAAATAAATAAATATTTTTTATACTTTTTTAATTGGATTTGACTGAAAACGTATGAGCCAATGCACAAAGCATTGTGGACGAAAAATATATTATCTTTATATACTAAATTCTTTACACACACACACACACACACACACACACACACACACACACACACACACACACACAGTGGTCAAAAGCTAAATGTGGGTCACTTTGCATATGGCTGATACTTTTTCTTACAAAGAGGAACGAGATATATCCAGCTGCAGACCCGCAGCACCACCAGTTTCAGAACCCCAGCGCCAGAACCGGAAGTGAGGGGAGTTATTTACAATGAGACAAGCATGTAAACGATGACAGAATTTTCACTAATTTGAAGAATGTTAACCCTTTCACACGTAAGTTTAAAGTATTCTAATTGACCCCCCCCCCCCCCCCCCCCCCCCAGCGTGAGTTTTTCAAGGCGACCGTTATTTCGAATCTGTCACTTTATGGTTTCCATGGTGACGCGTCACTGCTTGTCACGTGACACAGCGCAACCACAACACAGCGCTGAATGAATGATGATCTGCTTTTATGTAATTTTTCCTTTTTTATTCTAAATATTCATTACTTTAACTTACATATTTGTTGAGTCTCTTTTCTGTCTCTGCTTACTGAAAAAGTTATATACATTTTATAAGCTACCATTGACTAAACATTGGGGATTAGTCTAAAATAACTACAAATTAATTTAATATTCTTTCTGGAGATTCCCGAATGTTTTGTTTAAATATTTGACTTGCTGTATCCACATTATAATAGATATAGGATCTACAGATGTACACTACTCTGCATTGTGAAAAGCCAGTGTCAAGCACACTTCTGAATGATTGGTGCCAGTTTTCATAATTACTTTAACAATGGTATGTGTCACTTTACAATAGTTTGTGGCATTTTCTCTCATGCTAGTTTACAATTATTTGAAATACCTGATTGGTAAGTGTCAATTTGTGGTGCACAAACAACATACTCCTGCTTGTAAGTAGTACCACTTTAATAAGAACATTTGACTAAAATAGCTAAATAGTTTCTATATTCTTGTATAGTTACAAATGACAGCTTAACTGTCCTATATACAAATAGAAATAAATGTGTTATCATAACAACTGTATTTACAATATGTAGGCTAGGTAAATACATTGTAAAAATTATTATAAAAAAGAACCATAGTAAATATAAATGCATACAACGGACCACGATATTAAAAATATGGTGAAGCCCAATGTTTCTGTACCTTAATGTATCATTATAACATATAAAGTATGACGTTTCGTGTCTAAGCAAACTACGCTCCAAAACGCGTTACTCGGTTTAGAACGTAAGCTCCGCACCTCACTTCCGGTTCTGGCGCTGGTGTTAGAACGTAAGCTCCGCCCCTTACTTCCGGTTCTGGCGCTGGGGTTCTGAAACTGGTGGTGCTGCGGGTCTGCAGCTGGATACTATAGGAGAGGAACAGCTAAAGAACAAATTATGTTGAAACTAGAAATGTATATGTTGTTATTTTCTATCAACACAATTGCATAGAACATACCTCTCTGATTGTCATAAATATTGTTTTTATAAAGTTTGAGTGCCTACTATAAAGTATTAAAGATATCTCAACATGATTTTCTGGTTCTTAACAAAAATGTTTTGACCCTATATATGATTAAACCCCATAGATATGGGGATCTCAATGCTGCTCCATGTTCAAATTGTTGAAAACAAAATGTGGTTCACTTTGCACACAGCTGATACTTATTGGCCCAGTTTCACAGACAGTGCTTAGATTAAGCCAGGATTAGGCCTTAGTTCAGTTAGGGCATTTAAGTGGCTTTTATAAACATGCCTTTGCAAATAACATTACTGGTGTGCATCTTGAGACAAAACAATGGCACTGACATTTGTAAGATATGTCCGTGCAAATTGTTTTTAGTTAAAACAGCTCAAACATGCATTTTAGTCTGGGACTATAGTCTTAAACCTCAAGCCTCTGTGAAACCGGGGATTGTGTTTAAAGGGGAATGTCTGAAGTATCTACTCGGTTACTAACGTAACCTCGGTGCCCTGAGAGTAGGGAACGAGTATTGCATAGCTATACGCAGTGGGGGAAACTAATTTCCTCAGATTTATTGAAGCTCAAAATGTAAAGCGCATTGCAGCTGCACAGTGAGAGACTGGTTTACTCATTGGCTGTGCTGCAACAACTGCAGATCCAATGGCGAAGGCGCCAAATAGACCGTGGCAGAGCCTATAAATGAGCCCGAAATGCGCCATTATAGCAGATTTAAATCGACTGAAGCGACAAAACTTGCTATATTACTATAGTGCGGCAAGCTACGCAATACTCATTCCCTACTCTCAGGGAAACAAGGTTACGTTAGTAACCGAGTAGTTCCCTTTCGAGAACGGTCACTTCGTATTGCGTAGATATGCGCAGTGGGGACGCTATGTAAAATGCCACACCATCAGTAACTGCATGGCCGAACATGAAACCCCAGGACCCCTGAGTTCACGAAACAAGCATACAAATATATGTATATTATAGATATATACTGATCAGATATACAGTAATGTCACTAAGCTCATACCCCAAAATAACATACCAATAGACCGGAACCATCGGGTCTGATATATATATATATATATATATATATATATATATATATATATATAGGGACCAAAATAGCCAGAAGCTGGTTCATAGTAAGGGATAGTGTGTTTATGAACAGTGACTTAACATACAGATGAGACTAGACTGGTCGAGTCTAATCATACAGAAAGGACCTTCGCCTGCAGGGAAGATGGTTCCATGTTATAGAACCTCACAAAAGCGGAGGGCGAAGACCAGCCGTCCGCCGCACAAATGTCCTGAATGGGAGACCCATAGGACCACACCCATGACGAGGCCATACCTCTAGTGGAATGGGCTCTGGTGCCTGTAGGGCAATCCTGGCCCACAGAGGCATAAGCCAGAGAGATAGCATCCACTATCCATCTGGACAGCCTCTGCTTCGTGACAGACGATCCTTTGGATCGACCTCCGAAGCAAACAACGAGCTGTTCTGATTGTCTATAGGACGCAGAGCGCTCCAAATAGACCTTCAAAGCTCTAACAGGGCAAAGCAGATTAGCCTCCCCATCCTCATCAGAAGGAGGAAGAGCTAACAGTGTTATAACCTGTGCTCTAAACGGTGTTAGGGATATAGCCGAGCCTGGGTTTGAGAGTAACCTTGGAGTCACCTACTCCAAACTCCAAACATGAAGGGCTCACAGAAAGCGTCTGCAGATCTCCCACTCGCTTGTTAGACGCCAATGCCAGTGCCAGGAGAGCAGTCTTTAGCGAAAGTGGTTTAAGATCAACCGACTGAAGCGGCTCAAATGGAGGGCCTCTCAGGGCCCTGAGGACCGTGGAGAGGTCCTAAGATGGTACGGAAGGAGGCCTGGGAGGATTCATCCTCCTGCCCCCCCTAAGGAACCGCACGATCAAATAATTTCTGCCTAGTGAGTGACTGGTCAGCCACCGGAGCATGATGAGCTGCTATGGCTGCCACGTATACCTTGACCGTGGACGGGGAACGTCTAACAACTCTTGTAAAGAGTTATGGTTTATAATCCAACTCGATTATAAAGTTTATTATAAACCAATTTAACCATATTGGGCCTTAAAAAATAAGATAGCTAGCTACCATAAGAAAAGTTCATTATGTCCAAGAATCGATTTTTTATTACTTCTTGAATTACATGAAAACTTCGTGGGAAAAGCACAGTGCTTTTAACTATTTTTGAATTATATTTCACTAATAGAAGGATCAATCTCTGTGTAAAAATAAAATCATGATGCTTCCATCTCTAAAACCATTCCCCCCCTCCTGAAAAGTGTTTTTTTGACCACCCTTTAGTGTATTCCTCAATATCAATTTGGCTTTCTTCTTCATTTATGTATTTCTTTCACCACGATTATTATATTTTTTAAACGAAATGAATTTGTCTAGGGACCTCTGGTTGATTTGACACGAAATGACCCAAATGTAATTTCAATTATTTTAAAAATATTGTGACAAGTGGTACTTGATGACAACCTTTAGATCTCTTTACAACCGACAAGGCAAAAATGAAGACACAAGAACAAAATGAAGACATGTTATTTGTAAAATACATTTAATTCCTGAATATTTGGGCAACAAAACCAGACCAAAATCTACAATTGGTGTCAGGGTAGAGATTTGAGCGGCAGCTGTCAATTTGGGTATCAAATAAGTATGAGATCCTTACAACACAAAGGTTATATTTGATAGTGTTAAAATACCTTGATGTGTTTTAACTACAGCAGCTATTTTCATAAACAACTGTTTCACCTTCATAATATGTAATAGTTAGAAGATCATGCTCGACCTGCCAGGACCCCCTAAAATTCTTACATGCTTCAACTGAAATCATTGCTGAGGTTCTTTTTTTTTGACAAGTACCAGGAAAAAGATATCACAATTAAAGGCATATATTGTCTTTACATGGTCATTAGTATACTATATAGCTGTACAAGACACTTTTTAAGCATATCAGCATAGGCAATATGTGTTAACAGGACAGGGTTGCATAATGCATGAAGTAGCCTAAATCACAAATCTGATGGTATTCATACATCAGGCAGGGGGGGCGCTTCGTATTAGTGCGGTCTAGAAGAAAAGTGCACGATAGACATGTACACAGGCATAGTAAGGGTGTAATCACCAGTAAAAGTCAAACATCTTTGCGCCACCTAGTGAAAGTGGCACGGTATTACAGCAACTGCATGTGTGATAGAGGTGGCAGTGAAGAGAGCTTGTCCATTCTAGAACCATTGAAGCCTGTCCATCTGAATTCACTGTCAACATGAAGCATACATGTACATTCACACAAACTCACTGGAGTTTTCAGTTGAGTGATATTACACATTACAGGCACCCACAAGATAATATTTGTCCCTTCTGTCAATCCTAGGTAAAGTCCCGATTATCTTGATGGTCTACAGATTATCTTATCAGATTTTCTAGTGGTGTGAGGTGTTTTAAGTGAGCGAATCTGTACAGAAAAACGTCGGGGCCGCGTCGATATCAAATCATATCAAAGCGATTTTGTCATCACAAATAATGACTACATCATCCGAAAAGCAGTAGGCTACAAACACTATTATCGCCATTTCATCTTGCCCCCCGTCCGCCATGTTTTTTTTTTACTTTAAAGTTACGTTTGACTGAGATTTTGCGAGACTTCTCCTGTTCACACTCACAGTTGGGACTCTGTTTGTTTGTGCATATCTGTTAGTGTGTGGTGTGCGGTCTTGGTCACATTGCAGAACTCCACCCATTATAGGAACTTTATCGTCATGTTTCTGGTCTCTCACATTTTGAAAATCTGACAAGATTTAGTGATTAAGGGATAGGGGGTTTCATTTATTCATTAAGGCTGTTAGGTATGTATGATCCTCTCCATGGCTGTGATTACTGTAAAGAGAGGCAGAACTTGACTGGGGCAGTAATTCTTAATGGGTCCAACTCCTTGTATGAACACGTTGCACTATATTAGTCTTACAGAACATAAAAAGATAGTAGATTGTAGTGGCCATCAGGAGCTTTGTGTTTACAGCTTTCTACAGCAAAACGCTGATCTGGGATCAGCTCTTTCGTCCATGTGATTCCACATACAAGAAACACAATGATCATCAGCGCCCTTTCTGCCATTAAAGGTATATTACAGGTTCAATACAATTCAAAGGTTAAGCTCAAGTTGCCACAAACTAATTCTGGATGCGGCGAGACACTTAAAATGGAAGTGAATGGGGCCACATTTCTAGAGAAATGTGAAGCTTGTGTACTTTTATAAAAGCACTAATGTTTCTGTTTAAAGTAGTTCTAATGTTTTTTTTTACATTTTTCTTTAGGTTTTAGATTTAATTTCTCGTGGCAACTAAGTTGTAAAATTGGATACAAAAAAAGGTTTCCACATTAAAATCATGTCAGCATGCATGTTATTTGTGTCTTGAGGCTATACTACTGAATATACTATATAACATTTTTGCGAATCAGCCCCATTCAACCCCTGTGTAAGTACTTTGCTGTAACCCAGATTGTAGCGGTTTTTGAGGAAACAGTTAATTTGGAAAAGTGCCGTCTACTGATATTAATTTCTACTGAATCCGGAATATACATTTAAGCTTTGTTTGCACCGACTGAGCTCTACTGAATGGCATCCAGCGTAAGAAGCAAACATAGTGCTAGTCAACTCTGTAATGTTAAGACGAAAGTATTCTTCCCTTGTCCGCGTGGCGTGTGTAGCTCGATTTTTAGAAAGTACACGGTCAATAGTGTACTTTCTCGCTCAACTGTGCGCTAGAAGGAGAAGAACGCGGAAAACGAAGCATATCCGGGTCTTTAAACATTTTTTTAATCTTTGCATTCTCACCTCCAATAAGCACTGTATTCTGACTTTCTCTCTCACCTAGCTAACACTGTTTATTTAGTGGTTCCTCAGGAAGAAACGTGTACATACAAGCAGCAGTCTCAGAGAAGAAGATGGACAGGAGTGTTCAATACGAGATTCATGCTTATTCAGCCATACAGGGCTGCAAATATATACAGTTTATACATGTACATACGAAAAGAATGATAGTAACCGATAGCAATAGCAGAACTTAACAGTTAACACACAAAATAAAACTACAAGCAAATAAATGTATCCATCCTTCATGTGATAATGTACTGTTTTGTGTGTGTGTTTATAAGTCTACTGCTAAAGCTACAGATCGCAACTAGTCATCGCCAACTACAGCATAAACAATAGCAGACTAGTTGTTGGTGGTTCCACTGCCACATTTGAACAAAAAAACTTTTTTTGTGTGAAAATTGAGACTTTAGGAACATGACAGAGTGACTAGCCTATATTATAAAACGATGGTAGATACAAAACAAAATAGGAGATGGTAGATATAAAACAAAATGATTTTTTTTTTTGGCTGATATTTTTAAAGGACATATCTTGCCCCTGTGTTTTAGTAAACAGGGCTGTTCCTGATACCGCAGCAGAGCACCATGCTGAAGATCATCTCGAAGATCTAGAAAGGAAAAAGGGCAAAATTACGGTACAATGTGATGCAAGCAGCATCAAATGATAGTAGAATATAACTTGAAACACTCAAGAATCCCTCACCATGATTACAGCAACAACCAGGGCAGCGATGCCAATCAGGTAGATCTTCTCTGAGAAAAACTCTTTGATCTTGGAGTGACAGTTCTGAAAAAGAGAAAACGTTTTTTTTTTTTGTCATGCTACGAGAGATGATTTGGTTGAGAATTCTCCATCTTGAGGGTTTACTGGGGGAGACTTACTACAGCCTTCAATTTCAAATCTCCAGGACAGACGTCTGTGAGCCATGATTCAGCAAAACTGATAAATGAGCCTTTGCCACAGCAGTTGAGCTGAAAGCCAGAGATGGCACTGATTAGAGATGCAACTTTACAACATTATATGGTTTGAGTTAGCTTGATTATTGTTGTGCTCCTCAGTAGACGGGGACTACTTACAGTCTCGTGAAAGACCTTCAAGACAGAAGCGACAGCCTGCTGTTGATCATTTCGTTCGCTTGAAAATCCAGTGCCTTTGTCATACGCAGAGTCATAGAAAGAGATCACCTCTTTGGAGATCTCAAAGGAAAAAGAAGAAGATATAAATACAAAAATATGTACACAGATGTGTACCTGTCAGCTTGACACGGTGTATACATGAAACCAACCTTGTCTTTGTTCATGAATCCCCAGATTCCGGCAGCAACCTCACAGGCAAACAGAATGACCAGGCAGGCAAAGAACTGTTGGAGAGAAACAAAAAAAAGGACGTGTATTGCATATGGGCAAGAGTCTGTTCTCCGTACAGTGCAAGACCCCAAACTTACTAACAGTAGTGTAAAACAGTCATGGCACCATAACAAGTTCAGTTAATGCTTTACTTAGAATAATTTGATAAATTCAACTAAAGTTTTTTTCAACTAAAAACTTCCTTTTTTTAAAGTGGGGTTTTAGAGTCATTCTATTAATATATACTTCCGGTTATTGTTAGGCATCATGTGATTTGAGGAATTTGCTGAGTGGTCACATGATTTGTTACTCACTGTTCCGAGAAGACACTGGGATTCCTGTATGGCTCCATAACAACCAAGGAACCCAACAAACATCATCACAGCACCAACAGCAATCAAGATGTAGACACCTACAAAACAAAAAGCATGTGTGTTATCCTAAGGGAATATACCTACGATCCTTAAACAAAAAACTGAGATCAAAGAGAGAGCAATGAAGCTCAGTTGTTTAGATGCTTAATTAATCTGAACAACCAAACTAGATTAAAGTCCAATCAAAATAGTTTATATCGAGGGTGCATTACTTCATTGTGACCAGTAGGAGGCACTGTGTGTTCACTTTGATAGGGTGGTAAGTTTACTTTAAGCAGAAGGGAAACTGCAGGACATTTGGAAGTCATACTAAAGAGGCCCAAATTAACTTTTTGTTTCCATTCCCTCATTCACATAAAAAAAAGCCTTCAGTTAATAGCAAATCAGGGTTCTTATGTAACATGACGTGCACTGCTAGAAGGGGGACAAATAATACTAAAAAGAGAGCTGTGGTTTCTCAGGTTTTTCAACAGGTTTCTCAGAAAGAAAGAAATAACTATTTTTTCCAGTGTTTACATCGGTTATTAACACAGGCTCAGTGATAACTGCTGTAACCATAGCAACCCCAGTAGGCCTTGGGGCGCAGCAGCAGTGTTTGCATGGATGTTCAAATAGCAGAGAATAGAGAGACAGAGAAATAGAACAGAAAACTCGTTCTTCTCTTAAGAAACAAATCAGCCACACACAAACTGAAATCGTTGTGACTCAGCATGCAGAATATGAGTGAGCATGAATTATCTTGCAACTGTAATTTCCTCTCTTGTAATATCTGTTCCCTGTTGCAAGTTAGATTCTAATTTTTTTTGTTAATTTACCATTGATATTTAAATGTTTTGTTTGTTGCAAGGTTATTATGGTTTTGCATGGTTAGTTTCATTAATGGTTTTGTTAGTTTTAGTTTAGTTTTTATTTTGGGAACACTTTCTATTTAGTTTTTATAGATTTAGTTTTAGAGTTTAGCAGAGTAAACAGAAAACTTTGAGTTTAATTTCAGCAAAGTTTGATGTTTGCATTTTTCAGTTAACTTTTGTGCAAACCTCTTGATAATAATAATAAAATAATTGTTTGAGATTGAACAAGGAACCAAACAAATAACAAAGTATAAAAGTAAAAATTATTCATTCATACATAGGCTACTCATTCATATTAAAGATGAAATCTTGTTAAACATGTGGTGTATCAGAAAAATAAAAAAATGTGTATACAGTATAATAATTATTCTTATGTATTATTATATAATAGTTATTTCTATGATGGATCCTTTAAAATATTATTTGTGGATTGATCCATTTATGCTTTGTGTCTATTGTAGTTATATTTTAAAGGGGTGGTTGATTATGATTTCACTTTTCTAACTTTAGTTAGTGTGTAATGTTGCTGTTTGAGCATAAACAACATCTGCAAAGCTCAAAGTTCAAAGCAAAGGAAGATATTTGCTTTTAAAGAAATTGCTTTTTAAGGGCTACAACAAACGGCTGGTAGGGACAACAAGACATTCCTCCCGGGTTAGTGACATAACCAACCCTGGAATTTACATAAACCCCGCCCCCGGGAAAAATATTTACAGATTGTCATGACAGAATATGCCAATCAATGACTAGAAGATAATTAACTCCACATCAGCTACATAAATTCATCAACTAACCATTCAGAAATGCCCTGTTGCATTCTACATGTTGTCACTTCTTCTGGAGTCTCTCCATCATTGTCTGACTCCGGTATGAACATAAAAGACTAAAAGTTTTAGAAAATTTCTGTGCATGTCTGTGTGAGGTAAAAGGACACAAGCTGTTAAAGCTCCGCCCTTTGTGCAGCTCATTTGCATTTAAAGGAACAGACACAAAACGACACGTTTTTGCTCACCCTCAAAAAGTGTCAACTTTAACATGCTATATAAAAATATCTGTGAGGTATTTATTTTGAGCTAACACACACACACACACACACACACACGCTCTGATTGGTCTGCTATAACCCCTCCCTCGGGTTTTAAATGCTCCCTTTCCATGTGTAATTGCACGTCAATATGGCTTATTGCTTTATCGAGTGCCGCGTTTTAGAACGCCGTGTCATGCGAGAGACGGCGCAAAAGATGCGATCGCAACGGTCATACTTTTCAATCTAGTGGGTGTTTACATTGAAAAATAAAGTAACGCAGTCCAATATGGAAAAAAAAATCTATTTTATTTCAGTTTACGAAAATGTTTTTTGACCAATAGGTTTATTGTTTCCGGTTTTCGTTTTACGAAAATAACCTTGGCTACATAGCTACATAAACAAAACAACAAGAATCCAATTTGGTGAACTGTTCTGAAAACTGTTTTGTGTTTTGTCTTTCTTGTCAAATCACTTCATGCAGAGGTATGGAGCACACATTCTTACTTCTACAGGAACTTCTCCTGAATTCCCAACCCAAAATCAAGCAGTTTTTTGCTAAAAATGTCCAAACAACACCCTTTATTTTTGTTACAATGCATAAACTTCAATCATAAATGTAATTTTTTTATAAGCCTATATTTCAACAAAATCTGCTTGAAAAGTTGATTCTGTCCTGCAGCCCCCTTCTCTCATCCTCTGGCCATACAGACATGCCCAGGGCACTTCTGCCTCTAATGCTGCTGGTAACACAAACTGAATCTCCAGATCATAATTAAATTAAGTTTTTAAAATGTCTAATGTCCCGCTGTCATTTAGCAAATGTGCCCATTCCCTTGCAAGAGAATAGAAAATAAATAAAATCAATGCAATGTTGGGTGGTCCGGGAGGGGACTGAGTCCTGGTTCCATTTACTTAATTGCAGTGGGTACGGGGCTAAAGGAATTGCCACCAGGCCATTTCTCAGCGTGACAGGTCTGAGAGGAGCGCTACGATGTGACTAGCATACTGAATAACTGCATAATACACTCCAACCCTCCCTCTGTCACAATTTCACTTTCTCTTTAAACAACCCTCTTTCTATTTTGATTCTGATGTCTTTGGATGTCCATCTCCAATTACCAAGTCCATTACTGTACTACTGACTAGCTGTAAAAAGTGTAATTACTTTGAGATGACTTTCTTGTACAGTCTAAAAATAACTGATGTGAATAGAGAAGAATGTAAGGATATCTCTATGCATTTGCTTAGTTGCAGGTGCTTCCAGAAGGGGATGTCTTATGACACAAAACAATGAAGAGACCCCCAACCTCCTGGATCGAGGCACTGACTCTCTGTCGGAGTCTACGTGAGTCTCTGTAAGAGCGTCTGAATTCATGTGTGAGCGCAAAGTTAGTTGCCAAATGCAGCTGCATTTTCCGTTAATTCCAAGAGCAGACGCCTGGCTCTCGGCCAGTGAAAGACAGGGAAGTGAAAGAGAAACAAAATGAAAATGTCAGAGAGAGCATGAGGAAATAAGCATGCAAAAAAGAAAGAAAAAACAGGAAAATATGATGGAGAAGAACAGGAAAAGGAGGATGGTGGACAAAATAATTATGAGAAGAATGAGACAAGGTAGTAAGGAAAGGAGGTGAAGGAGTGGACAGGGGTAAAGGTGCGGTTGAAATTCAGTCATTTCAACAGGAATCCACCGAATTTTGCGTGAGCGGAACATTTCCCAACAAATATTTTGCTACGGTTTCAAGTTTGTCAAGCGGATTCACCGCATTAACCAGCAGCTTGGTTTTTAATTTACTTATTTGCTTCATACATCACTAAATATTGACAAGATATAATTGACCTTTTTTGCCAGCAAAATTTTGCAGAAATTCACACAATCAGGAATATAGTGTGAAAGCACAATTTCTCAATGCAGATTTTGCAAGGGATTCAAGTTGGTAGGTGGTTTGAAAATGACTTTTGTGTGAGCTGTGCTTCATATATCGGCACACTTTTGACAAGATACAATTGACTTTTTTTGCCCACAAATTTCGCTAATGTGTTGAACCTTCAGGGAGAAAAAGGAATGGGAAAGTCAGTGCACACGCTGCAAACTTTAAGCACAAACAGATGATGCCAGAGTTCAGAGTTGAACCACAATGGAAGTAATGGTGAGTGGAAAAGCTGCAGAGAGAGGGAGGGAGGGTGGCATGTTCTCAGACAACAGGCGGAGCTGTAGTGGAGGAGGGGTGCTGGGATGTGTGAGCAGATTTTTCCTTTCGTTTTTTTCTCTAGAGACTGTTTTCTGTAACTTGTGTCCTTTGACTGCACAACAGCTTTGCTTTTGAAAGTCCAAACATGCACATTTGATTTGGTTTCTTGTGTCTGCATAATAAAGCAACATGGTAACCTGCAACTGTTACCTACAAGGAGCTGTTTCTACCTCACCTAAGCCTTACTTTTTTCTTTTTTTTTAGCCTAATATATTCAGGTTGATTTAGTGATGTTAAATAAAAAAAATTACTTGAATAAAATCAATAATTTAGATGTTACCAAATTAAGCACATTTTTAGGGGAACATTTACACTTAATGTACAAAACCCAGCCTCTTACTCTATTTTTGATGCTTTGCATCAATCTTGAATTGTGCAATTTATCATCTAGCCTACATTTCAACAAAAGTACAACATTTCACAATTTTTTGGTGTCATGAAAAAACAAATATTATTCAATATTACTGAATCAACTTAAATACATCAAGTAAGACTAATAATTGTCATTTTAAGGGCCGGATCAAGTGGAAATAGGTCCTTGAGGAAACAACTGCATGTTAGCACGTTTTAAGGTGTAGGCAGTGGCTAGTGTTATTCTGGAAGTACACTTTGTTGATTCTCGAAGAATAATTACTTACTTTTCCTGTTTTCCTCAGACTCAAACATCACCATTCACTCAGTCTCAAAGATGTGATATCAACACCTTTGTGTTCCCAATCTCATCTCTGACTGATTTCAAGATTCACACGCTCACCCTTCATCTTGGTTCCCAAAGCTTATCTTAAGACACTGATTTTCTATATTTGATAGTATGGTATCAACAAACTATGAAAGTAAGTTGTACAGTGGTAGAGAAAAGAGAGAGTCGGAAAACTCTGGGATAGTACTCTTCTTTCACAGACGAAAAAACAAACTTTGTTTTAGCAAGTCAGGAATTAACAGCCCAAACTGGACTCTTAAGATGTGCCATTCAAATTTGAAGAAACTACATAAATCAAAGGCAGAAAACAATGAAAAACACAAAAGGCCATGTCACAATACTTCAAGGTCACTTCCTCAGAAGGAAGTGTAATGTTTGGTCAGCTAAAAAACACAGTTTGACCTTTAAAATACAGCAAAATAAGCCATTCTTATTGAAAAGCAAAACTTTAAAACAATACTCATTTAAAATAAATGTTTGGCCTAGCCAGAAAAGAACTGGAGATAAGTATACAAATGCAATTTTTTTGTGTCAGGAAAAAACTAATATTGTTCGATATTACTGAATCAATTTAAATACATCAAGTAAGATGTATCAAGTATGTCATTTTAAGGGCCGGATCAAGTGGAAAAAGGTCCTTGAGGAAACAACTGCATGTTAGCACGTTTTAAGGTGTAGGCAGTGGCTAGTGTTATTCTGGAAGTACACTATGTTGATTCTCTAAGAATAATTACTTCCTTTTCCTGTTTTCCTCAGACTCAAACATCACCATTCACTCAGTCTCAAAGATGTGATATCAACACCTTTGTGTTCCCAATCTCATCTCTGACTGATTTCAGAGGTATACAAATGCTTGTCAGCAGCCGTCTGTTAAGCAAGATCAAACCGGAACATATTTCATTAGTTTTGCATTCCAAGGAAGTATACAACATACTGACTGCTTTTGAAGAAGAAGAAGACTAACATTAATGTATTATGTTTTTCCATTTAATCAAATGTGATATAGGGATTATATTATAGGGATATATAGGGAGGGGATATATATAGGGGATATAGGGAGCTAATAATATTTATACACTGTACAAAATAGAAACAAAAAACAAGTTGCATTATTAACACTAAAATTAAATGAGCTAATATTATATTTCAATTACTAGCAGTAGCAGGATTGCTTAAGATGCATCTCAGTAAGGTCTGATGATTGTTTATTTTTCTCATCAACTCTTCACAAATTGCTTCAACCTGACAACCAGTAAAACTCCTGAAATTAATTTGTACACTTGAATAGGCTTTCAGTGGAGAAGAGCATAAATCCACATCAGTTCTGCGGTACAAATGACTCAAGATTATGAGCAGCAAAACTAATGCTAAGTGCTGATGGATTTTCAAAGTGATTGTGGGCATAGGAACAGGAAGCCATTTGTGCTAACTAAATATAAATGAATTCTAGGTATTGACTGAAAAAACATTTTAGCTAAGTGTCTCATGAGGCCTGCTGACACTGGTATGCTATCACACGTAGGTTATGCCAAAGGGTGGAGACTTTTCAAATGAGAACTTTCAACAAATAACGTTAAGCTTTACTTTCAGTATCATGTTGGTCAACAAGGTTTCCTTTTGTAATTCATGCAGGATTACTTGAGTTTTTCTTTCAGACTGACAGCTCCCACTGGGGATCTCCATGGGATGTTTTTATTAGATTGCCATTGAGTTTATAGTTTGTCATGTGTCTGATATTGGTCGAAAAATACATTATCACTTTCGCCACAATCAGCTTGTGGTTACTGGGTGGGGTTGGCCACTAAAGGAGAAACAAATAAGTCATTCATTCATTATGTTTTCTGTACTAAAAGGAAAATGTGGCGATTTCTCTGGTGAATCAATAAAAAAACATCCGTTTTGGAAAAAATTACCCAATAAACAAAATGTAATGTACATGAGAGATTGTGTTACAATAACAAACATTTGTGTGGATTTACCCTATTGGTTTAGTGATTAGTGGTATAAATTCAGCAAAGTTCAGTGATGACTGCTTTGAGAGAAAGTTTTTTGGGGGAAAAGAAGAGGCGTAAGAGACACCCATGAACATACTGCTATTAGTCACCAATTTACACACTTGTCAAATGACGAACTTTTACCCACTCTTAAATGAGTCATGAAATGTTTTTGAGCTATTTTCTCTCCAGTTTTTTGACCCTCTGTTTTAAACACTTTTGATAGGCGTGCTGCATTCAAGACTTGTAAACAAACGCCCAGTGCTATGATTGGGTAACAGTTTTGCATATTGAAATAATTTTCAACGTCCCTGCCATTACACGTGTGGAATTGTTTCGGAAAAATTTAAAATGTTGAATTAAGGAATATATCGATTGTTTTTTGTTACATATTAGTCAGAATTATGGCTTATGGGGTCTGGCTAGACCCCTCGCTCTCTTTTCAGATCCACATAAACCATCTACAGTCTAAGATCAAGTCCAGGATCGGCTTTTTATTTCGAAATAGAGCTTCATTTACTTTTTCTGCAAAACAGGCTCTTGTGAAAATGACCGTCATCCCAATACTTGACTTCAGTGATGTGGTTTATAGAACTGCGTCTAATTCTCTAGTCAAGAAATTGGATGTGGTCTATCACAGTGCCATTCGCTTTGTTACTAAAGCCCCATACAACACCCACCACTGCACTCTTTACTCAATAGTTGGATGGCCTTCGTTACACACCAGACGCCTAAATCATTGGCTCCAGTTAATCTACAAGTCCTTACTAGGTAAAACACCATCTTATCTAAGCACTTTAATAACCAGATCTGTACCTACACTCAACTTGCGTTCGAGTAGATATATCTCTTTAGTTGCTACAAAAACTCGCACCTCATTTGACCGTTTTTCTTTCAAATTTTCAGCTGCAAATGATTGGAACATTCTACAAAAGTCTCTTAAACTCGAATCCCTTGTTCCTGTCACTACTTTTAAAACGCTACTCTCTAACTTATTGACAGATCATTGTACATGTTGACGCTCTCTGCTCGTTAATGTTCGAGCACATTCAACAAAGCCTCAACGTATTTTGCACATATTCAATTGAATTCAACTGAAACTATTTGCACATTACTATTTAGCCTAGTCTTTGGATTATACTATTATTCTACTGCTATTCCTCTCGCACTGCCACTTTATATTTTTAAACAATCTACTTTTAACTTCTAATTAATTTTAAATGTCTTCTATATGTATGATTGTGTATTTGAACGTTTGTATGCTGTGTGTAACTTTGTTGCCTTGCACTTTCCGCCTTATCTTGGCCAGGTCGCAGTTGCAAATGAGAACTTGTTCTCAACCGGCTAACCTGGTTAAATAAAGGTGAAAAAAAAATAAAAAATGTTGACGCTCTTATTCATATGTGCTCCATCTGTTTGACACGCACCCACTCCTGAATATATTGAAAAAAAAGGAAAATTTGATTCTCAAACTCAATTCAATTAATTTAAAATCTGAAACATTTACAGTAAATGTTTACAGTAAAATCAGTCATATTGTGTAATATTATTATAATTGAAAATGATTTACTTTATTTACAGGTGAAACTTAAAAGGTAAAACTAATAATTATATAGACTCATTACATGCAAAGTGAGATATTTCAAGCCTTTATTTGTTATAATTTTGATGATTATGGCTTACAGCTTATGAAAACCTTTTCACAATATTCTAATTTTGAATTTGGCGGTTGCATAAGCTGTAAGCCATAATCATCAAAACAATAAATAAAGGCTTGAAATATCTCACTTTGCATGTAATGAGTCTATATAATATATTATTAGTTTCACATTTTAAGTTGAATTACTGAAATAAATGAACTTTTGCACAATGTTCTAATTTTTCGAGTTTCACCTGTACTCTATTACTTAAATTACTTTATTGTTTTAATATATTTTACAATGTAACCTATTCTAATATGCTAATTTGTTGCTCAATAAACATTTTTTATTTTCAATGTTGAAAACAGTTGTGCTGTTTAATATTTATTGTGGAAACTGTATTTTCAGGATTCTCTGATGAATAGAAAGTTAAAAATAACAAAATTTATCTTACTGACTCCAATCTTTTGAATGATAGTGTACTTCACTTATGTATTGCTTGAGTGATCAGTTTGAAACAGGCCTGGAACAGCAGAACAATTCTTATTGCTCAGCTCTATGATTAGTTGGCAATTTTGTGAACAAGAGCCAAGACAGCAAGAAGATACACTAATGGCACTAAAGTCATATTTGTTTGAGTCGTGAATCCAGTCTTATTCAAACTGTGTTGTTTAAGTACAGCAGCAGCCACTCATCTAATTTTGTTGCCATGGATACATCCCTCCCCTGCCAATATGGAATAATTAAGTCACCCGGGCCAGCTCCATTCCCCTCACACTCAGCAGCAGGCATTTTCAGGGAATGGCTGACCTGACCACACACCACCATGAGATTACACAATGGCTGATGGCAATTGCTCAAGTAAAGATAAGTGAAGGAAAAGCATCTCAAATGTGTATACAACAAAAATAATGAGGAGTCTTGGATATTTTTAGTCATTTGAGTTTGTGTTCAGCTAGAGTATATCACATCCTGACGCTGTTTCTAGAACATAATGTATTAGTAATCACAACAATGATTTATGGAAATTAATAATTGATTTACTATTTAATATTTATGAGTGCTTATTCTTTAATCGCATTCTATATTGTAGCCATGAGATGAAGTGATGACTTTTAAATAGACTATTAAAGCAAGCAAAATCCTTTATTCTATTCAGAACGAAAAGCTTCCCCACCTGAAGCCGTCCAATGCTCTTTCTCTGATGGACTTGAGCTCTAGTTGTGTTCTCTCACATTACACTCCATAAAGAGCAAGGCAGGGTGTATAGAGCTTCTGGCTGCAGGCCACTTCCTCACATTAAGATGTTGAGAGCTGTAATGTTGCATCTGCAGCTCCTTACATGGCATCTTTGCACTTTGCAGACAGACAAAATATCACAGTATACTCGCTCTGTTTCAGCCTGGGATCCAACACACATTCTGTCATTCATCACTTGTATTGCATCATTCCATTAAATCTCTAATTCTGCCATAAGCTGTTATAATAAGCTGCTCTGTTTTTTTTTTCTTTCCTGACAGTATTCTTTATGATGTTACCATGTGCTTGGATGCCACAAATCTGAGTTTCACCTCTCGCCTTTATGGCCACCCCCCGACCACCCAACCCCCCAACCACTGCCACTCCCATCGTGCCTGAGCCATGTGTGATCGTCCAGTCAAGCCCTCAGCTGTTCCCAGACATCACGCAGGCCACCCGCTGAGCTTTTATAATAGTGGCTGTATACCACTGAAGCGCTGGACCTTGATGGCCAAAAGGTTAAGGCCTTATTTTGTTTTTTTCCTTAGGGTTGAAATGAAGTTTAAAATACCTGAGCAGTAATATACTGTCAGCAAACAATGGTTGTTCAAAAGGCGTTTTTCAGTCAAAGTTAACTTTTTCGGAAAGTTTGCTCTGGCAAAATGAACTGAGCGACCGGGCCATAAACCGTTTTTTATTTTTTTTAAATCTACGTAATTTTGGCCCTTTTTGTACTAGACTTGCACACAAACTGAACTGCAATAATTTGCCAAAATGAGCACAGAAGCACCAACAGAGCCAATACTGTACCAAGCACAGCAAGCTTAATGTTCACAATGCTTGAAATATTGGAAGAAACAAACAAATATATTTAAAGAAAAAATATTGTAATCGGCCCATTAGCTTGTAAAAAAGAATCGTTATCGACCATGAAAAATCATGACCGGTGCACCTCTACACGAGACGAACTTCATTCCAGAAGAAAGAAAGTGTATGTTGAGTGTGTGTTTATGTGTGTTTGGGGGTAGGGGATATGGAAAGTTGCACAGAGAAGGAGAACACACAGTACAAACCCTCTGTGGCTCTTTAAATTGATTTTCCTGTTTCCATTAGTTATATGCTCATTAACAAACACAGGTTTCGCTTTTGAATGAATGTGAGCCACGTGTTTTCTGTAATGCAGGCAAACTGATCAAGCTGAAAAACTCGAACCCTCAAGACCAACAGATAGGAGAGATGAAATGGGAGAGAGAGCAGTGTTTTCACAAAAAGAGACCGAGAGGGTTTTTCCACAGCCTGAGAAAGTAGACACCTGCACTCAAACATGTTACAGTTTCCATGCGTCACAAGATTAAATACACAGCCGAGTTAAAAATAAAATGAAAAAGAGATTTTTAAAATATGATCATATATTTTAGTATTTATATTTTCACTTTTCATATTAATTTTAAATAATAGCTGTAAGCTATAATGTATGTCTATGAAAGCTATATTCATAAACACTACAGCTGGAAAACAATAGTCTACAATGCAAAACATATCTGACTGCCTGGTATGCAATTTCTAACCATTTCTAATAATTTCTTAGTGATGCATCCAAGACTATCACAAGTCATTCTTACTATTTCAACAAAACTTCAACTATGTCAAGCCAACATTGGTTTCACATTTAAATAAGCACAATTTGCAATAACAATACAATATTACAATACAACTCAATGTTTACATTTGCAGGGCATTAAAATACATCTAGAATAAAATAAATCTATAACAATGTTAAAAAAGACGAATAAATTATGACAGAACTTTCATTTTAGGTTGACTTTAAATAGTTTTTGTTCACACTTAAGGTATAGAGAAGATATTTCTCTCTTGAAATTCATTCCTCAATAAATATTAGGTCTTAATACCATTGACATGAACTGGAGAATACCATTGACATTGGAGAACCTTGACTAAGTAACCTCTGACATCACAAATATCCATGTGAACCAACCAATCAGTTCAACATGCGTCACATGACTAAACATGCATCATTGTTTTTAAATACCTCCATTTTCACAGCCTACACTACAAGGCAAAAATGCCATTTTCAAATCTATCCACTTGGGAAAGCATTTTCGCAGGACAAAAACACCGTCTCAGTGTGGACGGAAGGCCAAAACGGAAAGAAAAAGATGCGTTTTCAAACAAAAGCGTATCAGTGTGGACAACACAGCTGCTTGCATTTCGTCCCAGTGATTGATGACAAGTAAATTAAACACATTTTCAAATTGCTGCCATTCGGCCGCCGAAAATGGCATGTTTTGTAACTTTGTGAGTACTATCACCACTTTCAAAAACACCACAGGAAGTTGTGAGGTCAAGCAGTTTGACACACAGATAGTTAACGGAAGGTCCTTGTGGTAATTACAGCATGTCAGGCAGGAAATCCAAATGTTCACCTATCATCCATCAACCTCAGATATGGCTTATCATTTAAAACCAAGACACAACCTTTCAGTCGCTCTCATGAATCCAACACAGAAGAGACTTAAACTGCAATTCATCATTTTTGCTGTGCGGTTAAATGTACTAACAGACTGTCCAAGAAGTCTGGGCTCCATTTTTATTTATTATTTATAATTTTATTTAAAACTTTACTACACTCCAGAATCCGACAGACTGTGATTAGCTGTAGACTGAAACCAAAGACTGTCGTTGAAAATGTTACGCCTGCGTTTCATAAACAGCATAACATTTACTAACACAGACTAAATTGGAAGTATTTGTTTGACATGTCCCCCAAAATATGTGTAGGAAATAGGCCTGTAATTACCATAGACTGTATAAAACAAGGCACCTCTGCCTTTTTGGGCTTCAAAAATGCTCTTCAGAAAACTCTTGACGTCACGGACACTACGTCCATTGTTTTATACAGTCTTTGTTTGAAACATGTGAGTAGTAGCAACTTTACATGGCCGCTCACTCTAACATTAAACCCTTTAGCCCTGATGGATATTTTTAGAGTTGACATACACAAAGTAAAGACTCATAACTCCAAAACTATAGCAAGGAGAGTCAAAAGGTAGGTATTGTTTGATAGAAAACTTTTAAAATTTGTAGAAAAAAAAAAAAAACATTTGGGCATTCTCATGCTGAGAAACTGCTGAAGAAATATATATTTTTAATATCTTTCTTATTTGACATGCATTCGTATATTATTTACATATGGGTCTTGCGGGGCTTCACATACAAAAACTCGCTTAAGTTTAGTCAAAGCCCAAAACAATTATGCTTGTTGTATTCTACTATGAGAGCCCTTTCAATTGACATATGACACATGACTATCTGAGCTGTATGATGTGTTTGACATATTACAGTACATAGTACAAAAAAGTATTTCATAAATTATGACAATTTTTTTTTTTTTCATCAGCTAACAACTCAGCACTACGTAGGAGCTAATAAAATTGGCTACATTCATTGTACAGTTCAGGCTCTAAGCTTTCAAATTACACCTATTCTGTGTTGATCAAGGCAGTAGTTTTGAAAAATATGATTATTAATTAAGAGTTGATCAAATTGGTTATATGCATTAAAAGCTGATATTCTGAGCTTTAAAATGATACCTATTTTGTGTTATTCCATTCAGTGGTTGCTTAGTAATTAGCTACTTGCCTCACATACATGAGAAAAAAAGATTGTTTGAAGAAACGTGATTCTGATGACGCATGAAATTCAGATGGAGGGCAGGAAGTGAAAGCAGAATGGACGAGATGGAGAAAAGTCCATACTGTTTAGAAAGGTATAAGCAGAAAATCACAACATATGTTGGACGTGATCCTTATGTTATGAAGAGGAGCAATTATTCTACTGAATTGAGAGAATGTGAAGCTGCCGTCACGCTGTGTTGAGTTCTAGTCTGGCTTGTTTATATTGTGCTGCCTTTCTGCTAGTGAGTTTAGGGCAGTATTTAGATTTTCGGTTGTGATTGTGAAAAATGTTTCCATTGCAGGACAGGTCATTATTGCTGAATTCTCCCTCAACGACGATGCGAGTTCTTATGGCAATTCTGCTATTAGTCGACTAATGGCTTAAAGGATTAGTTCACTTTTAAAATGAAAATTCTGTCATCATATACTCACCCTTAAGTTGTTTCAAACCTGTATGAATTTCTTTCCTCTGCTGAACACAAAGGAAGATATTTAGAAGAATGTCAGTCACCAGACAGTTTTTGGTTCCCATTGACTTCCATAGTAGGAAAAAAATATACTATGGAAGTCAATGGGAACCAAAAACTGTCTGGTGACTGACATTCTTCTAAATATCTTCCTTTGTGTTCAGCAGAGGAAAGAAATTCATACAGGTTTGAAACAACTTAAGGGTGAGTATATGATGACAGAATTTTTATTTTAAAAGTGAACTAATCCTTTGTTTAAATGAACGACTACTAGTCGACTATAAACATCTTTAATAGGGTGCAGCCCTAATTCAATCTGATTATGTTGCACAGAACTGAATGAAGAATAATATATTGATATTTAATATTATTTTAATACATTTTCTGTCCAATTTTGGTGTTCCTTTAAATAACAGTGTGGTTATTTAATTTTATTGGCTTGTATTTTTAAAATTCAGATTCAGTAAAATTACTGAATTTAATTAAAAAGTCTAATAATAATACAGTTATACAAAAAATTATTAATAACTAAAAAAAAAAGAAGTAATTTTTGGTTTCGGCCCAGAATTTTCATTTCGTGGATCCCTACTTATTAGAAATTTTATATATATATATGTGCGTGTGTGTGTGTGTGTGAGTGAGTGACTCAAGACTTTGTGTGATACGATTTATGGATGGGTTGAGACTGAGGATGAGGAATGAGAGATGGAAAAAAACCAGACTAAATGAGTAAAGAGGGAAATAAAGAGAGAAAGTGATGTACTTACTGACGTAGAAGGTGGTGGGTGGTTCTGTGCCCTCAAACCTCAGGTCCAGAAGACTGCTTGTTTTAGAGTCATGACGAAGCCATAGTGAAACCCCCAAGATTACACAACCAGCCAGCTGAGGAAGAGAAATTGTGTGACTTTAACACACTTGGTCACTGTTATTAAATGCACAAAATAAACCAGCAAGACTTTTTGTGAACTTTATACATGTCATTTTTCTCTAATCTTTGAGGATTTACACATTTAGATTTTTTTTCATCTCAACATTTAAAGTACTGTGTGGATGCATTTTGTCAGTCTCTTGTAGTCTGCCTATTTTCCATTCAACAAAGAGAAAGAGAGACACATTCTTTGAGGCAGGGGGAGGGAGGGATCTTGTTACAGACCCCATCTAGAGGCCCATAGTGCAGAGGGTTAAGAATATCAAAACATCACTGTCCGCCACAGCAGTATGATTCAACCCGCTTTCTCTTTACACGGCTCACAGTGATGAGCATTCAGTTGAGTGAGGCCCATAAACACATGGCATATTCACAAGAGAGACTCTTGTGGCTAGGGGGAGGGAGAGATAGAAAATGGGGGAAAAGTAAAGAGGGGGTAGGCAGTCGAGAAGACCATTTAAAGTAGCGCTACAATGTGTGGTATTGTATGCGCAAGCGGATAAGAAGAGGGAAAGTTAAGGCGGGGGAGGGGCGACTGCAGCAGTGGTTTATTTGGCTTTGTTTCTACGACTTTATTTACAGCGAAATCACTGTCAAATCCGACAAGAGCTGGGCCCTGTGAGAGCAGCTGGATCTCGTCAGGAATGCGTAGGCTCTGTGGAGGAATGCAGAGTGCAGATAAAGAGCACTGGAGACCACCAAGAACATGGTGGGTGCCGTTAGAAGCAAGGCGACGCACAGGGGAGAGTAACGGGAATGTGAGACAGAGCAAAGACCATTAGCAGGAATGCTGAGATGGGGAGAACGCGCAGCTCTGGCTGTGAAAACAATAGACGGGTACTTCCTTCCTTTCTCTCGTTCTGCTACACCTTTCCAATCAAGAATCCAACACTCGCACCAGCTCTACATATGCGAACAGCTGCACTGCCACAGTGATTTGCTTCAGGTCAAACCAAAAAGCATTTGTCGGTGAGGTTCTTACACACCATGCCCCCCTATAAAGGATCACAAGGGAAACACCGGGCACTTTCTCTTCTCTCTTAATGTTTTTTCCCACCATTACTGGTCTTTCACTGTTTCACACATGTTGATGTAAAAAACAACACAGCCTCTCCTCTACAAAATACATTTTGAGCATTTTTCAACATTGCTGGTATTGTGAACAAACTAAAACGATCCAAAAAATTGTTAATTGAAATAAAGCTAAAATAAATATAAATAGTAGATAAAAACTTAAACGTAAAAATGTTGCCTTGGGAACTAACTGAAATAATTTTTAAATTGAAGTACTAAAATTACTAAAACTAAAATAAATTAAAGCTAAATAAAAAGACAAAAAAAAACTAACACAAACGAAAAAGGCACGACGAGATTACTAAAATTAAAGTACGAACTGAAAATATAAAATTAAAATCAAATTCAAAATGTAATTTGTTTAAACATGTTTTATCTAATACAAGTGGTTTTCTTGGATTTTTTAATTATTTGCCTAAATTTGCAGACTAGCATGCTGAATAATAAACTAATTCTGAATAAGGAATTCTCTCTGCCTCTTTTCCAGAGAGGGTAAAAGTGTGAGAAAAAGAGTTCTTTCCATTTCTCTTTCTGTCTGTCTCAGTCTCTCTCCAAAGGCCAGATAGGCCCATTCCAGAGCTCAGGCAGCCCCGCTGCTTAGCAACTGAGTAAACAGAGGCCAGCCAAAGGGAGAGGTTCCACAGTGATGTTCATGGAGAAGCTCTGTCACTTCAAGCAACTCGTTCTCGGTGGATTCCACATTACATTCACTCATAAGGAGTTATCTGCGTAAACAGAGATTCCCCTAAACACAGGAGTTTCCAGTTGACCAGAGGTGTCAAGGGGAGTTATAACCAGAATAAGCCATTATTCATGTGGGGCGATCTGGGGGCATCCTCCCTTCTCAGTTTCCATACTTTAACTGAATTTATGAAGAAAAAGCCAGGAAATGCCATTCATTTTGTAGAGCCAAACACAAGGATTAATTTAATAATAATCTATTTGTCATACAGGATATTTGGCCCTATTACAAGCTATTATAGGCAATAATATTGCAATCCATGCTACAATGCTTTTAAATAAAAGCCAAGTATGCTCATAAAAACGTATAATGATTGAATTAAAAAAAAAATTTCATTTTTTTTTTTGTGAATTTTAAAACATCAAATGGCCTGTTTACTCAGAAAAAAAAAACATGGACAGTGACTACTCACTGACTAATCATTGCAGAATTGTGAGTTAGAAAATGATTGGTGAATAAATGCTACAGGTTTAACCTGTTGCTAAAAGTGCAAAAAATATTTAGCAGAGTGCAAATAGCCAGTACTAAGTTGGCATGAACTGAAAATTGTGATCATCTTACCTACTGTGACATTTATTTAAGTAAAACAGCTTCTCAAATGAGAGAAAAGAAGTAGATTTCATTTTGTCCACCAGGAATTGGTTGGATTGTTGCTTACTCTTAAAACGGTTTCATGAATGACAGGTTGCTGGAGGGGACTGATTGAAACTTGTCTTGCTATTGGACAACCTTTTTGCCCAGGCACACACCAGACACGTACAAAAAAACCTACTGTACAGTGTTTTTCAGTGTTTTACTGTATTTATGCAGAGCAAACATCAATATTTTGAGAAATACCTTCCTGATAGGGAAGGAAGCGTGACCCTGAGGGAAAGTATAATGGAGGGCAATCCTTGTAAACTTAGTGACATGGCCTACTTACGCTGAACAGTTTCTCTGGCAACCGAAGAAGCCAGACCAAGGGCCTGGGTTTGACGCTTGGACGGTCTGGTTTGTGGTGTTCTGTTCTTGTTGTCCGAAGGCTGGCTTATAGTTTTGGCTATCGTACAGTTTTGACATATCGAAGATGATATGTCAAAATCACCAATCGCGTTTTATTTTTTAATTTGACAGGGATGATGCATCTAGGTTTCGTTTTAATTTTTATCATTTGATTTATTTATTTAAAATAGGCAGAAAAGGCCTTCCATATACAACGACCTACACACATAAAGCTATTTAACTCAGCACAGGAAGCCAGCCATGAACTAATTTTAACCTTTATAAGAGGGTTGCCAAGGGAACACAAAGAAAAGCCAATGCCCTGGGTTGAGTATACAAAAAAGAAAAAACTGTTTGCACCATCATGTTGCTTAAAGGGCACCTATTATGACATTTAAAATGTTCCTAATGTTGTTTAGGGAGTCCCCAACAACAGTTTTACATGCATGCAATGACAAAAAACACTTTTGTTGTCGTATAATATGCATTTATTTTTACCTGATTTGCTCACCGACTCCCAAATGAATCGTTCAACGACTCATTTTCCAAACCCCTCCTTTGCGCGACGCTAATCTGCGTTGATTGGTCAGATGACCCAGCAGAGTTTACATAGATAATACTTATTGTTTAACACGGAGTACAATGATGCTTTTATCAATTAAATTGTGTTATAATAATTATTATTGTCCACTGCTTTGTAGTTTGTAGTAAAAAACTAAAAATAAGATAAAGAATGCATGTTATGTTAGCGAGCATAGCCCAGAGTTCATATTGTAAAAGCACAATCAGTCTTTGTTTGCGTTAGCCCGATGCATAAACATAACGTTTTTACAAAAATAAAAAAAATAAAATGTAGTTACGTTACTACTCTATTCTTTAAGACAACTCCGAAAACAACGACAAACACTTCACATAGGCTATCTCAATACAATTGTCATTGAAGACCTAGAAGCTAAACGGTGCTTACACAACAAACAAAATAATTATTAAGCATGCTACATAAAACATAAAAGCAACAATTATTATTAACACTTACAGGTTGTGATACGGAGGAGGAAGCTGATGCAAATACACTTGGAACTGAACCTTCCTTCATTATCAGTCGGCTCGCGAATCCCAGTTTGAGTGCATTTAAGTTGGTAAAGCAATCGTCTTGAAAATGGCGCGAGCAAAGCACAAGGCTCGGACTATACTTCTGTGGTATAGTTATATATATGAATTGTAGCCACTTAGTCTTCAAATGCTCCTCCTTGGGCAGATGAAAAAAAGTTTGCTTTTTAAGTCGCACTTCAGAACACAGCGTCTCGTCGCCATGATATTTTCCCTGGCCTTGGAGTGCAATAAGTGGGCGTATCGTATTCAAATAACTTGACAAGTTGACGTCATCTAGTCAGAGAAAAAGCTTCGGTCTTCTAACGATTCATAAAAATGACTCCGAGTCGACTCTTACTTTTGAAAGACAATAACTTTATATACGGTGCACTTTCATATTTCAAACTTTGCAGGATGTTTTTGTTCACTTAGATCTATGTTACACACTACATGAAAGGTAAATTTCAAAATTCCATAATAGGTGCCCTTTAATATTACCTGCAACGTGATGAAATTTGCATCTGCCCTCCCACATATCTCTCACACACTGTTATCAACCTGTGTGTAAGGGTCTTAGAAATAGAGCCCCCTCTCAAACCTCTCCCGTCTGTTGCCAGCAGTCCGGTGCGGGGTCTATTTTTGACCCATGACCCATGTGTGAGGTGGTTGTAGAATGCTTGGCATGTCAAAGCATGAGGCACAGAAGAAGAAGGCCCAGACATTCTGTCAAACCCCCGCACCCATTCTGCGTTAACCACAACTTACTGTCAAACTCGTCCTATATGGGTTTGGCAATGGACTCTTAGATCTAACACCTTCTTTATAGGTATTTTTCCGACACCATCTCTAAGGCTCAGTTCTCAAAGCAAAATTCTTCAAAGTAAGAAGCCATTATGCTGTTTTGAAATGTTCATTCACATATGAATGGTCTCACCACCTGTTAGGCCTGTAAAGAAATGTGTGTGGGTGTTAAACCCATTAGCCAGCGGGAAAATATGCTTCTGTTTTATGGTTGATGTTGGCTTCTTGTTTCATCTCAATGGCTACAAGAGTTAATTTCTCAATGTGCCTAAAGGCCCATTCATGCCAAGAGCAATAACCTTAAAGATAACTATAACGATAACTATATTTGCATCCACCAACGGACAATAACGTTTTCTTTATCCTAAGTGTGCACTGCAGTTTTGTCTCTGCCGCTTGAAATGTTCAAGCTCTTTAAAGGCAGGTGGATTCTGATTGGCTCTCAATGTTTTCATCCTTAATCGGCTGGGCGGGGGAATCGTTCTGAAATCGATATGAACAGTATCGTTCCTGTGTGTTGTTATCGTTATATAATATAGAATTTAATAGAATTAAATTATTACAAGCAACTTTATAGTTATAGTTATCGTCCTTCGTGTGAACGGGCCTAAACACTGCAACTGTATTGAATTTCTGTTGTATTGTTCATGAAGCCACTTTCTGGGAAGAAAAGAAGAACAATTTAGTTTTAGCACGTATAAACCTAGTGGTACTTTCTTCCGTAATTATTAATGCAGTTAAGCAATGTTCTTATTTCTTTGGTTTAGAAATAGGCTAACCAACCAAGAGACTAATTGTAAAATGTAAATTGAGACCTGATTAATCTACCAGCCATTTTGAGAGGGCAATGTGAATGCTTCACTAACAAATTAGAAAGAGCTGTAGCCTAGATGAGACATACGATGGAACACATGTGTGAATGATTCCCATTAGACTGTTTGGTAAGAGTAGGTTAAGTTCCTAAAAGTAAAAAAAAGTTACATAAAAACTTAGAAATGAATGAAGACAGAGGAAACATGACTAATGTCATTATTATACACTTGCACAATGAGTAACAACTTTCAACAGAATCTGGCTATGGTGGAATATTTTAGTACCATTCACTTTTCCAGATTCTTTTCCAAACTACAGCGAGTGGGAGGGACCAGACAACGCAAATTTATTACCGCGCTATTTTATTCCTTCAATGGGTCGCCAAGTGTGAATTGGAAAACTATTAGTTAGTAGCGTAGTTTTGTGAAATTAAAAACAAGTTTGACAGGCATAATAAACATAAGACTAGTCTTTGTGGAGAGCTTTAATTGACGACAGCTGTGATGAAGTCTTCATGGACTCCTCCGCCCTATGTCCGTTAATTCGCGAGGTCTGACTTTATCGTTTTGTCTTAACGATTCTACAATCTTGTGTAACGTTATTCTACTTAAAACATATGTATTTAGACAAATTCATGTTCAGCGAATTAGTCACAGCCTACCAGAAGTTACTCAAAATTAGCGGCACAAGTCTGCGAATTAAATTCCTGTTCATAACGGAAAACATGAAGGATAAACAGTCCTCTTAATAATAATAAAACAAAACAATGGCGGTTTCTCAGGCCAGACACGGGACCATCGCATGACCACTTACCCAGAAGATGAAATTGAAGAAGAAGAGCATGTATTTAATACATTTCGTGCATCCTTCAACGCCCACGCCCATGGTGTCGGTTTTTTGAGGATGTTTAACGAAGAAGTGTCTCGATGAAGCCGCCGTTACGCAGTGCTCGCGCAGACTGAACTCCACTCTCCGTGTCTGTGTGTTGCTGCTGCTGGGATTCAGACGACGTAAAAAGGGCGACACCCAGTTTCCTCCCCCTGAGTCCCCCTAAACACGGCCAAATAACACCATAGAAACCGTACAAAAATATGCGGTACTAAATAAATATACTGAGTAGACTGACACTCGTTCAAAATACGTAAGCTATCTGATTCATTTCCGAACATTTCGATTTTTTCTTTGTTTTGATTTCTTATTAATACAGCTCAAAAGCAATGCTATTTTATCCTCTGATGCGTTTAAGTTACACCGATTTTAAAATCGATTTGGGATTTTAAAAATAACTATGCCCTTTGTTGAATACAAATAATGGCAGGCCAGGGGTATAAATTAGATCACAGGATTTGCGTTTCACTCATCCAACATGAGTGTATCACCATCTTGTGGCGGAAAAGGAAACAGAGCTTCAGAGATTTTAAACTGTGAAAATTATAAATCTGGATGCACTAATCGTCACCACAGAAACTTTTTTAAGGAGCAAGACTGTTTGCTGAAGTTATTGTCTAACGTAAAATGGGTAACTCTCATATAACAATTATTATAAACATAATGATAAAATTAAATAAATAAATATACATTTTGAAAGTAGAAGTGCTATAATTGCGAACATTTTCAGCAGTTAGCAGGCAGCTGCAGGCAGAGGTGTAAAGTCCAGGTTCAGAAAGTAAAAGTCCTCCTCGGTATTTTGATCCTTTTTCAGCCAGATCAGCTGGCTGAGTTCATGGGTGGAATAAACGTATGGCAGGACTTTTACTTTCTAACCCCTGGACTTTACACCTCTGGCTGCAGCGCCATGTTTTACCCATGTGAAGAAAAACTTTGTGGAGACTTTTAGTTTTACTCCCCCCAAAAAAAGACAAAAAAAAGGACCACTTTCTGCCGCTAGATGTCACTAATATTTCGGTATATAGCATCAGTTGATAGTGACCAGCAGAAAAGCTGGTAAATCTAAATTAGTAAAGAAGATATAGCCTTCAGCCTATAGGATTAGAATAGGCTATACGGTTTTTATTATAACATTTTATTAAATATTTATTTTGATATAAAGCATTGGGTTACTTTGTATTTAATTGCTATACAAGCAGTAGACGAATAGGCTACTAATGGGTTAATGGGTTTCTGACAGTGGAGGTGATGCCCATGGGACCACGCACCAATAACCCACTAGTGTGAGTGGACATTATCTATCCTTTGAAGCCTAATTGCTTTTCTTCTTCACCAGAACAGGATAATTTGGGATAAATCCCATTATGTGTTTTCTGAGACGAAGCAGGAAATTGTCAGCAATGAAGATTAGAAAAAGAAACAGATAACAGCCAAATGTGAACAGAAAATAGGCCTATAGTCACCAATAATGGGATTTCTTAATAAGTTAAATCTAATTATGCACTTTGTTAATAATAATGTTTCATGATTTGAAGTTATGTTTTAATGCTTCTCAAAGATTACAAGAACTGAATGGTTTGACATAATGGACTGATACATAAACAGGTTTTACAGTCTGGTTCCCATGTACTTATTATAGTAATTGCAATAACAAGGTAATAGCTATACCCTCAACCTAAACGTAACCCACGTACCTTATATTACCCAATACTTTCTTAGTTAAGTACACTGTAAGTAAACATACCAAAATAAAGTGCAACCAAACATATACATTTAATTTAGTGTTAGAAATTAACTTTTTTTTAAAGAAATATTTGTTTATAATTTATTTTTATTGAGTCTATGCAAGGGCATTTTCATACAACCAAAAATCAAATGAACTTCAAATACAGCCTATATGCAAAAAAAAAAAAAAAAAAAAAATGGACTTCTAAGTTATTATTATAAATTAGCAATAAATAATTTGTCAGTCACATTACACATCACATACATTTGGATGCAATTGTTGTTTATTTCACATTCCGTGTTTTCAGAGTGGATCTTATTTTATTTTTATTAATGAAAACAAACTCATCATCATATTAGATATGCTACACTCAACAACAGTGAGTTCAGGTAGCCTATCTGACAGCTATGTGTACAGTGTCTTCAGAAGCACTGCTAAACCAATAACTTAATAATCGTAGAATACTTAGAATAAGCAGGCTTATTAACAAATACAATTCTCTATATTTACCCCCAAATTTAAATATCTTGGGGGTGTCACCATTTTTGCCCCAAACCCTATTTGATTTCTGACCCTGCTACATCACACTTAATAGCCTATTATTGTCTGGACTTTCAGTTTAGCAAATATGTTTTGTGTTAGCTGCTGTGCAGTGTGTAGGCTATACAGCTAGCCACACATCTCATGAAACCTGCGGAAACAGGATGATGAGGGGAAAGCACAGCATGGCGCAGCCTCAATTATTTAGTATGTCGTTCTGAATCGAGCTTTCCACCGTCAGAAACCATCACAATATCTGATCTCGTGCACGCGTCGACTCAGCCACTCAGCAATTGCGCATGCGCGTCGGTGGGCTCTAGAGAAGGCTCATGTTGTCTCTCCGCAGGAATGACGAGTCTCGCTCCACTCTCATCGACAGGCACGCGCGGAAAAGGAGACTGAACATATTCATATGGTGAAAATGAAGAGGATACGACCAATCACTTCCGAACAAACACAGGAGGACCTCGCCAAACTGGACATTGTAGGGACAAAAGAAGATTTTTAAAGGACCCCTCGTCTTCCACTTCAAACCTGACGTCTCCTGTGCAAGTATAGCTTCACATCCTGTGGCAAAAAAAAGTCTAGATGTGATGACTGTCGTGATTGTTAACAAACGGCTTCTGGTCGTGGGCATCTGGACATGCTTTGAAGAAAACGACTGATCATGTCAAATCGAAAAACCCCTTAAAATGTGACCGTTTCTGTACCCTCGATCCCTCCACTTTGTCGGATTTGAGGAGTCTACTGAGAATCAGGGCAGTGCATGTGTTTCGTTTTGGAAAGAGGAGGGAAAGCGTGCGCCCTGGAGCTGTCCGTTCAGAACCACACACACACACACAAACACACACACACGCATTACTCTGCCACCAGCGGTGCACCACAAGCCATCAGCCTCGCACCTCATCTGGACCTGATGGTGTGGCGCGCAGATTTATGACATCCTCTGCATGCATTTGGTTTGTTTAACATCTTTATTTTCTCATTTTCTCTTGGCATCTGAAGGCAATCTCTTATTCACCTGACAAGAACATTAAACGCTCATGCACCGATTTTCTGCAGATGAGTGTCCTTTGCGCACCTGTTTTTCTGCGTTTAATCATCCCAGTCTCCTTTTTCAGTTGCCTATCAATTGCGCTCATGTATCCTCCAGGTCTTTCAGCGTTTTAATTCCTGGCCCGGGCTCGAGATATGCCTAAAGGACGAGATGGGCCAGGGCGACGAGAAAGACCGTGTTGTGATTAACGTGGGAGGGATTCGACACCAGACCTACCGCAGCACCCTGCGCACTCTCCCCGGCACTCGTTTAGCGTGGCTCGCCGAGCCTGATGCCCACAGTCACTTTGACTATGACGCCCAGATCGACGAGTTTTTCTTTGACCGCCACCCCGGCGTTTTTGCACACATTCTCAATTATTATAGGACTGGCAAGTTGCATTGCCCCGCTGATGTTTGTGGCCCTCTTTATGAGGAAGAGTTGGCTTTCTGGGGCATTGATGAGACAGATGTGGAGCCCTGCTGCTGGATGACGTACCGGCAGCACCGGGAGGCCGAAGAAGCGCTGGACAGTTTCGGTGGAGGGCCACCTGAAATGGGGAACGATGATATGGACACAGAAGTTTTGGGTGATCCAGGGGATGGAGACGATGAACTTGAGATGACTAAACGGCTTTCCCTCGGCGACTCGCCTGATGCCAAAGGTGCAGGGTTGTGGCAACGTTGGCAGCGTCGTGTTTGGGCGCTCTTTGAAGATCCGTATTCTTCGAAATATGCAAGGGTGAGTTATGAACACACGTGGCAGCTCTGTCTTTAGCCCTGATATTCATATTTGTAACATACCCAAGCACATGTTGCATTGGATAAGAATAGCATGTCTATTAGTGTTCTTGAGTTGATGTTATGAGTTAGGCCTAATTTAAAAAATATATTAACAATACAGTTCATTCAATATATATATATATATATATATATATATATATATATATATATATATATATATATATATATATATATATATAGCCTATTTATACACACAACAACTGCCCGGAGACTGTAAGACTGTAAAAGGTGAAGGAACAGAATTATATTTTTGAATAAAAAGTTTGACGTAATATTTTGTTATTTCTTGAAAACAAGCAGTGAAGCAAATATAGAAATATTTATTTACAGTTGAAAACTTTTCCCTTCAAATCCAAGTCATTAGGCTTAACCGAGTGATTAACCGACATGGAGGTAGCCATTTTGCCATGTGACAAGAAAAAAAAACATAAAACAGAGAAGACTTCTTTATCCGCGTGACTACTTTTTTTTCCCCTGGTCAAATGAAGTGACCCTATAAGAAAATATACTCCATGACTCAAAAATCTTAAATATATATAAAATGGAAAATAATGAAGTTGCACGTCCATGCATTCAAGGTGCAAAGAAAGTATAGCCTATACATTTTACTTGATGTTATACAGCACTTGTCATGCTTCAGAATGTTGAAATGTTATAGGCTAAAAACTATACTATTATTGTAAGATACATTTTTTTAAAGCAACTTATGAAATATGTATAAAAAGAGAGTAACCTGGCACATGTTTAGATTTTTAAAGGATTTTTCCTTTTTATAATTGACATTATTTGAACTACGAAAAGCTTTTGTAGCTTATGTCACTTCTGCTAAAGGGCTGAAAGCTGATCACAATGCTCAATTGAAACAAACGAGAGGCAACTGGTTGTCTATAGCCTATCTGACAGTGTTTTCGATTGAATTATATTCCTTGGGTTTCCTTTGGCGTTATTAGTGATAGGCCTATATCAAACCAAAGCGATATATTCGGTCACCCTGGGGGAACACGTGCAGTCATTCCAGGCGTCTTGCATGTAGCCATTGATCGACTGCTCCTCTGACTGCAACACTGCTGTGCCACGCGCCGTGAGATGCCTTCCCCGCCGCGGGCGTGCTCGTGCACAAATTAATCACTCCGGCAGGACATTAAAGAGAATACATCACGAAGCAAAGGCTTTTATTAATTTATGTGCCCATGCTGCTTTGAGATAAGACACACAAGGCCGATATAACATCATTCTGATCAGGAGGTCTGAGTGACAGCACTTGAGATGCTAGATTTAGTGTTACGTGTTGAGCATTAGTTTGGTCCTGTCAGACTTTTATAGTGGGCATTAGCTGTTGTAATGTGTACTGTATTTGATGTAGGCTGTAGATCAAACAGCAGGGCTCTAGCAAAGCCAAGGTCATGGCTTCAATTGCAGGGAATGCAAAAACTGATCAAATATAGCCTATCTACTTTCAATGCAAAGTTGATTTTTATAAAAGTGTCAGCCAAATGTGGTGACTTTTATAGATTCTGTACATGGCCAATTAATGGCCAGTCTGGTTTGGACAATTATCGGATTGGCCTGTTTGTTTTATGCCTGATGTTTAATAGGAGTAAAATGGACCAGGACTACTGCCAAGATCTGGGTATTACACCCTATTGGCTACTGAACGCTGATAAACGAGTTAAGGAATGTCGATGTACAGTAAGAAGTAGAGTAGATTTATGCCAGGAATCAGTCAATCAGATGAAATGATTCTGTGATTGGACAACATTGAACTTCTCAAAGCCAGAGAAGTGTGCTATTATACTAAGGGAGTATGTTTTCGCAACAAGAAATGTATGACCATACAGTACCGCAGAGGTGGACAGTAACAAAGTACATTTACTTGAGTACTTAAGTACACATTTTGAGTATCTGTATACTTTGAGTATAATTTTTTCTGGAAACTTTTACTTTAACTTCACTACATTTGAAAGACAAATACCGTACTTTTTACTCCACTACATTTCTGTCAAGGGCCTTGAGTAGAAAGTAGTAACGTCGGGGATGATTTGGGTTGCAGGGGTTGCATTTTGGTTGTAAATGAAAGTCTGATTGACGTCAGAACTCGACTGATGTTGGTTTCTGACGTCAACTGATTTTCAACCACAATACAACTGTCTGTCCACTGTTGGAGATTAACGTCAATCTGACATTGGATTCTGACATCAATATGATTTTAATTTTCAACGTTGGGTTTGGTCTTCTAAATGCGAATTTTGTCATTGTTTTGGAGCACACTAGCTTATAGATAACAAGGCTAACATATTCATACTAAAAGCCAAAAAACTGGGAACAGCCATTTGGGTGTCCGAAACCATTGTGGACGTTATTGAGTACACTTATTCAATCCCACTACTGGAACTGTGTTCTAGAAATAAATGTGATATTGATATGAGGGTAGGCAGGCATAGATTCAGAGGCATAAGGTTCTGTATTACATGCAACAATGCAACAATAATAAAACAATACATTGACATTTACTTTTTACTTTTGATACTTAAGTACTTTTAAAAATGAGTACTTCTGTACTTTTACTTAAGTAAACATCGGTCTTTACAACTTTTACTTGTAACGGAGTAATATTTTACCAGTAGTATCTGTACATTTTACTCAAGTAAAGAAGTTGTGTACTTTGTCCACCTCTGCCCGCTTAATTGTTTGTAAATTATTTGTATTTTAATTGCAAACAATAATTCACAAAACGTTCATTTATTTGATGCTATTTACACATTACAGGTTTCCATCTTCACAATTTTTTAAAATATGCAGCAAATGTATGTTTTGTTAGTTCGTTTGGATGATGAAAACACTCACCAAAATATTTTTAATAATGTGGCATATAAAAATATGAGTATTTAATATGAGTAATTTTAATGTTATTAATGTATTTTCCTGTCATTATTTGTATATTACATGTATATTCATGTTTATGTTTTTTTATGATTAATGTTTGTGAAGTGCTCTGAATCAGATCTGAGCAAGTCAGCCTTATAGCATACGATCAGTGAATCAGCTATTCAGCACATCTGAATTAATAATAAAAAATGAGTCATACATCTGAATGAACTGCAGGATTTACCCAACACACAATGGACATGCCTCAGACATTCTTTATGTTTATTGTTCCTGCACGTGTGTGGGAGCATGATATTGAGAGTGAAAGAGAGACAGAGTTGTTGTTATCCCGTTGTCATCTGGCAGATGTTTGCGCTGGTTCCCAAAGGCACCTGATATTTTTATGTCCTTGGCAGGCAAGATGCTGCATTTTACAGTGTATGTCTTGGGAATAAGTTGTCATGGCAACGGTTTCAGAGCTCTGATGAAACCGATGAAAGCTGGTCTTCCTCGTGAGATTTCAGGAAAACGTGGCAAACCTCTCTGGAGGCTTTTTTTTGTGTCTATGTACATTTTTGCCCCTGTCTGTGTTGTATTTCATATCCATCCTTTAGTATGTAGTTTTGTTTATCCAGTGATGAAATATAAGCTAATATATGAATAAAACACTTTAGGGCTGGGCGGTATGAAAATGTCAAACGTAACAGATTTTTTTATTCCGTGCTTGACACTTCTGAACTTCTCTTGATTAAAGCTCCAGGTGACGGGTTGCCAGATATCACAAAAAGAGCAAAACAAGCCCCTTTAAAATGCAGTTTAATAAGCAGACATGGCAAAAATGTACCGGGGAACACATTTAAACATAACTAGTATTACTAATATCCTACAAAATTAAAAGGAACTAACTCATTTATTATGGATAGAATAGTTGAATATAAAATATTCAGATATTATAAACTGATTGATTAAGTAAAGCAATAACATGAGATTGAAGAATTATTCAGCAACACTTTATTTAAAGTTTAATTGCACCTATGAGTTGTATTTAATATCAATCAGTTGGGGGCAGTTCATCTAAAAGTTTATGAGTGTGTTTTGTTTACTATATTTAGCTATCAAAATGGTTTACCAAGTAAATAATTTACCAAATAAAAGGAAAAGAAAAATCAAGTACTTTTCATTTCTACAGCATTTGTTTTTTTTATAATACAAAGCCCTTTTTGTCGATTTTTTGAGAATAACTACATATATAAATAACCATATCATGAAATATATCGTTACCGTGAAATAAAATGAGTTACACCGTGAAACTGAATTTTGGTCATACCGCCCACCCCTACCCTAAAACACTGGAATGAAATAAAAATCTTCAAGCACATTAGAGAAAGTGAGAGCTGTTAGTTCCCAAAGGTTTAGTTTGTAGTAGTTGTTATAGTTTGGAGGCTTATAATGATTAACAAATTAACATGAACCTTTGCCAGACCACAACTTATACCACGTATTATTCATACACCAGATTAATTATACAAAATAATAAAGACAATTTGCTTAAAATACAGCCCATACTCAGCCCAGTTGTCCTATGTGATATTCCCATACTGTCCCATTGTCCCAGGAGGCCATCTAGGCCATTACATGCTCCAGTGGACCTTGCCTTGTACAATAACAGGAAAAGTGTTGGTAATTGATGCACTGGTCGATATGTGAATGCACCTGCTGGCTGATTCCTGGATGAGGGAATTGGCATGTCTCCCAGACTTCCTTCTTCCTTCCAGGCTCTCCCAATGGAAGCCCCAAGTGGGACAGAGAATGGATGCTGGGATTTACAGTATCTAGTTATCTTGTCACACTTGTCTTGTGAGAAACAAAGCAATTGTCACTTTCCGCCACATCTGCCTGTGGTTAATAACAACTTTTTTAACAAAGATAAAAATAAGGGAGCATGAGCTTTTTTCATGAGCAATAATGAAATATTTATATAGCAGATACATTTTTAAGTGCATTGCAGGTCTATTAACATTTAATAAAAGATTCAGGACATTAAGGTTGTAAAAATACTGATCCAGTTAAAAGCTTATAGTGGGATGTGAAAGTATCAGTGACACTAACAGCTGTTTAGGATAAACAGTAAGATTTTATTTCAGATTGTACGGAATAATACATACATATATATATATATATATATATATATATATATATATATATATATATATATATATATATATATATATATATATATGAAATAACTATATAAATATAAATAACTGGAATCCGATACTTTGTCATGTGCATATGGGAAATAAAGTCGCAATAAAACAGAAATAGTGACAGATGTTTTCTTCTTTATTGTGGCGTACGTCCAAGTGTAACGGATTATTGGGGGAAAAATGGGGCGAGGACTTGGTTCTATCCATTGGTTGTTGATTCGACTTTACAATGTGGGTGTTCTTATACTCAAAAAGGAATAAAAATTATAGTTTGCAGTCAATTCTGGAGGGAAACTGGTTTGTGGACTAAAGTGGACTAAATGATTGGAGAAGTTCTGCATATGTCACCAGAGAGAAGTCTGTCAGTTTTCTTTTTGTCTCCTACAGAAAATCTTACATGTAAAGAAGGATGAAGACAACTCCAAGTGTCTTTTTCAGTCCTCTGTTTTTATCCTGGCTGTTAAGAGTTTGTTGTCACAGTAAGATCACATGATCTCCCACCTCAGACTCTTGTTTCTTTACCTGCAGAGAGGGAGGATTCACACATTATCACCTTTACCTCAACACCCCGACTCCCTCCAGCCCCGACCCGCTCACCCACTGTTCAGATACTGTCATAAACACAGAGCAGAAAGCACTTTCCTCTCCACACTAAATCACAACAGGACTGTCCCCTGCCCCTTGGCAGATCCAAAACAGCCTAATTACAAACAAAACAAGTTAGATGCCTAGAGCTGACAGAGCTCATGACTTTTTAATAATTATAATATTTATCAAAGAGACAGGGCTCTTATGTTCTTGCATGGGCCACAGATTAAAATTTAAGAGGGTCAAACACTTTCATGAGTCATTTTAAAATTCCTTTTTTTTTTTTTACAAAATATAAAAATGGAGGATTTTTAAAAAAAAATAATCTGCCCATATATGTTTGAGAATGTTAATCCACAAGTAAACATTTCCATCTTAAAAGGTTAAACTCATGAAATCAAGTGACAATCTTTTTTTTAACGTAATCATAATAATGTGCACAATCATGCACTGTGATGTTTGGACACACATTACAATTCAGGTATACCATCTGTTATAATAAACTGGGTGTTTTTGTTCAGGCCAGGTTACACGCTCTGTGTGTGCTTTGCTGTGTGTTTGCAGACTGTGGGTACCAGGGCTCCAGAAGATTGGAGAGTGATCAGGTATAACAGGTCCCTCTGTGTGTTATTTGTTGTTCTTTTATGCTGAGCCATTAAGCATGGCTGTGATTTAAATGGAAAGAGTCTTGACTGGTGCCTGGTCCAGCTTTTAAACTGAACATGCAAGCTAAAATTTTATATCTCTGTTAGCAGTGTCTTTCAAGACAAGAAACTCCTTAAAATGCAATGCTGGGATCGCCTCTGATCGTAATATTTACTGTCAGTGTTAGTTCTGCCCACCTTATTTTTAACATAAGAATGAGCATGGCCATTTTTAACTTGCAAGGCTTTCGGTGTCAGCCACTTCCAGTTATTTTAGCTGTACAAAACAGTCTGTTATGCTGCATGATGTTGCAAACTGATATTTGTTATATCAGGTTATTTTAGAGTAATCATAAACACACTGCATGCGCATTTAGTTTTACAGAACTTAGATATTCTTATTTACCTATTTTGGATAATGAATCAGAAGTCTTGCACATTCACAGGAAATAGCTTACTTCTGCTTTGAAAAATAAGGTTGGTAAGTGCTGGAATATTTCGAGACAGAGTAAGAAATTGGGAACATATGGTAGAGCATTTTGGTGGATTTATGTAATATTTATTTTTTTATGTAATATAAGACAGCATGAAAAATTGAAACAGGCCTGAAAGAGGTTTCCCAATCCCTGAATTCATTTTTATTTAATAGAACACTTTTCTCTCTGCCTTGTGGCCACAGGCACATTTATTTCTTTTTCCTTAGAATGTATTCCCTTCTCTGTCTCCCTTAGTGAATAATTTGTTTACATGCTCATTTTCATTGTTATGGTGCAGTTCAAGTTTTTCTCTTGGAGACAGTATTCAAAGACATCGGACATTAGCACCGGCAGCCATGGAATGATTAGGGGTCAAGGCTAGTGATAAGACAGACCTACCTGTTGTGAGACGTCTAACCCTTCTCTCATCCGAACCTTGGAGTGAGACTTGCATAGATTCTAGCTATATAAATGCAGAACAGAAGTCAGCCCCAGAGGAAGCCTACAGTGATTAACGTTAATTAGACTGCAGTAGCAGAGCAGAGCCCAGACCCCCTTAATTACCGGAGAGAGTGGAGAACCTTGACACAGCATGCATGGCAACCTCGGGCTCGTTCCACTGAAAATGATCTGCTGAGAAAGGGACAGAGTAAGGTACTCCTTATCTGTAGCGAAAAAAAAGGCAAATTACACACACACACACACACACACACACACACACACACACACACACACACACACACACACACACACACACACACACACACACACACACACACACACACACACACACACAAACCCTGCTGTCCCATTCCCCCTAATTTTTAGGACACCCTTTATTTCTGACTACGGTACCCCGCCCCATTGCTCCCAGTTCTGTCTATGAGCAGTAAGTAGAGCAGGACACCCTTTTAAAAAGCTACAGGGCAGTGGCTCTAGAGACCCAGCAACTGTGAATAGCCTTGATACCATGAGCCATGAGAATTTGGTGATAGATGCTCAAACTGGGGCACCCAAATGCGAAGAGCCCTGGTATTATGGTGGATTTTGCATTAAAGGGATAGTTCACCCTAAAATTTCAATTCATGTAATTAATTACTCACCCTCATGTCGTTCCAAACCCGTAAGACCTTAATTTATCTTCGGATCACAAATTAAGATATTTTTGATGAAATCTGATGGCTCAGGCGGGGCTCCATTGAAAGCTATTTAATTAACACTTTGAATGCCCAAAAAACAAGGAATGCAAAAAGTGCTGTGCGGGGTGTAAATTCAGTATCTCTGTGCTCTTTCAGTGTAGGGATGGTTCAGCTCATAAAAAAACAATCCAAGGCACTTGAGTAAATTGTTTTTAGAAAAATATAAAAAGCCTTTATTCTTTCATGGCTTAGGTACTTTAAAAACAGGTGACAAGCAACTGATGAGCTAATGAGCCTTCATCAGGATTTTATGATCTTCATGATATATGTTAATCTACGTAACGTATTGTATCTTCATAACAATACGTTATATTGTTGTTACACTTGTGAGTTAATAAAATGTAACTTTGTGTAAAATAGGCACATACATACATAATATCAATATATCAGGCCCCTGAATCTAATCAAATCGTATCATGGCATGTTTTGAGGCATCAGCAAATATCATATTGCTGACTAGGAGAATCAGAGTCAGGACATTATTGTGATGAAACGCCTACGGCCAAAACACAACCATGCCGATATAGAGCAATATCGCAGGGCTACTCGTGTGATATAGCTCATACACTGGCAACAAACTCACCGGAACCCCTTTTTCCTTCAGAACTGCCTTTTTCTTCGTGGCATAGATTCAACAAGGTGGTGGAAACATTCCTCAGAGATTCTGTTCCATATATTGACATGATAGCATCATGCAGTTGCTGCAGATTTGTCAGCTGCATGATCGAATCTCCAGTTCCACCACATCCCAAAGGTGCTCTATTGGATTGAGATCTGGTGACTGTGGAGGCCATTTGAGTGTAGTGAACTTATAAGAAACCAGTTTTAAATGATCTGAGCTTGGTGACAAGGCACGTTATCCTGCTAGAAAGAGATATCAGAAGATGGGTACACTGTGGTCATAAAGGGATGGACATGATCAGCAACAATACTCAGGCTGTGGTGTTTAAACAATGCCCAATTGACCGTTCGCAAAGACCCGCCCCCTTTAGTTACTGTTGCTATGTCCGACAAACTACGCCACTCTTACGCCCCACCATGTTCTCACACAGTGAAAAATACATCGCGGAGCAGTGAGGACACTGGCAACGTGCTGACAGACAGGACAGACCAGGTTACTTTTGATATTAAACAAAGTCTCAACTTTCAAATTTGGTAATTTTGTAGAGAAATTTAAACAATAAATTCTGTTTTGTGGCTCTTTAATGAGTCGGACAGATCGCTGTAGAGCCTCAGTTAAAGCTCGATTGTAACAAGTGGTTATTTGACTTACTGTTGCCTTTCTATCAGCGTGAACCAGTCTGGCCGTTCTCCTCTGACATGCAGCATTAAAAGCAAAACAATTTGTACCATTATCTGTAAACCCTAGAGATGGATGTGTGTGAAAATCCCAGTAGATCTACTAAACAACTAAACAAACTAAACAATAAAATAACACTTCAAATGATTTTTTTTCCAAATGTTTTCTGTCATGTTTGGACTTAGTAAGTTATCTGATGCTAGAAAAACGGGAATATGACGTCATGATTGACAGCTTCTCTAAACAAAGTAGTCACCTAGGCACCAACAGACTTTTTGGGGGATTATCTGGAGGAGATTGGAGCTTCAGATTTAATTTCTACATGTCCATAACTGTTTATTTCACACTGACATAATGAGTTGTTCTGCAGTAAGCTGTACTAACGGTTTCTGAAAGTGAGGGTCCCAGGTCCCAAATCAGCGCAATGCCATCGCCATATTAGGACTTTGGCGGCTTCAGTTTTCACCAATGGAAGAGAATGAAGGGGCGTCGTCCATCTTTTTTTACAATCTATGATCAGCACCAACAACCATCAAAGTCACTTAAATCCCCTTTCTTTCCCATTCTCATGCTCAGTTTGAACTTCAGCATCTTAACCATGTCTACATGCCTAAATGCGAGTTGCTATGTGATTGGCTGATTAGATATTTGCATTAAAGGTGCTCTAAGTAACTTATTTTACGTTAACCGAACAGCTTCGGAGTCATTGGAATAGTTATATAACTTTTTTTGGGTTGAATGGTGGTCGTCTCGCACCCCCGAGCGCCTGTGAGCGGAAAAACCACACTTGCAACTTTGGGGCGTAAGATAGGGCCGCATCAGGAAGTATCGCGTGATATCAAGTCTCGGGATGTAACGAATTGCTTTACGGCATATATGATATCATTCTAAGTATCATACACACCTCAGTGGACATGGCTCCGTGCGTTCGCCGGCGGCTTCTCTGAAAACAAATGCACGTGACCAGAAGGAGAAGATGGGAGGGGGGAAAGTTGCCAATGGTTTTACGACAGTTTTCTCAAATATCTATTCCGAAACTATAGGGGGAGCTCTAAAAAGAAACCTGGGAGAAAACAGCGAAGAAATTTCCAAACCTACTGAGTCCTGCTTTAACAAGTAGTTGAACAGATGTACCTAATAAAGTGTCCGGTAAGTGTGTATATAATATATAGGCTATAATAAGTACGATATTTTCAATATAGAAATTTTATTATAAAAATATTATATTTTGTGGTTTGGAATGACGAATTTTATCCCCTTAGTATCTCGTAGAAATAATTTTAACTGACAAAAGGTTAACTCAAACAAGCAAATATGTTTATTAAGGTAACTTGAACGTTGCATCAAATCTGCACTTTAAATATTCAATTTTCAAATAAGAAAAAAGTTCATTTTAAAACAGTACGTCTATTGCAGTGTTCATTTAGAATTTAGCCTAAAAATCATGGGATGTTTAAAATCCTGTTTTATCCTGAAGGGAGATCCCAGAATAGAACAACACATTAATCTGTGCTTAAAACAAAGCACACAGTGAGAGCTTTGGGTATAAAGTAGCCTACTGCAGGAGGGGCTGGAGAAGCGCTTTCACTGCAAGAGCTCTCTGTGAAAACAGGAAGATAGCTGATATACCTTTCTTTTTAAAATGCACTCTATTAGTCAGATCACTGTTTGTTGTTCGGAGAGAGTTTCTATCTTTGTTTCTGTGACTACAGTAAACAATGAGTGAACATGATTCTTAACCCAACCTGTCCATCAGGGGTAATTCATCTGTTTGAATATGGAAAATGAAAAGAATCAATATCACAGGTAAACATTTGTGCTGACAATGCCATTCAACCGTGCATGAACTGGTCATTCAGAATCTACCACCTGTCAGCCTCACAGAAATGAACGCTTTAATGGCTATTGAGGAGGGGTGGCGTATTATTCATATAGCAGAAAGACATTTGTGTAAACAAGAGAAGATAACTGATACCTTTCATTTTAATGGACTTTATGCTTCCTTTGCAGATTAGTCAGACCACTGTCGACCACAATGTTGAGGCAGAGCCAGCTGTCTGTTTTCTACAGTCAATAAGCGAGGTTATTTTTTCAACCAAAACAGTCCAGCAACAGTGTTTTATCTGATTCGGAATACAGAGAAGAGTGATGCTGACAAAGCCATTGAACATGGACATTAATAGAGAATGTGAAGCTGATGTCACGCCGTGTTGAATTCTGGGTAACTATCTTGTTTAGACGCCATATAAGGAGGATCGTTCCACATGACGTTTCTGTTTTTGTGATTGTGAAAAATGACGCTAGCTCATTCATGCTGCATCATGAATTGCCATAGTAACTCACATCACCGTCCAGGGAGAAAACTGGACAATGTAATATGCAACTCATTCAAATGAACTTGCATGGTACTCCAAGGAACATGGCCCAAAATTAAAAATTTAATTTAGTGTTTTCATGTATAGTGTACGATTCTCCTAGACAGAAAATGTAATACATGCACAGACTTTTTCACATTCACAAGCTGCATTTGCATACATTAAACTTCCTGAAGACCTTCTTTCCATTTTTCTTAAGAGTCTCATAATCATTTGAGAAACCGCTCCAAACAATTCAGTGTGTAAATTGGCTGCCTCGTTGATTCAGACTGAATCATAAACCAATTCAGATCATTTCGACCTGTTCACGTAAAGAACTGATTCTAAAGTGATTCTTTCAAGAATCCGGCATCGCTCTGATTGTAAACAGACGACAGAAAAATAGGAGACACGTGCCATGCTTTAATGTTGTTCGGGAAAATATTTATCTTGTCTTAATCTCCCGTTATGTACACTTGTGGACTGAATGTAAGAGGTCAGGCAGGGGTCCTGGTTCCTTATAAGAAACTTTCGTTAATGAAGGGAATCATTATAAATATATATGATACTGTTTGCTATGGGTGGGAATCTTTTAGAATTTCACGATTCAAATCAAATCCTGCGCCCCGAGGATAGACGCCGAGGGGTGCCGTCGGTGCGTACATTCATAGAAAACAAAAATTGCCCCCTTTACTCTTAAATAGGGCACTATTTGATGGAAATGCCATTTGTAGTGGATTTCCAAAACCATAGTGGACATTATCGAGTGCACTCATTCAATCCCATAATGCACTTCAATAACAAGTGTACAACTGATACACTCAATGGCTAGAGAGAATACCCATAATGCATTGTGAGGGTAACGACGAATGAATTCCCACATCTCGCCAGAAGATGGCGTCCGAGGCTGAATCATCCATTTTCCAAACCACTGGTCCAATGTGGGTACAGCGGAATAGAGTGGTGCAGGTATGACGTCAGAACCCGGAAGTCTAATTCGCTGCTGGTTCCTTCGAGATTTTCCTATGGGGGGTTTCCATTTATGAGTAAAATAAAGCCAGTGATAAACATATCTTGACAATACTTTGACGTTTTGTTCTACATAACAAGCACACACACCCCAAACTGTATTATCTAGTTCCAGTGCCTTTGATTCGTTCGCTTTTGTTTGAACGCTTTTGCTTCGTTCGTTGAAGCATTTTGTATATACAAGTATTTACACATATTAAGAAATTTGCTGGGGAAAAAAGTGAGAGAATGTTTCTTTTGTTTATGTGTTTATAAATATTTATAGTACCGGTAGTCAACATTTGAAGTTGATCAAAGTTATACATTCATTTTGAACAATACCCATTCTTGTCTTAGGACAACTTTGATTAACTTTTTTGATCCACATCAAATGTTGACTACCGGTACTATATATAGATAGCCTACACACATAGAAAGCAAATCTCTATATTGTGACTATACTATACTGGATAACCGTAAAAGAACATTTTACCTTCAAGGACCTAAAAAGTGTATTCTGTGTTTTATTCTTAATTGTACAATTATTAATCTGCACATAGACTATATCTAGGCTACGTTTCTCTTAAATGACTAATACATGTTTATGCATTATAAAAACAAGACAGCTAGCATTAAATTGCATTCACCTTCTATTTATTTGTGACCTCATGAAAGGCTCAGATAGGACATTTAATCTGCAAGTGAAATGCCCACTCGTAACTCGTAACCTCCTCGGACAAACCATGATAAGTAGGCCTACGTTTTTGACGTTGTTTGACTTGCTTCATCTGCACCAAACACAAGAAAGATGTCATCCACATTGTACGAACAAATGTTCCTTTCTGCTAAGAAAGAAATTAAATGTAAGCATCAAGACTGCGATAGGATTTAATCGCATCTCTCGTGTAAGTTACACGCAAGCAGCCGCAACACGTAGGCCTAACGTTAATCAGACTATTCAGGCTATTCAATGTCTTATTTAAAGGGTCCGGTAATTCCAATCAACGTTTATTTTCAGTTTTTGAGATTGTCTATTGTTCGTTAACACGGCTTGCACGTCTACACTGAACACGCTTCTCGTGTGTTAAAAGTACGTCATGTACACATAAGAAGTGGCAAGGTCGCAAGAAAAGCTTAACGTGCAGGTAACTACATTATTTAAGGCTATTTTCTTTTTATTAAGATATTGATATAGGAACTGTTGTTGTTGTTGTCGTCAAGTAAGCTTCATTCATAATTCTTTCCCTGTAAGCATTGCGTTCTCTAAACTGTCCGGGTGCTGCACTGCTCTCCCAGTTGACTGAGAGTCCACTCTCTGTGTTTCGACAACATCAGGTTAATAACAAACATTTATAATTTTTTTATATGAATCGGTAGAAGATATAGGCTAATCGCGACTCGTATGTGAATTGATTCCACCCCTACTGTTTGCTGAGATGGTGTGTTTTATGCACAGTTGATGATAAATATAGGGAAATTTAGGCAGAAAGTGATGTATGCTCAGCTGTGTTAATACGAGTTGCTCCATTAATAATCATTTGGACAATGCTGTTGTCATTTGTGATCTAATAGTGATAACATGAACAAACATGATGAATGAAGCTCTTTAACTAGTTTAATTAACTGACCGAGTTCATAAATCTATTTACGGGTGTTAATTTTGTATAGTGTATACTAAAATACCTTTATTACTTTCATACCAGTAAAAAATGTCATTAAGCTTTTAGGTGAAGTGTATCTGTGCCATAGTGACACCAAGCAGAATTGCAAAAATATTAATTGATAAATAAATAACAAAACCCTTTCTTAAAAGTTTCAAACCCTTCCACTGCAAAATGCAAAAAGCATGCACATGTGAGAGATTTGAGAAGCTCCTTGCTGGCCAAAGGCAATTGAATGCATCAATTAATGTGTTCTAGATTTTTATTTCTTACACAACAAATAGGCTAACATGCAGCCCGCAAATCAAGGATTACAATAAATCATGTCAAAATCATGTTTTTGCAGACTGAGACAAATAATTTTTTGATTGTGTAGCATCCTCCTTCTGTTTGCTTTTAAACGACAAAACACATTTGCACTTAGTAGCGGTGGATTTCACTCATGGATCAATATCCAGAGCTTTTAAAAAGACAGGCTGTGTCCATGTGTAGCCTACTGCACACAATGAGCAAGAACAGGCATCTTTACACATTTACAAATTAAATTCTGTAAAGACGCAATGCTGCATCTGTAGGTGTACCAAAGCAAGCATCTGATTCACTTCATGCCCTGGTATCAGAGGCAGATCAAATTATAATTTCACCCCATTCAAATACGTAGTCCCACGCCAAATTCATGCTATTGGTTGAGCCGGTGTTCTGTCACACCCATCAGGCCACTCAAACTGATAGATTTAAATACTCATTGATATTGAAATTTCACCTTTATCCATGTACAGTCATTGTCATGATGACTGAACACGGAAACAGGGAGCAAGTGCGAACGCAAGGTTTATTCAGACAATACTCAAAGACAGTGCAAGCAGATGGTACAAGGTGATGCAGGGACTTCGATGGTCAGGATCCGTGGTGATGTGAAGTGAAGAGGTGGCGGTGAGAAGACAGACGAACTCCGACACGATGAACACGAAGACACAGGAACACAAGGCAGGAATCAAACACCGGAACACCAACACGAACGACATCAAACAACGATCTGACAAGGATGGAAGGAACAGCAGTGAGTATTTAAGGAGTGAGTGAGATAGCTTGCAGCTGGTGATGATGATGATCAGCTGGAGTGGATCAGGTGATGTCACACATACACGCCCACTTCCCACATGCGCTCACACCACAACATAAACACAAGACTAGAAGGAACAGAGCATGTGTCTACCGTGACAGTACCCCTCCTCCTAAGAACGCCTCCTGGCGTTCCCAGGCTCCTTTACCTGCCGATTGAAGTCATCGATAAGGGAGTGATCCATTATGTCTCTAGCAGGAACCCAACTTCTCTCCTCCGGACCGTAACCTTCCCAGTCCACCAAGTACTGAAATCCGCGTCCCCTCCGCCTAGAGTCCAGAATGCGATTAACCGAATATGTGGTCTCCCCATCTACGAGTCGCGGTGGGGGAGGAACCGGGACAGGCGGATTAATGTGAGAATGAAACACGGGTTTAATCTTAGACACATGAAAGGCGGAATGAACCCTCCTGTACGCGGGAGGTAATTTGAGGCGGACTGCCACTGGACTAATGATCTTAGTGACAGGGAACGGGCCAATGAATTTGGGTGCAAGTTTATTAGAGACGGAGCGCAAAGGAATGTTCTTAGTAGAAAGCCACACTTTTTGACCCACGACGTATATCGGAGGCTTAGACCTGTGGCGATCGGCCCTAGCCTTGGTGCGCGCCCCCACCTGGAGTAGAGTCTCACGGGCTCTAGTCCAGGTGCGGTGACACCTCTGGACGAAGGCGTGAGCAGAGGGGACCGCAACCTCGGATTCCAGACTGGGAAAAATAGGTGGCTGGTAACCTACACTACACTCAAACGGAGATAGGCCCGTGGCCGACACTGGTAACGTGTTGTGCGCGTACTCCACCATAGAAAGTTGTTGGCTCCATGAGGAAGGATTCTTAGATACCAAACATCGCAACACCCTCTCCAAATCTTGGTTGGCTCTCTCGGTCTGACCATTGCTCTGGGGGTGAAACCCAGACGAGAGACTAACAGTCGCCCCCAGAAGTCTACAAAACTCTTGCCAAAATTTGGACACAAACTGGGGTCCCCTGTCGGAAACCACGTCCGTCGGGAGGCCATGAAGCCGAAAGACGTGATCTACGACCGCAACCGCCGTCTCCTTAGCTGAGGGTAATTTGGGTAAGGGGATGAAATGGGCTGCCTTCGAGAACCGGTCCACCACAGTCAAAACGACCGTGTTCCCTTGAGAGGGTGGGAGGGCGGTGATAAAATCTAGAGCGATGTGGGACCAGGGTCTCGAAGGAACCGGCAGCGGCTGGAGTAACCCATCTGGAGGTCGATTAGAAGTCTTACCAGTGGCACAAACAGAGCAAGCCAAAACAAAATCGTGGATGTCGCAAGCCATACGGGGCCACCAGAATCGTTGCCTGACTAAAAAACTAGTACGATTAACTCCTGGATGGCAAGCCACGTTGGAACTATGACCCCACTGGATGACGTCTGAACGTAATTCCTCTGGCACAAATAATCGATTCGGTGGACAACCGGGCGGAGGCGTTACCCCTTCTAGGGCCTTCATGACCCTCGATTCGACCTCCCATGAGAGTGTGGAAACGAATAGCGTTTCGGGCAAAATACACTCGGGAGTAACCGGGCGCTCGGAAAAATCAAATATACGGGACAAGGCGTCGGGTTTGATGTTCTTGGAACCCGGACGGTAAGATAGAGAAAAATCAAAACGTCCGAAAAAAAGTGCCCACCGAGCCTGCCTGGAGTTCAATCTTTTAGCAGTTCTGATGTATTCTAGGTTCTTGTGATCAGTCCAGACGATAAAAGGTACCCCCGACCCTTCTAACCAGTGGCGCCATTCCTCCAACGCTAACTTGACTGCCAACAACTCTCTGTTACCAATGTCGTAATTACGCTCAGCCGGGGACAACCGATGAGACAAAAACGCGCAAGGGTGCATCTTGTCGTCTGAAGGGGAACGTTGGGACAGCACTGCTCCTACTCCCACCTCTGACGCGTCGACCTCCACCACAAACTGACGTGAGGAATCAGGGGCTACGAGGATGGGGGCTGAAACGAAGCGGCCTTTCAGTTTGTTAAACACAGCCTCGGCTGTGTCAGACCACCTGAACGCCGTTCTGGGGGAAGTCAAGGCGGTCAGAGGTGCGACTAGTTGGCTGAAGTTGCGAATAAAACGCCGGTAGAAATTGGCGAACCCCAGGAACCTCTGCAGGGCCTTGCGAGAGTCCGGGGTTGGCCAATCTACCACAGCCTTGATCTTCTCAGGGTCCATCCGCATCCCCTCAGACGAGACGATGTATCCTAGAAAAGGGACAGACTGTGCATGAAAATCGCATTTCTCCGCCTTGACAAAAAGCCCATTCTCTAGCAACCTCAGAAGCACTCGTCGAACGTGCTGCACATGCTCCTGGAGAGAAGATGAAAAAATCAATATGTCATCCAGGTAGACATATATGAACTGATCGATCATATCTCGCAGCACGTCATTGACCAGTGCCTGGAAAACTGCTGGGGAGTTGGACAGCCCAAAAGGCATAACCAAATATTCAAAGTGCCCCCTAGGGGTGTTAAAAGCAGTTTTCCACTCATCTCCCTCCCTAATGCGAACCAAATGATAAGCGTTACGCAAATCCAATTTTGTGAAAATGGACGCTCCCTGCAACCTCTCGAAGGCGGAGGACATCAACGGCAAAGGATAAGTATTCTTTACCGTGATGTTATTCAACCCTCGGTAATCAATACAAGGTCGCAGAGAACCGTCCTTCTTCCCCACAAAAAAGAACCCCGCCCCCGCTGGAGAAGAGGAAGGGCGAATGAACCTGGTTGCTAGAGAATCAGAAATATATTTCTCCATAGCCTCTCTCTCTGGGACAGAGAGTGAATATAACTTGCCTTTAGGCGGAGTCTTACCTGGCAGTAAATCTATGGCACAGTCATAGGGACGATGCGGAGGGAGAGAAGCAGCACGAGACTTACTGAACACTTCCTTCAGGTCCAGATACTCCGCGGGCACGTTAGACAGATCCCCTGTTTCCTCCTGAAACACAGAAACAGGCACAGACGAACAGGCAGACACAAGACAAGACTTATGACATTCCTTGCTCCACTCCAGCACGGTCTTATGGTGCCAGTCCACTCGGGGGTTGTGTTGGATGAGCCAGGGATGGCCAAGGACGACGGGTGCAAGGGGTGAATCCATGATGTAAAATGAAATAGTCTCTGAATGATTGCCAGCAGAAATAAGGGTTAGGTTCTCCGTGGTGAGGGAAATGGCGGGAAGGTCTTGTCCATTGAGTGCGTGAACTGCTATTCTGTGTGTGAGGGGTTTGAGGGGAATCTGAAGTTTCCGTGCAAAAGTGTGGTCCATGAAATTACCTTCGGCCCCAGAATCCAAAAGTGCTCGACAGTCGTGCTGGTGGACTGACCATCTTAGTCTTACCGGGAGGAGTGTGGATGTAGATGATGTCGGGGATGAGGTCTTCCTGGCGGAGATCCCACCCGATAGTAGCCTCAAGTTTACTATCGGGCTTGGCCTTTTACCGGGCAATTATAAGCCAAATGTCCCGCTCCACCGCAATACAGGCAAAGGCCCTGGGACCTCCGCCTCTCCTTCTCCTCCCGGGAAAGCCGAGCTCGACCCACCTGCATGGGCTCGGGATCGTAGACGGGGCTGACCACGTCCCTGCCGCTGGATCTCGGCTCGTTGAACCCTCCGCTGGGGTGAGTGGATGGAACCCGACGCTCGACCCTGGACAGCCGAGCGTCCACCCGCAGCGCCAGATCGATAAGTCCAGATAGTGAGGTTGGAAGATCCAGGGCGTAGATCTCCCTCTGGACGTGGTCAGCCAACCCATGCAGGAACATGTCCCACTGCGCCTCCTCGTTCCAGCCGCACTCCGCCGCCAACGTCCGGAATTCGATAGAGAAATCTGACACCGATTTCTCTCCCTGGCGGAGCTCAGCCAATGTCCTGGCGGCCTCTCTCCCTGAAACCGCCCGATCAAAAACCTTCCTCATCTCCTCTGCGAGGGTCTGGAACGAGGCGCAGCATGGGCTCTGGTTCTCCCACACCGCCGTTCCCCAGAGTGCCGCTTTCCCAGTCAGTAATGTCAGCACGAACGCCACTCTTGACTGTTCTGTACTGAAGGTATTAGGCTGGAGTGCGAAATGCATAGAGCATCGAGTGAGAAACGCTCTGCAAAAAGCTGGTTCGCCGGCATACGGTCCTGGAACTGGTAGGCGGGGCTCTGACTGGGAAGGGTTCACTGGTGGTGTAGGGGGAACGGCCGGTGTGGGCGGCGCAGTGGGAATCTGTAGGCGTTGGATCTGCTGGGTGAGCTCGGACACCTGCATCACCAAGGCTTGCACTGCGCGACCCGTGTCGCCGATCTCCTTCTGTTGAGAATCCATTCTTCTAACGCTGTGGTGAATGAATTCCTCCAGCGCACTTGAAGAAACGCTCGCTGCTCCCATCGGTTGGTCAGATCGTTCTGTCATGATGACTGAACACGGAAACAGGGAGCAAGTGCGAACGCAAGGTTTATTCAGACAATACTCAAAGACAGTGCAAGCAGATGGTACAAGGTGATGCAGGGACTTCGATGGTCAGGATCCGTGGTGATGTGAAGTGAAGAGGTGGCGGTGAGAAGACAGACGAACTCCGACACGATGAACACGAAGACACAGGAACACAAGGCAGGAATCAAACACCGGAACACCAACACGAACGACATCAAACAACGATCTGACAAGGATGGAAGGAACAGCAGTGAGTATTTAAGGAGTGAGTGAGATAGCTTGCAGCTGGTGATGATGATGATCAGCTGGAGTGGATCAGGTGATGTCACACATACACGCCCACTTCCCACATGCGCTCACACCACAACATAAACACAAGACTAGAAGGAACAGAGCATGTGTCTACCGTGACAGTCATGGCCAAAATTGTTGGCACCCCTGGTAAATATGATCAAAACTGGCTGTAAAAAATAAATCTGCATTGTTTATCCTTTTGATCTTTCATTCAAAAAATTTGCAAAATTCTAACCTTTCATTGAAGCAAGAGAATTGAAAGTGGGGCTAAATCACATTATGAAATAAATGTTTTTCTCCAAAACATGTTGGCCACAATTATTGGCACCCTTTTATTAAATACTTTTTGCAACCTCCTTTTGCCAAGATAACAGCTCTGAGTCTTCTCCTATAATGCCTGATGAGTTTGGAGAACACCTGACAAGAGATCAGAGACCATTCCTCCATACAGAATCTCTCCAGATCCTGCAGATTCCCAGATCCATGTTGGTGCTTCTTCTCTTCAGTTCAGCCCACTCATTTTCTATAGGGTTCAGGCCAGGGACTGGGATGGCCATTGCAGATCTTGGTTTTGTGCTCAGTGACCCTTTTTTGTTTTGATTTTGATATTTGTTTTTGGATCACTGTCCTGTTGGAAGATCCAAACATGGCCCGTTATAAGATTTCTAGCCCCGGCTGTTAGGTTTCGATGTTTTATCTGTTGTTATTTGATCCAATCCATGATGCCATGTATCTGAACAAGATGTCCAGGACCTCAGGCAGAAAATTAGGCCCACAGCAGTAAAGATACAGCAGAGTATTTCATTTTACACATGGGGTACTTTTTTATCCCTGTGTGCACCAAACCCATCTTAAATGTTTGCTGCCAAAAAAAGCTATTTTTTTGTTTCATCTGACCATAGAACCCGTCCCGTTTGAAGTGCCAGTCGTGTCAGGTACTTTTCAAACGTTCTATGGACAGAAGAACCAAAAAAATAGCTTTTTTGGCAGCAAACACTTAAGATGTGTTTGGTGCACACAGGGATAAAAAAGTACCCCATGTGTAAAATGAAATACTCTGCTGTATATTTAATGCTGTGGGCCTAATTTTCTGCCTGAGGTCCTGGACATCTTGTTCAGATACCTGGCATCATGGATTGGATCAAATACCAACAGATAAAAAATCGAAACCTAACAGCCGGGGCTAGAAATCTTATAACGGGCCATGTTTGGATCTTCCAACAGGACAGTGATCCAAAAACAAATATCAAAATCAAAACAAAAATGGGTCACTGAGCACAAAACCAAGATCTGCAATGGCCATCCCAGTCCCTGGCCGGAACCCTATAGAAAATGAGTGGGCTGAACTGAAGAGAAGAAGCACCAACATGGATCTGGGAATCTGCAGGATCTGGAGAGATTCTGTATGGAGGAATGGTCTCTGATCTCTTGTCAGGTGTTCTCCAAACTCATCAGGCATTATAGGAGAAAACTCAGAGCTGTTATCTTGGCAAAAGGAGGTTGCAAAAAGTATTTAATAAAAGGGTGTCAATAATTGTGGCCAACATGTTTTGGAGAAAAACATTTATTTCATAATGTGATTTAGCCCCACTTTCAATTCTCTTGCTTCAATGAAAGGTTAGAATTTTGCCAATTTTTTGAATGAAAGATCAAAAGGATAAACAATGCAGATTTATTTTTTACAGCCAGTTTTGATCATATTTACCAGCGGTGCCAACAATTTTGGCCATGACTGTACATATCATACAGTAATGCTTCTTTCATTTTCAAGTGTCTCGTGAGCCGCTCTGCTGCTATAGCCATGAACACAGAAAACCCAATACACACAGAAAACCCAACAAACCAGACGAAAGACTGTCGGTAGCACTTAAGGTTGACCAATATTAGAGAGGAAGCCAACGGAGAGGCTGTGTTTACATTATGAGAGCAAAGTGTTGGTTTGGGTGTTGCCTGTGACTAAAAGAGTGTGGAAGAGGCTGAGCTATATTGGTGGCATTTAAGGCTGTAAAAAATTACAGTTGAGGTTTGTGATTGAGTTTAAATAAACTGATGTCAGTTCTTGTATTTACTACAGGCTTCACTCGAGTTCATTATGAGGTTAAGTCAAGTAATTGTGGTTACTAAATTAGTGGAAAGTCTTACATGTGCAATGGACAATGTTAAAGAGGTAGCCCTTCTTAAATATTTGAATGAATTGCTAAATATTTGAAGAGATGAATTGCTACCTCTTGCTCCTTCAGGAATAGCCAGCACCATCTTCCCCATTAATCTCCCATCCCATCAGTGGAAAGGGCCACTTATTTCTGCTTTGAGGAGAGGAACTTCATACATTAATGGCATAACAGTGTAATGTACATTTAACAGCCCTCCTCCTATCTGTATGCCATCTTCACTGACCAGGCAAGCAGGGCAATCTGAGGCTTGAGTGGAGCATACTGTATTTCTGAATTACTTCAAGCTAATGGAATTTTGTTGTGTGGATGATTCAATGTCAAGATTGCTGCAAACACATACACAGGAAGTTTGTGTTAATGTGGCCCACAGCCTTTTATGTCTTGCCTGTGAGTGTTTTTATTTTCTGTTAAAATATTTAGCATACATAATTTAGAGAAATGTGATTTGAAGCTTGAAAAGGCTGTACTTGCTAATGCAATATTAACTGATAGACATGTGCTTATGAAAGAGTTTGAGACTGGATTTGGCATAAACGCAAAAGTGGAGATAAAGATAAACTGTAAAGTAAAAAAATGCTATAAGAACCCTATAGTTTTGTCTAAAGCTTAATGAGCTTCAGAAATGAATGGCGGCTTGGGACAAAATGCCCCAACATTAAAAAAAGTATGGTTGGTTGATTTATTGATTTAAAAAGTATTAGGCTATATATATATATATTTTTAAATTATGTGTACATTTTTAGGTGACGGCCTAATTACTTTAAAATGACATAATACACATAATACAATTAAAAAAATAATTAAATACCATTAATTTATGTTTTAAATTTTATTCAATCAAAATAAATCAGTTAGGTCATTAGGTCAATTGGTAAATTAATTTATTCTAGTAACTAACTATTACATTTGTCAAACAAAATGTTTTGGTCCAACTTAATTTTGAAAAATTAATTAACTGAGGTTTAATACATTTTCTTATGTTTAAACAAGCAGTTTGATTCATCAATATACACAATAATAAATGCATATCAGCATTGATATTTGTATAGATTATAGTATTGTATTGAGTACAGTATATTGTATAGTAAAAAGTGCCCACAGCCAAAGCACAAGATCCACTCTTCAGCACACACAATTCAAAAACATTACAGAAAATCGTCTAGAGATGTACAACATAACTGAACGTTAAACACTAACACGTCTTTCCCTTTACTGAAAAAACACATAAAATAACACTTAATACCTAAATGTTCTCTCCTAATGCAGTCCCTTGCAAAGCATGCTGGGAACTACAGATCCACTGCCCAGTTAGCCTAGTTGTCAACAAAAATGATTCATGTTGTCTCAACACAAATGGATTAAGTAAACTTCCGTTTTAAGTAGGCTATATAGGTGGATTGAACATAATGAGATTAAGTTGTAACAAAATTAAAAAAAAAATTGTGTTGCTTTAGCACATTCTAATTAATTTAACTGAGCAAGATGGACACACACACACACACACACACACGCAAGTACGTACCTGTCCGTGTGGTTTTATATGGGTAGAAACATATTTTCTCATAAAACTAAAATGTCCCTGGATATCAGGTCAATGGACAAATACCTTTTTTAAATAAGTGTAACCTCTGCTAATTCCATCTCTTTCCCCACAAAGCAAACTTGACCTGAAGCATTTAAAGTCTCATAGCGAGACATAATTTGCAGTGCTAGTCTTATTGTGAAAAAGAATAAGTTCACTTGTTTGTTCATGTATAAAAATAAGTTAATATTGAGTAACTTACATTTTAGACACAATTTCTAATTCATGTTAGCCTAGTACATTTTGCTCCACAAACAAAAATAGTTCCAAACAGAGCATCAAAACCATTGTCATAGTTGAGTTTTATTCACTCTCGGGAACACTGTTCATTTATATTTTAATAATAATAATAATAGCCAGAAACAGTCTACAGATATGTGAGATTGATTGACATCGGTGTGTTTTTTTTTAGTAAAGAAAGAAACCAGCTCTGCCACCAGCTCTTTTATAATTAATGCAGATGGCCATAAACAGGCAGGAATTAATCTGGAATCCCCAACTGTCTTTTCTATCAAGCCCCTGTGGGGCATTATTGTCCAAAAATTCAAGAACAGCAGCGGCAACACTCACAGCCATAAACTAAAAACCCAATAGCCCACAGACGCAAAACGCATGAATCTACAAATACAGTCGCAGTCCCAAATGTGGGTGCACTGTGTTAGGCAGTCCTTGGTTACATAAGAGAACGTGACAAGCTTTCATCTTCAGAAGAGAGGTATAACCAGAGAATGAGAGTAAGAGGTGATGTAAGGGAGAAGGGGGAGGATTTTGTGCTATTTCTGAGACACTTGAATGAGCCTCTTTCCTTCTCTTTCACTCCGTCTGTCCGTCTTGCACCCTCACCATTTTGCCATGCAGAGCTGCAGAAAAGCTTTGGCAAAAGGGTCACTTAGCACTTCTCATCTAACCTTTTATGCACATCATCTTTGTCTGCAAAAGCTGAGTGTGATACTTTTATTGTATTAATCCAATTTATGTTTATTAAAGTGCTTTTAACTTACATATTTATTATAGCAATAAATTAACAGATTGTTTCATGTGGGCTGAGTGTTTTTTCAGTGAAGAAAACAACAACTCTGCCATTTGCCTGAATGACGCAAACTTAAGAAGTTCACATTTGATTTTTTTTTTAAAGTGCAATCTGAGTGTTCAAGCATTTTAATTGGACACAATCCATTCATTGTGTTTTGTTGAGGTAGAGCAACTGACCGAGAGAGTTTTGGGTAACTAGTCTTTAATCTTTTGATGACAGTAAGCGGAGTAACATGATTCTCACCCTAAACAGTCCAGCAGGGGTAATTCATCTGTTTGAATAGAAGTAGAAAAAAATCAATATCACGGTTAAACAATTGTGCTGACAAAGCCATTCAACATGGACATGAACTGGTCATTGGGATTCAGCCACCTGTCAGCCCTACAGAAATGTATTTGTAATGTTTTAATGGGCATTGTGTTGATCAATTATAACTTCTAATGAGAAATTCAGAAATTGTGATTTGAATCTGTGAAAGTTGTATTTCTTTCAGGATTCTTTGATAAATAGAACATTCAAAAGCATTTCTTTCACAGCATTTATAGACATTTTTCCATGCCGAAATAATATATTAATTTCTTTAAAGCTACAGTTTTTCCTCTTTGTCGCCATCTCTGTTCGAAATCTACAATTGCAGTTATTCGCGGAATTATTAACTTAACGTGAGTTGTGCCTCGACACGGCACAGCGCGGATGAATCCAATGTTTTGAGGTGAACGTACTGCTGTCAATCAGAGCGCCGGTGTGAATACTGTCATTCGGAATAATAGATTCTACTTTTGAAAGTACAGTATGACAAACTTAAGAATTTTACATCCACAGTAAGAACAAGTAACATCCACTTTTTTTCTGACCAACTAAAGGGAAAAAAGCATTGCAGAAATCCAGCTGATTAAATCTAACGATCGCTAATCATATCACGTCAAACTATGCAAATTATAATTTGTTATCAAATTTTTGATGTTAACAACATCAGCATTGCGTGACTACATTTAATGCCCTTCAGATATTTATCCTTGTTTTCGCATGGGCCCGGTTGCAGTCTCTTTTTTTTCTGTAGCCACTCCGAAGAGCCACTTGTCATTTGAACCTTTCTGGATCTGCCATCAAATTGATAAGTTTAATTATATCAAGTGCTGTGAGAAAAGGATATAAATCTCCACCTCCAACAACCTCACACACAATATAGCCTACTAGCCGAGACACCACCTTTATGTACAGATGTGACTTAATGACGCAAAGACATGCTCGAATTTCCCGCCAAAATCCACCAGTACCACTGGAATTACATTGTTACAAGCTTACCGTTTTGAATCGAGCTAAGGCAAGCAAATAGTTTAGAACACTGTCTGGTTATGTACTTTATGTACAAACATTTATTTTGGATAATTTTTTACCCAAAAAAGTTACGGACTGGAGCTTTAAATAAAATTATACATATATATATTATAATGATTAAAATTCACTTAATTTCCTGGAAACTACAGCCAGATGTGTGAAATTACCGATGACATTATGGACTAATTTATAATGCAAGCAAATTCAGAATTCAGATGTTTAGAAAACTTAATGCCCAACATAAGATTGAGCTTTATGTTACACAGAAGGTAAGTCAGGGGTCAAAGGTCATTATTAGGGCTATAGTTTTGCCTCTTTTGATTTTTGTCTGCTGCTGTGCACTGGACTATTACACCTGACTAGTTACTGAGATCCTTCTGCTGAGCTGTGGTATTGCTGCCTTGAGTTTCACCTCTCTGAGATTGGAAGTGTTGCTCAAGCATGTGGTCTTGGTGTAAGACTTTATGCGTGGGACTTGCTGTAGGAGGTTTGCACAAGGCCATGTTATGCGGACCATTCTTCTCACCTGTAAAGAAATGTAAGGACATGCTAACAGGCGGAGAACTCATTGTACTTCAAATATAATACTATGCTGTGAAAAAAATTTTTTTTTTTTGAGAGGGCAGCTTGAGGATACATTCTTTCAGGTCATTTTAAAAGTAAAAATGAAATGCTCATGGTCAAATTTTCCTTTAATGTATTTGGCCATAAAAAAAACATTTTGCTTTATAATAGCATACATTTTGTAAGCTCAGTTCACCATACTTTCAGGGAAGGGCAATAGAGTAACAGTCCATATTTATTTATGGAGGGACTAGACTATTAGGGCATAAAGATTAAATAAAACAGAGAAATTACATGGTATATTGCTGTATATCATAGTGAGTGAATGACAGAGAGAGTGTGAGAGCAAGAAAAAGTGATTCAGTTCCCATGAGTTGCAGACAGAGTTTGTTTCTTTATTGTTCCTTCAGTGTGCTCATCTCAACACTTCTAAAGTGTTTGAGACTTGTTTCCAACTTGTATATAGAAAATCACAGTGCCACAGTGTTGGAATGTGTTTTCTGGCTAACATTTCTAACAATAAACACACAGACACAGACACACAGACTTGCATTTGGAAGTGAAATATGAAAGGTGAATATGGATTATTGAATTTTATTAATGAAAATGTGTTTGAAATGTTTTGAATTGAAACATTCACAGCTTAAATATACAACCATGTTGAATTTCAGCCCATAAAAATGCAAGCCCTAAAAATACAATGCATTAAAATGCAAGCATGGTTAATGCAATGCATATTTTTTTCAAGTTGTGCAATTCAACAGGCTTTTTTATTTCAAAATCACTTGCCATTATTTTACTTCCATAGATGTGACGCATTCAAATAGAAAATGTAAATGATTTTAAATTGTAATAATATTTCATAATGTTACTCTTTTGACTGTATTTTTGATCAAATAAATGCAGCCTTGAGAGACTTCTTTAAAAAACATTTTTTTTTCAGTAACGACCCCAAAGTTTTGAACGGTAGTGTAGCACTTATCAGACACATTTAGCTAGTATATCTAAATCAGCTCTAGGCTAAAAAATAAAAACACCTATTCAAATCACTTCGCATTGTGTGGCGCTAACAGTGGTCATAACCAGTGAAGCTATTGTGTACACGCCTGACTCTTTTGGGAAGTTATTTTTGGTTGGATGCAAACAAAAGTTTTTTTAATCAATATTGTGTTTTTTCCCTTCTAATTTTTTACCCCTTGTTCTCTCTCTGCAGTGGGTGGCATTTGCCTCGCTTTTCTTCATACTGGTGTCCATAACCACATTCTGCCTGGAGACACACGAGGCCTTCAACCCCATCGTTAACCGCACATTTTTTAACACTCTTGACAACACCACCAAGTTTCACCTGGAGACAGAGACGGTGGTCTACCTAACCTACATCGAGGGAGTGTGTGTGGTGTGGTTCACCTTTGAGTTCCTCATGCGCGTCACCTTCTGTCCGGACAAAAAGAAATTCATCAAAAACACCCTAAACATCATAGACTTTGTGGCCATCCTGCCATTTTACCTGGAGGTGGGCCTGAGTGGGCTTTCTGGTTCTGAAGCAAAGGACGTTCTGGGTTTCCTCAGAGTGGTGCGATTCGTTCGGATCCTCCGAATCTTCAAGCTGACGCGACACTTCGTGGGCCTGCGCGTACTGGGACACACTCTCCGCGCCAGTACCAATGAGTTCCTCCTGCTTATCATCTTTCTTGCGCTTGGAGTGCTGATCTTCGCCACCATGATCTACTACGCCGAGCGAATCGGTGCCAATCCCAATGACCCGCGTGCCAGCGAGCACACCCACTTCAAAAACATCCCAATTGGCTTCTGGTGGGCAGTTGTGACTATGACCACGTTGGGCTATGGAGACATGTATCCTCAGACTTGGTCAGGCATGTTGGTGGGTGCATTGTGTGCTCTGGCGGGTGTACTAACCATCGCCATGCCTGTGCCTGTCATCGTCAATAACTTTGGGATGTACTACTCTCTAGCCATGGCTAAGCAGAAGCTACCAAAGAAAAAGAACAAGCATATTCCCCGTGCTCCCCAGCTGGGCTCACCTAACTACTGTAAGTCCACCATGAACTCACCCCACCACAGTCCACAAAGTGACCATTGTGCTCCCGCTGCCCAGGAGGAGATTTTAGAAATGAACAGAACAGGTAGGACACTTGTTTTAGTAATATCCATCTGAACTAATATTATAAAGCACGGAAATGAGATTGAACTCACCTTTTCTTCCCTTCCACCTCACCATGTTTCTAGACCTGCCTGAAATCACACAAGTCTCTCATTTGGGAATTGTTCAAATACAAATCAACCATCTGGAGACATTATAAAATCTCATCGCACTGCATTCTATTCAGCCTCTTAGTCTTTACAAAGACACGCATAGAAACAAACACAAGTCTTCACCATGGTTGCATAACGACCAATACCCAATGCAACATTTTGCATATCTATATGTTTTTCCATTAGACTCCTGTGAGGGTCAATTATATCCACCCAGACAAACAGGAGCACACTCATTCAACAGCTTGCTTTTCTTTTTGTCCACCAGCTTGCCCTAATTACTATTTAAATGTCATCATCACACAGTATTTTTTGTTTGCTTTTTTGTGACATTAAGCATATTTGATTGTATGGCTTTCAGTTGCTGCAGTTGAATGGTTATAAGGAAGTGAAAATTCCACAGGAGATTAGGCTACACAGTAGGGCTGCAACAAATAATCAAAATTAAAAATATAATAATGAATTTCATTATCGATTATTTTGGTTTGTGTCACACATTTGAAAGGTGTCAGAGTGAGCCGCTACATGAAAAGTGCTTGCCATAAGCTGTGCAAAGCAGGAGAGAACTTTATTAAACGGTTCAAAGGTGATCATAAGCAGTTTCACATGGGTTGCCCTGTCAGGTGCTTGTGCTGTTCAGGTGTTTTCCCCAGCTCATAACCTTTTAGCATTTGAGTGCTATTTTCTTATCTGTACTAGATCTATATTCATATTTCCTCTTAAGCGTGTCAAGGCAGAGAGTCTCACTGTGGACACACAGTTTTTTGAAAATAATGTAATATTTATATATTAAATCTTTTTTATGCATTTAATGTATAGCCTAGCTTACATTTATACATATTTGTGTTTGTTGCTTTTTAGAGGAGGACAGGGCGTGGAGTAACATGTTTATTGTTCAGCATACAGAAAATAAACCATAGCATTATAACAGTATCCATCAGTGGTGGAAATACTTTGTAGAAATACTTTGTTAATGTTCACCACTGGTGTATACTGATCATAATGCTATAATGACATTTTTTCACATATCTGTACTTTTATCAGACTATTTGTATTTTGGGAAACTTTTACTTTTACTTCTCTGCATTTAAAGCTTAATATTGTACTTTTTACTCCACTACATAACAACATCTCATTCCTTTTTAACTGAAGAAATCTCATCCCCCTCTGAGGTGCAAAAGCGGTGTCCGATTTGTGAACGAGGTTGCACAAAAAGTAAGTTACCAGTACTTATGAATTTTAGTATTGATTATTGTCAAGGAAATATGTCTTCAGTAAAAGGGTAAAACTTTTTTAAGCTTTGAAATGCTTAAATGTGGACATTTGTGTCACCGTCTATATGTGATTTTAGATCAAATAATGCAAATGTCCATACATCTTCCCCGCTATTTCAACCCGATCTCACGGCAATTCGTACGAATTTTACGAGGTGGCTAATTCGTACCAATTCATACGACCTCACTCGTACGAATTTGTACGTTTTTTGCTAAATCGTACATATTTTATGATTTGCCAAAATCGTATGAATTCATACGAATGACCTACCCCTGACCCCGCCCCTAAACCCAACCGTCACGTGGGTTTAGACAAATCGTACAAATTCGTATGAGTGAGGTCGTATGAATTGGTACGAATTAGCCACCTTTTAATCACTCGTACAAATTTGTACGAATTGGTCGTGAGATAGCGTTGGCTATTTGCACAGTGTTCCTTCTGAAATGTTAACACATTTTGCCCTATGTGAAGTCTGTAATTTTTTTTTTTTTTGTATTTGTAGCCACATATTTGCACAAAATTGTTTCCGCCTATTTTAAAAGAAATTCTATATGGTATATTATTTCACTCGTTTGCACACTTGAATTATCAGAGCTTAATGTTTTGATAGTGTATAATAAGTGTATGCAGTAAAATAAAACATTTGCTTATTAGCAATACATTTTCAATGCACTTACATGTATCTTATTAGTGCTGACTTGTCTGGCTAGAATAAATATATGGTTCATCGATCAGTACTTTTTACTTTTAATACTTGAGTACATTAAAAAATCAAGTACTTTTGCACTTTTACTCATGTAAAACAAAAATTAGTTCCTTTTCTCAAGTACTTGATTTGTGTACTTCGTCCACAACTGGCATGTTACCTAATGTTGGTTTGAGTTCAGTTTTGTTGTAAAATTGTAAATACGATAAGTAAATAAGAACTATATTCGATGTTGCCTATCCGCCACACACACTCACATATGAATGTGACACAGTAAGAGGGCCTGACCAGCATAAATAAGATATTCCCAACCACTCCACTCAGCATTCTTACTATGAGTGAGTGGTGGTGAGTGCCTTCATTTGAGCCACTCATTTAGAGATCGTATGGATAGCTGTAAAAGAGAAGTGAAGAGATAGACTTGTTGGCTGTGTCTGATCAGACTGGGTAAAGAATCTCTTATTAATCTGTTGAGAGTAATTGTGAGTGACTCCTTGATAAATCTGATTGGAGCGATTCCCCTTTTTCTAAAGGCATAATTACATCCCTGCTTTACATGGAATAATCCGTGAGGTTTCAAGCTTTCTGATGCCAAGGACCCCCAAATATTATGATATGTATAAGATATATAATCCCTTTGTGAGGGACTCAAAAAAGAGAGAACTCCTGTTTGAAACCCACTGGATTGGTCCAGTGTCAGTGAATGGCCAAACGGGGCTTTCTAGCTTTAGCATGTAAGCTGGATCATTGGCCTCAGGAAAAAACCCTTTGTTGTGAGAGTTCGTGACAAACACTTAACTTTGAGAACTCACTCAATGAATAGTGATACTATTAAGAGCTCAAGTATGTCAGTTATTTATACAAGGAGAGTCCTCCAGTCTTTACATACGTGATCATTCTGTCCTGTTAGTTTAAGACAAATCTTTGTTATGAAGTGAAAGGATAGGTTTTCACACACTCTCTTTATTATTTAATTCTCTGTATTTTTACACTGCACTAGAGCCTGTTGCTATGACAACAGTGTCCAAGCAACCACACAATAGGAATCGCACTCTGCAATGAGCTGCAGTCATTCACTCGCCTTGCACGACTCCTGTGCCGTTCACACGGTACTGCAAACACACACTCTGTTAGATGGTCTGAGGATGAAGGCAGTATAAATCAATGCATGACCTTCTGTTAATTGGCTCTGGATTTTAGAAATAAAATGTAGGGTTTCTTAGGGATTCATCTGCATCATTTGTAATGTTTAGACTTAAGATGAGAGTGAGACATAATGCATATTGAAACCAATTAAATTTGGGCCTTCATGCCAACTGGATTGAAAATATTAAACATTCTTTACACAAACAATTGATTGATAGTTCCCTTTCCTTTATTCTCTCTCTCTCTCTCTCTCTCTCTCTCTCTCTCTCTCTCTCTCTCTCTCTCTCTCTCTCTCTCTCTCTCTCTCTCTCTCAGCTTTTCTAAATCTCTCTTGTAAATGAGTTTACAGATGGCACAAAGGCCTTGATTATCAGCTCCATCCATTTGACTTTGGGCAGAGAACCGTAAGAATCACCAGCACATAGAGCGAAAGCATCTGTTGAATTGGCCACGGTTGCAGAGAAACACAGTAAACGCTCAGCTCTGTCACACACACACACACACACACACACACACACACACACACACACACACACACACACACACACACACACACACACACACACACACACACACACACACACACACACACACACAGCGAGAATTACTCTTTGAGATGAGTCAACACTCTGTCCTTTATAGTCAGTGCCTATATCCATCCCTGTCGTATAGTTATATCTAAATCTGAGGTCTCCTGAGAAATATGAGTTGTGTAATTATCATTCTGCCTTTGGCCCTGTTTTTTATTCAAAATGGTCCACTCACACTTAACTTCCAGCCTAATGGTATTTTAAGAGCTGCTATTAATTGTGTCATTCATAGATCTGAAATAATATAAATATTGTCATATGTATGTATCATAAATATATAGTTAGGGTTCAGTACATGTATATTTCAGCACCTCTGTGTATTTCAAGGAATAGTTGCTATTAAAGGATAATTCCGGTATTTAACACCTTGAGTCTATATTGTAGTTTGTTTTGGATGAACAAGAGTGGTGGACAACATTTTTTTGACAATGGTTCCTCTCTCGAGTTTTTGACTAAAAGAATTGGCCATGGACCCATTTAACATTGGAGTCAATGGGCATGTCCGAAAATATCATTAAAACAGCCAATAATGTTCGTTTACAAAACTGTTAAACTCACCGAGTGATTAGTGGTGTTCGTTGATGATTATAAACAATATATCGTCGCAATATATGATTCCAATCCGTTTATTTTGCTATAGTGGAACTATTTTTTCAACAATGGGATTTTACAAAATGACGAATAAAACACGACAGAAACTGTATTTCGCAACACTTTTTGGTTCTGGAACATCAACTAACATCACTAATCACTCGGTGAGTTGCACAGTTTTGAAAACTAATGTTAAAGGTTGTTTTAATGACATTTTCGGACATGCCCATTGACTCCAATGTTAAATGGGTCCATGGCCAATTCTTTTATAGTCAAAAACTCGAGAGAGGAACTGTAGCAACATTGACATCCGGACAGGTGCTTATCAAATTTAGTGAATCGTGATTTCTTGCAAACACTTCATTCGTTGTGTGAACAAACAAGAGGTCTCTGTCTCTTTCTCCATTACACACACACAAAGAGACACGTAACACGACACCCCAAAAATTCCAAGGAACACACGTGACAGAACACCCACGTCTCCAGAGAGATACGCACACACACACAAGAGACTTTTCTTCAAACGAATCATATTTAAAACATTACCAAATGTATTATGTGTTGCCATTTGTATGTCATGACAGTTTGGGATTTAATGTAAGTTTTATTGTGTATTAATCAAAATCTAAATGCTTCTAATCTGTATATCTTATGTAACTTCGTTATCATATAATCCAACCTGAATGTGTTTGATACCATTTTAAATCTTGAGACCTAACGGAGTTGAATCTCGATAATAGACTGCAATGATATGATTATTACTAGATGAATCCTTTTTAGTCATAGAAATGACTAAGGCAAAGCTCTGTCATAAACTACACAGACTGGGGTCTTCTGGCAGGACAAAGAAGATTCTCCCGCTCCCAGATCACTGAAGGTGATTGGACAATGCGCCGAACGAAGGAGTGACCCATACAGTCTTTAAAGGAAAGAGCAAAGCTCTTCCTGCTCTCTCTGCTCTCGCGTCCTGCCTTCGTCTGCTCATCATGTGAAATCTTCGGACCTGAACTCCTTCAGGAGTTTCCCCCTTTTATTTGCTTTATCTCAGTCTTTTGTTTAATTTTCAAATTCCACTGTGTTCGTTTCCACCTACGAGTCAAACGAACGAAGCCTGAATTCCTTCAGCAACTTCCCTTCCAAAGAGGCGCCTTCTTCGAAACTCCCGCGAACAGCTTGCTCTGGCAACAAGCACGCGCGCCTCAGCACGAGCGCGCGCACTCTGCTCCGAGAACACGTGCAGGCTGGACACAGCTCGTGCACACAAACGAACCTTTTGCAAGTATATCAAACTCTAACGAGTTTTAATGTTTTAAGGTGTTTCGATTGATGGCTCTCTCAATGGTCTGTGATTTTAGCTGTTCTATGGCCACTCGTGACCATTCTCTCTCTCTCTCTCTCTCTCTCTACAACCTCCACGCGTGCTTCGGCACGGCGCGCCCCTCCTCAGAAATCTCTCTCTCTCAACTTCTCTCTCTTATCCGCTATTCGTGTCTTGTATTGTTTACTGTAAATTATGTACATAGATATAATCGGTGTATAATCAATATGTGTAATCCGTTATATTCTGTAGTTTGCATTTATTAAAACAATATATTCAAGACTGTGTCTGTGAAAAAACGCTCGTAAAACCACAACGTCAATGAGATTAAAAGATCCAAGAGCTGCCAGAGCTCTTATTATTTACTAGTTTTAATTTTATAAACACAGGAAAATTAATGTTCACGGCCAGAAAATTAATGTTTCTTGGAGGTTATAAGGAGATAGCTTTACTGAGAGGTTGATGGGTGATCTTTGATGGTTTTTGCAGGACAAACACCTATTTGATCATTACATGAATTTCCCTTAAAGGTTATCTCATAATCGAAATTAAATAAGATTATTGATATATGAATGAGGAATTATAAGACGTTGTGATCAATTATTCATATATTCGTATAATCTATACATTTTCAATTTCGATAATTTAATGTAAAGTAATATGCAGAATATTAATCATATTCATGATTAGTTATTAAAATTCCCTATAGATCATTTGAGCTAATTCATACGGACCAAGAGTCCGAGGCATATAGATTACAGAACCATTGTCAAAAAAATGTTGTCCACCACTCTTGTTCATCCAAAACAAACTACAATATAGACTCAAGGTGTTAAATACCGGAATTATCCTTTAATTGGATTCAGTCACAGGCGCAGGAAAGAAGATGCTATATGTGTATATGAGAAAGATTCATGTAGTGACAAGCATATATATATATATATGCTTGTCACTACATGAATCTTTCAAGATTGACTTTGGTTGTAGAATGTAGTTGTTCCCAGTAATCCATAAACAACTGAGCTGTGAGTACAGAACAACATAAAACTTTTTATGTATGTGTGTGGCCAATGATCTGAACTGATGCTTAAACTTTATGTCTGTTATTGATAGAGGTTTTTGACTGGATAAAAAATAGTGCTGAAAGTTAGGGGATTGATGAAGAAAAAGAAGGATTTGATGGTTAGCAGCGAGGAAGTAGGGCAGGTGCAGCAGGGCCCCAGCAGATCTGTCCTTCACTGGGGCTCTACCGCATATATGTAAATATAATAATGAACGTGTGTACTTAAAGTGAGTAGGTTCTCATTCACACATAATTAGAGCTGAGGAGATTCCTGCTTGAGAAGATAACATGTAGTCTGCGGCTAGAAGTCTTTGGATTTTTTTTATTTATCCTGTATTCGTCTGCTATGTTTAACCACACATACTGTACAGACTTTTTTTTAGAAGAGACAATGTTGAATTGAGAATCATTATTGGATGCATTTTCTTCACTAACCAGCTGAACAAAATGTCTCAAAAGCATTTGAGATTTTAGTTACTTTTAATGGTACACTACATTTGGTACTGTAATATTCTTATACATTTCATAAATTTTTAACTAGTTACAAATTATTCATGTGTTGTGACTATTCATGTGTTGTGACATCACAAATGTGACTGCGAGGTAGTGGCGATTCTAGGGGGTGGCCTGTGAAAGCTCATTGGCCACCCCTGTGGCCACCCCAGATCTGATAGGTAGTTGCATGTTCGCCTAAGTCCCGCCCCTCCGCTTCCGGCTCATGGGACCTTATTTCGGAAAAAATATGTATGGAAGTCAATGGCGAGAGATAACTTATCTTTTTATTCCGTCTGAACTGTCCCCTGAACTACACATATGATGTTTGTCAATTTAAAAGGTAAATATGAAAGTCAAGAAAGTCGCAGTTTATCATAAAACAGAAGAGTAACGTTTAGTTGTATGTGAAAATCGCTCGATGAACTACATCTCTCGTCTCGCACTATGTAGCCTACGTCACAAGATCCGTAAGAGACTTAGGCTCTCAGTCCCGCCCCTTCCGGTCGACCACCATGGGACCTTATTTCGGAAAAATATTGTATGGTAGTCAATGGCGAGAGACAACAAATATTTTGATCTCGTTTGAATTGTGCCCTGATTTACACATATGATGTGTGTCAATTTAAAAGATACATTTTAAAGTCAAGAAAGTCGCAGTTTGATGTAAAACTGTTGAGGTATAAGACTGTGAAAATACGTAATTACAAAGACTACAAACCCAGAAGGTGCACATGCGACGTCATACCTTTTCTCTCAATGAATGAAGCTAACTTTACTGAAGCTAACGTCTGTCATTTTTTCTATAGTCTTACATTATAATCGTAACGTTACGCCGTCATGCCTGACTCGTGTTTTAAGCCAGAATAAACACATACATAGTGCGAGACGAGAGATGTAGTTCATCGAGCGATTTTCACATACAACTAAACGTTACTTTTCTGTTTTATGACAAACTGCGACTTTCTTGACTTTCATATTTACCTTTTAAATTGACAAACATCATATGTGTAGTTCAGGGGACAGTTCAGACGGAATAAAAAGATAAGTTATCTCTCGCCATTGACTTCCATACATATTTTTTCCGAAATAAGGTCCCATGAGCCGGAAGCGGAGGGGCGGGACTTAGGCTCTCTATGATGACTGCTGATCAACTGATTTAGGGCCAGTTGTTCAAAAGTTACTTTTTAAAGAAGCACCTTAATCCTTAAAATATTTTTGGTCTGTTGGCATAGGGGTGGAACGGTACATGTATTCGTATTGAACCGAAACGGTTCGGTGCATGAATTTACACGGAGAATACAAAAAATTAATAAAACTCGCGTGCAAATTAATGAATGTAATGCTGCGGAACTACTGCTAGATACGCGGGTTATTTGTGGAAACCTAATCTGTAGCCCCGCCTTAAGCTAGGTTTGTTTATACTTTCGCCTCCGCAGCGCGAGCCTCCGATGACGGCGCGCGCGCCTCCCCAAATGGACGAGGCATTTACTTTGCGCTCGCCGGTGTACTAAACGACAGGATGCGACTCGGTGTTCTCTAAACCACCAGGAATCGGCGGCGAGAAGTAGTAAGGTACATTCGTGAATCGTGAATGTTTATTTAAGTGTGGTATCTTCAGTGATATAAGAACGGAATCACTCACTGTAACAGTATTAGCACTTTATTGACTGTCAAGCTTACAGAGCTTCCATGTGACTGCATCACTTCACATAAACATGTCTTACTCTCCACCAGAACCCCACATGAACCTGAAGGTCAACTGCACCTCTTGTGGTGCGGAGAGGAACTGCCGTTAACTATAACATAGATCTCAGGATACTACATTAAAGGTAGGGTTGGTAATCCTGTTCAGAAACATTTTTTTTTATACTGGGTGAAATGGTCCTTCCATTCTGATAGTAGTCAATACATTATGTGTTCAGAAAAAGGAATGAAAAATATCTGACCTCTGTAGCAGCTGTAGGACATTAAAAACTCTGACCAATCACTGCCATTCGGTGCGAATGTAAAGAACCAATCAGATGCCTTCATGTCTCGTGCCCGAGCACCACTGCGTGCACAGCAGTGATGCGCGGGTCAATGTATAAACAACCCGCACCCGACCGACGTTTTGTTTTCAACTAACCGCCCGCTTAGACGGAGGAGCTAGTGCGCATTTTTCAGAATGCTGTATGATATAGCCTAGTGTTTTGTAATAAAGGCTTGATTTATTCATTTATTTCGTTTCATTTTCTTAACAGTTAAGATGCTGCATGTTTATCCAGTCTAATCGACTTGTGCGTCTCTCCCCGGACTTTCCCAACAAAAATCCCGCCCCCTCTCAGCAAATAGGCTACATAAAACTGACATTACTGAGCTATATGCGTTTAAAAGTAGCCTATTAAAATGGCACAATGGCATTGCTCAGTTCAACGCGTTGGGAAATCGGGCATTTTGTCCCGCGTCAGCTTTTATTCAAAAGTTAATAACGCGCTCAACATTCAAAAGGTAAATAAGGATTTCCCACTTTCATCTGCAGACTGAGCTCGTGCGTCATCCTCGCGCATTCAGCCAATAAAGTGTAGACCTATGTATTTCATAGAACATTGTGTCTAGTACTATATAAATTACAAAGGTAAACGACCCGACCGACCGCGACCCGAATATCATTAAAAATATTTTTGGATGACTCGTAACCGCGGGCGCAGGTACCCGCTCATTTTGGATCAACCCGCGCATCACTGGTAGGTACATACAGCTGACTCCAAATGTGGATGCGCGTTCATGTTTGTGGGGGGGGCGTAGCTTTGGACGGAGCACTGACAGGAGGAGGCGGAGCTTAGAAGAGGTGCCACTTTCAAATCTGGCTAGCTCTCCAACATTACCTACTCTAGCTTTAAGTACAACACTTTAGTAGACCAAAACCACACTACAAAAGAGTTGTGTAAAGCAGTAGCTAAACCAGATTATTCCGTGACATTAGAGAGAAAAAATGGATATGAGAACGTAACCTACAACTAAATTAACGTTACATATTTTCTAAACATTTTTATTTAGTTTTGTGAACCTTTTTATAAAACATGGCCATTTATTTTTATTTAAAAGGCTTATGTCTTCTATTGTAGGCTCATTTTGTTAATGTAAGCAACTCATTTAGACGCAAGGTTAGAATTTGGCAATCAGCACATAAATAAGAGATGCTGTATTTTCAGTTTTATGGCTGATTGTCTTATTTTGTTTACAAGTTAATGTTAACTAACTTAATGTTAACAAGATGATGTGGGGTACTTATTGTTTACTGTTCACATATTACTTTACACACTTCAGGCTGTTGCAGCTGCTGGGACTGTATTGGCGCTTTTCCACTGCATGGTACGGTACGGTACGGTTCGGTACGGCACGGCACGCTTTGGCGCTTTTCCACTGCATGGTACGGTACGGCACGGCTCGCTTCGGCTCGCTTTAAATGGTACCACCTCTGTTGAGGTTCCAAGCGTATCGTACCGATACTAAACGTGACGTGAAAACACTGCAGATCACTGATTGGTCAGACAAAATCGTCACTTCAGCGTCATTGTATATTTGCTACACGAGACACTAAACCCGCTATATTTAAATAGCCAGACAACAGCAAACGCGGTAGCACCTGTTTTTAGAGTTTTTACTTGACAAAAAAAGTTTTAAAAAAATCAAACAAGAAATGGCTGAATCGTGGTCAGTGGACGAGGTGCAGACGTTCCTCTCGTTGGTTGCCGAGGAGCGGAAGTAGCACAGCTCTTAGCCGCACACGGCTACCACCGGACCTACAACTTAACGATCAGTCCCACCCACTTTGAAGCGGTACTAACTGCAGTGGAAAAGCAACCGAGCTAAAGCGAACCGAACCGTGCCATACCGAGTTGAGTCGTACCACGCAGTGGAAAAGCAAAGCGAGCCGAACCGCTCCGCGCCGTGTTGAACCGTACCGAACCGAACCGAGCCGTACCATGCAGTGGAAAAGCGCCATATGACACTAGGTGGTACAGACTGAGACATGCACAATAAAATAAAAATGCCTTCTGCATTTTTGTTTTGCTTTTCCCTCCATTGTACCGAATTCATACCGAACCGTGACTTCTGTGTACCATTCCACCAGTTGGCATCATTGGACTTTAAGTCTTATCTTGTGGTCTTATGGCCTATGTGAAAGCATTTTGTAGCAGGAGAATGAGCAAAAAGCAAGAACTAGCTACCTCTATTGCACTTTGTTACTATTATTAGAATCCTCTATTGTTCATGCGAGTTTCAAGGTTTACATAACATTACTTTATAGTAGATATGGCCACCCCACACTAGCTTTGTGTCCCATCTTGGCCACCCCAGTAAAAATGTCCTGGATACGCCACTGCGAGGTAGCAAAGCCAGGCATAGCAGCACCAAACACCATACAGATTCAGGAATCAGCATGCAGTTTATGTAGTTACAGAAAATATCGACTGTATCACACACACACACACACACACACACACACACACACACACCACACACACACACACACACACACACTAAAAGTGGAACTTGAGGCCCGCTCAGTGAAACAATTCACTCATGTTGACACCCCTTGAATTTCTGTTTATAGTGTAAATATATATGTGTACATATTTACTTTCTATTTCTATACATATATATATTTTCATAAATACACACACACACACACACACACACACACACACACACACACACACACACACACACACACACACACACACACACACACACACACACACACACACACACACACACACACACACACACACACACACACACACACATGAAAGTATAGGCTATATATATACAGTATGTGTGTGTGTGTGTGTGTTTGTATATAATATAGCCTAGTATATAATATATTCTATACCATATGCACCACATACCATATACATATACAGTGCTTTATAAATAAAGTTGACTGTGTGTGTGCGTGCGTGCGTGCGACCCTGGACCACAAAACCAGTCACATGGGTAATTTTTTTTAAATTGGGATTTAAATATCAAATGAACAAATAAGCTTTCCGCTAATGAATGGTTTGTTAGGATAGGACAATATATATATATATTTTTTTAAACTATTTGAAAATCTGGAATCTGAGGGTGCAAAAAAATCTAAACATTGAGAAAATCGCCTTTAAAGTTGCCCATTTATGTTCGTGATTTTGCTGCATTCACTCACAATAATAAATGTTTTATATATTTACGGTAGGAAATGTACAAAATATATTCATGGAACATGATCTTTACTTAATATCCTAATGGTTTTTGTTTTGGCATAAAAGAAAAATCAATAATTTTGACCCATGCAATGTATTGTTGGCTATTGCCACAAATATATCCGTGCTACTTGTGACTGGTTTTGTGATCCAGGGTCACATATACTGAATATGCATACAAGCTACAATATAGATTTTCACATCAGTTTCACAATGGTAAAAAAATCAAAACAATTTCTGCTGTAAAGCAGCTCTAACAAACCAATAGTCTCAATATTCATCTCAAGTCACTTCGGTGTTGATTCAGTTCAGTTCAACAATTGTAACATTTATTAATTGTGCATACATACTGTATATACAGTGTATTTGTACACATGTGTACGTGTGACAAACTCCTGTACACTCCACTGCATACTGAACAAGCAAAAGACACAAGATAGTAGTGCTTTAATTATTTTCACATCTGTGTGTACTAGTATGGTGTGTATGTGGCTAATCATTTGATGTTTGTGTGTAAATTACCACACAAAAACACAATTTTTGGAAGAGTTAAATGAGTTGTTTGCTTTTGCAAGAGATGTCTGTGCATGTTTTGTGGTTTTGTTTGTAGAGTTTCAAGAAATGGAGCCAGTTTCAGAAATTGTGTGTAAGCAATTTGAAAAAAAAAGTAATACTTCTGATCTTTCTGCTAATGGATTTTACATGAGGAAAAAATAGCTTAATAACATAAATGATGTTTTATTAAAAAATTTAAAATGCAGAATGTTTCCTGTTATGGTTTAGGAATAGGGGCAGTGTAAGGGGATAGAATAAACAGTTTGTACAGTATAAAAACCATTATGCCTACAGAGAGTCCTCACAAGTATAGCAAAACAAACCTACATGAACTTACAAATGACAAGATGTGACCTGGATCATGCTTAGCCTCATATTTTGTTTTATGAAAGAATATAATCTAAAGGAAATTAAAACACCATTTAATGGGATAGTTCACTAAAATAAAAATTATGTGATCCTCATGTCATTCCAAACCTGTATGACTGACTTCAGTTAGTTTTGAAGAATATCCTGACCGCTCTTTTCATTGTAATGAAAATGAAAAGAACTGGGGCTGTATCATAAAGTATCATGATAGTGGCTCATATGACTCGTGTCGTGCTCTAAGTCTGAGTCAGAAGCTTAATGATAGATTTGTGTGAGGAACAGACTCCTTGGTGCAACCATCAGAGTTTATATGAGACATGATGATGTCCAATTGTTGAACAGATCATTATTTTGAATCTTTCCAGTAGATTCAGCTTCAGTTTGTTCAACACAAAACTTGTGTATGGCTTTGGAAGACAGTGAGTAAATGATGACATAATTTTATATTTGGGTTAAATAAATTACATTAAGTAGGTATCAATAAAACATTTTGAGTCACCGTGGTATGTACATGTGTGTCTACAGGTTATGCATGTTGTACTATCCATCAATAGGCCGTAATGAAATGTAGCCAATCTAATATACCTACAGGACTCCTGTTCTGTCCCATTTAAATAACCGTAAAGTTGAAGCCTGCCGTACTTGCTGATAGATGCTCTTTTGTTGACAGTAATATGTTAGCAAGAGCCTTCTTCAATCAATGTTAGCGATACAATGGAAAATCCAGGTGGGATAAATGATAGTTCACAGCGCTCTTTCCTCTGAGGAGCTTTGGCAGTGCTCTGGCTTCTCACAGGTCTGATCGATGAGGCGTAAATCGCCTGAGCAGAAGCTTCTGGCTGCCAGAGAGCTCGCAGGTGAAAAGGCAGGTTGCCATGAGCTGTTTCTATATATTACACCGTGGCTAGGGGCTATAAGTCAATGCTCCTCCCTCACTTTTTTTTTGTGCAAAACCAGAGCTGCACCCTGCTGTTTGGTCAAATAGTGCTGAGGATTAGGGTTTTGCAGTTACTAGCTTTTAGGAGATTTTTTTATTTTAACTAATTCACAGCTAACTTTATTCCCATACAATAAATATATGGGTAAAAACATGGGATACAATTATATTATTTACATTTATGGATTTAGCAGCCATTTTTATCAAATACAAAACAATACGATTTACAACTGCATCTATTAAGCATGTATTTTATCAGTTCATGAAACACTGGTTAACATTGCTTTTGTTGTTGAATGAGTATGCTTTATAGTCCCTTATTTAAATTCAAATTTAATTAATAAATGCAAGCATTCATAACATATATTTACATCCATGTCAGAAGCAGGGCTTCCCACTACCCTCTCCCGTCCTCACTTGCATCAGTCTTAATGTATCGCCATTGCTCCATGTTCTTCTTACATGTGGTTGTGTGTTTGAAGATCCCAAAGTGAACGGCGATGCAGCTAAAGCAGCGCTGGCCAATGAAGATTGTCCCCACATAGACCAAACCCTTTCTCCTGACGACGGCCAGATCTTTAGCCCAAGCGAGCCACGGGGAGACACTCCGTGTTTTCTGCTGAACGTCGGCAGGCGATCTACAAACACGGGCACCCGAGTGAGGAAGGGTATGTAACCTCTGCGTGAGGCTATTGTCTGAGACACACGCACACACACACACACACACACACACACACACACACACACACACACACACACACACACACACACACACACACACACACAAATGTATATACCAGGTGCATTACACAGTAAATATAGACAGTCCACGCATACAGACAAGCAGAGCGCGCCCACAACAGACAGTTTATAATGATGCAAAGCTGCTATTTTATCACAAATGAAATAAAATACCAAATTTATACTTAAATTTCCTCAGCCATCTCAGATTTTAGTCAGAACAAGACATTACATACATGGGCTCACAATCCGCATCTTTTGTTTAAATGGGACCTAGTATGCAACATTCACTTTTACATGGTGTTTGAAAAAAAAATTGTGTTGGCAGTGTGTGTACACAACCACCCTATAGTGATACAAATCCACCCACTCCTTTATTTTTGTATCCCCTTAAATCAAGCAGAGTCTCAGAACAAGCTGTTTGCAGATTCTGGCCAAAGTGATGTCACATTGCACAGGCCACGCCCACGACTGTTGACGGACTCTGCCGTATTAGCATAGACCCGCCCTAAGTGGGTTGTATACTGTCCGCCATTTCCTTCAGGCCGTAGGCTCAATACAAAGGGACAAAACAAAACACAGGTTTTGTAAAAAAGTTGTTACTCAAGGATGGATCGGTAACAACTGTTCGTGATCCAGTTTAAGGTCCCCGGAGCGATTCTGGTTAGGGCAGTAATGAAAAGGAGAGTGTGCACATTATTAAAATTCATCACAGTTGTTTTACTGATGTAAAGTTTACCAGTTTATTAAGCACCCCCTGAAAAGGCATACGGTCAGTATATATTTGCTTACTGTAAATTGTAACGAGTGGTTTTGTGTAATTCGCTGTGTATGTTGATGATAATGCAAGGCAGAGATAGAGTTTATGGATAAGACTTTAATGCATACTTGTACTGTGTTTTATTCAGTTCTTCCAATCATTTTTCTGGAGTAAAAACGGACGCTTCATCTTTTGTGTTACGTACAATAAACTTTTTAAAAATTATTCGGACAAGATCCGCAAAATTATCTTTTGGGTGTGTTGAGCTAAAACTTCACATACACATTCTAGGGACATCAGATACTTATTTTACACCTTGTAAAAAGGGGCATGATAGGTCCCCTTTAAAGTTTCACTTTCATTAGTTATTTTATTATATTTAAAATACTACTATCAACATTTTTCACATGTAAATAAGATGAGACAATTGAGTTTCCAATAGAGTCCCTTCCCTGCACGTTCAGATCCTTCCACAAGCCACATTTCTTCAATCTTCTTTTAACATAATGCAAATAAGTTTTTTTTTCCACACCACGCTGCATTACGTCAAACTCATATTAACACACATACAGCTGCCTTCTGGGGCCAACCTTAATATTCCCTTTTTTCTGTTTTTCTTTGTTGTTTGTTTGTTTTTTTACTTGTTTCTTCCACCACTGTACATGCTTGTGGTCTGTCTCTATGTTTGTACCTCCTTCCATCTCTCCTTCTCTCCCGTCTTCCTTATGCTACCCGGTTGGCTCATAGCCGGAATGTTCTCAGGGAGGTCAGGGGCGGAGCCGGCCGGCCCGACGCATGGCACACAGGGTTACCCACTGCTGCAGCTAGGCTGGGCGCACAGCCCAGAAGACGGCCATGCCAGGGTCACCACCTGATATCCATCCATGTTTCACTGTCTTACACAATAGCGTTCAAACCGCTCACAGCAGCCTTAGATAAATAAAAGGCCCCTAGCTTCACGGGCTGTCAATTAACATCACCAAATGTAGTGATATTAAGACCCACACGTTTTCATATCATCTGACACCACTGTTCTAGTTTATACATAGACTTCAGATTGCATACCATTGCTCTCCACACCAATTACACCACTTACAACGACAACATAAACCTGCGATTTCTGATCACATTCAAAAGAATTTCCTATTACCACCCACCAATTTGTCATGTGGTCATTTTCTAACCAGTAACGCTGTCTGTCTGTGTCTTATGACATGTTGCTCTGTGTGAGCATGCTCTGTTTGACTCCAGATCTTACCTACAGCCAAAAGCACCACAAGATCATCACCAAGCAAAACTACACACACTGTTTCCAACAAATATGTTTCTTTGTGTTTTATATATGTTTGTGGAAGTTTATGAGTGTTTTTGGAGGTGTGCGTGTGCGTGCGTGTGTGAATGTAGTGCTTTTTCGGAGTGCCGTTTTTTTCTGTAGCATTATATTGTGCATGTGTTGGGACAAGCTGTCCTTGCCGCAATCTGTCCTGATGCCTGTATGGTATTGGTTGAGAAAGTGAAGACTTGGTTTTGCACAAAGGCAAATAATACGATGAGATGATGTATACACCACTGACGTATGTGACACCCTCTTTCATTTTGAGTCAAAAGTCGCAATGAGCCATTAGTGGAGAAATGTGATAAGCAAAAAAAAACTTCATTTTTAATAAAGCTTCTGCTTTCAAATTATGTACAATTTATTACAAAATTCAAACAATTACAGAATGCACGTAAACTGATCATTTCTTTTTTACTACTAGTTGTAGCACACAAAATAAGCAAAAATGAATGAACATCAGAGAGGGTTTGATACAGTACAATTTATCAGCATCATCTCTCGAGTGATCGCTCAATAAATGTTTTAAGATGTCAACAAAACGACTCATGTCACCAGATGATACAGTTTCCTCAGGAAATTCATTCATGGTCCGTAGCTTGCTAGGGGAAAAAAATAGTTTAAATCATAAATATATTCAATGTATTATAAATGCATTATGTTTTTATGTTACTGATGTCTTAATTGTTTAATTTATGTTTAAATAAATGTCCTAATTCTGGAAAAACAAGTTTGAAAAGAAGCAGGTTTTCATGACAGCCACCATTTATATAATTATAATTATAGCATTTGAAAGCAGAGACTTTCCTTTTACATTGTGCATATACTCAAAATGTTTTTGGTCAAAATGACTCAAAATGATATAATTTAAACTATGGAAAAGTGCCTGAAACTGAGGGTCTGACCCTGACAAATCAATGGACTGGATTCTCAGTTGCCTTAACTTCAAATTTACGAGTTAATTTGAATTTCTATATCAACAAATCTGCGAACTGCTAAATTCTACTCAAAACTTTTGCCTTGCAATCCACAGCCTTCTTTGCTCACTCTAATGCCAGACTAACCAACCGATCTTTGTGCATGCCCTCACGCAGAGATTGCATGCAATCTTAAACCCTTTAAACCTGACCCATAGCAGCAAACATTGTGTGGAGCAAACTGAAAGATGTCCAGACGAAACCTTTGAGTCTCAGCAACTGCCATGTGCACATTTCTCTCCACTAAACCAAGGTTATCAAAAGTCCCGAAGCCTGGGCACCATAACCAGCAAGGCCCGAACACTGGCCGAGGTAGTATCGATGTCCACCCGGTCCGGCGGCCCACCTATTCTCCTCAAGAGGTCCCATTCTCCAATCCCCTCCATTCTCTAAGAAATGGAGCAGTGGTATAGTTAGAGTTGTCTCCCTGGGTCTTCTTCCTGCTCTCCTGCCTTCTGTTCTCTGCTGTGTTTGCTTTGGTCTGGATTGTCTTGTTCTCTGGTCCTTGTCATCTGGAGCTGTCTCCTCCTCTCCTCTTCTGTCCGCTTTGCTTGTTTCTTGTCTTTACATATACAGAATCTTGACACAAAGCCATCAGAGAAAGAAAACTTCCAAAAGTTCTCAGGGATTCCCTAGTTACATGTTTATTAGACATAATAAAAAAACTGGGATGAGGAAGGTAAACCTTTCTTTATGTTTCCAGGGACCATTAGAACCGGAAACTTCTGATAGAAAGACTGTGATCTAATAAGGCAAAACCTCCCTTCAAATGATATAAATCATGATTTGTTTTAGATGTACTATGAATATTAAAATCCTCTCCTGTCAGAGTATATTCTTGCTTAAAACCCTTTCTGACATCTGGAAGACGAAACAATCTATACTTTATCAGTTTCTTTTTTGTTTAGTTTCCCCATTTAATTTTGACTGTACTTCCCCTTTGCTCTGGAGTCTTGCTCCCTTCTTTCTTCTTCACCTCTTTAATGAGACCCCAGGTAGGAGGTATCAGGACTCCCCTTTTCTCTCCTCCGCTGTCAACGGCAAATGTCTCTACTTCCTTTGCAATTCTTTCATTCTCCCTGTGCGTTGCTGTCCATCTCTCTTTCTCCAAACTTTTTAGCCCTGGATTGCAAAAGCAACCCAAATGAATGTTTTTACCATGCAGAAAAAAAGGAAGTCTTATTTTCTCAGCCCATTTCCTCATTCTGTGAGCTGAATGAAAACAAGGCCCAATGGCTGGATGACCCTGAGCAATCCCATCCTCCCCTGTATTTTCTACTGCAGATCCATGCAAAGAGGACACTGCCCTAGTTAAGTATATGCAGTCAGAGGTGCTTAAAGTGACCTGAGAACGCAGCAGCATCTCAAAACCTTCTCCAGCCTGGCTGGACTCCACAATGGCCAGAGGGATTTCAGGCTGGAATCCAGAGGAGCAACGTATATGTAGAGGGGAAAAAAGCACAATAGAGGATGTTGCCAGTCGACGCAGTGGCAAACGTTTTTGATTCAGATTCCGACAGCGTGAGTGATCTCATGGACCAGGACTTTTATAAGGAAGACCTTAAGGACCATCAACTGCAGAGTGACACGAACGGATGGCTTTAAAGCCAGCAAAATGAGTTTATAATCATAATACTAATGATAGTACCTGCAGTGACAGATGTAGTGGACTCTTACCTGTTCATTTTAGCATGAGCTGCATGGTGTTACATTTAAAAAAAGAAATAATCTATAAAAGGAAAATAATCTATATCTGTTATGAATATCTGTATAAAACAAATATTTTCTTTCAAGAGTTCTTGACTTTTGCAGAATTGACATGTAGCCATGGATAATGAGATTTTCAGAGACCATGTTCTTTATTTCAGCAACAGATTTCTTTCATGTTATTCTGTCTTTGTTGCGAACCACATGACTCAGCTCTGGTCACATTGACCTCACATTCTGAATGAGACGCGAGTGGTTACTGCCATGAGATAGATTGTAAATTCCACTTTTCAACATTGTTTCTGTCTGGCATGCTTGTGATTCTGGATCTTATAGAGAAAAAACAAAAACTGAGCAAAATGAGTTATTTTTCTGTTTCATGTCATGATTATCAGTGAATAGATCCTGTGGAAAACTGTCGTGCGCAACTGTTTATTTCACATATCAAGTGCAGACTTTTGACAGTGTTATTTTTGGAGAAAAAACATCAAAAATAAGAAAAACGGCATCCTGTCGAGATGTTTTACATTTTCTCTCGTTACTTTTAGGTACTAAAACACAAAGAAAAGCAAAAAAGACAGATGTATATTTACATTATAAGAGAATTGTATGCAATTGAGAACTTTGGGGGAAAACAAATGCATGCACTATGTTATGCAACAATAACTGCATAGAAAAACAGAAACACATGACTACAATCATAGCATGAAATAAATTTTGTATGAAACTTGTTAGAGTGCTTGGGGGTTTTTCTTTCATTGATTGCAGTGGAATGTGTCTTTCATTGGATGATGTACCAATACTCTCTTTGACCTGAAGTTGACAGGCACAAAGAGCTGGATTGGAAGGTCTTTGATGCAAGTGAAAAGGGGGGAAAGTGTCTCCAGGTGGAGCAGCATGGCAGACTGCACTGATGAGCATGCTGATGAATTAAACCATTAACATTTGAAGGAAACGGTGAAACACCTGCATGCTGTGAACAAGCTGAAGTTTTGAACAAGTGGTGTCACACTCTGCTCAATGAGGTATGATGCTAAAGCCTGCCTTACGCCTGCTGAACGTGCCTGCTATCAGACCGCATTAACGTAACCCTCTGCTCTCCTTTCATCCCTCCTTCCTACTTCTCCTGACCCTTTCCATCTCTCCTCTGCGCTGGCTCGCAAGTCATCCTGCACCCTCTTCACCCGTCTTTGTTTTCTAGGTGTCTGGGTAATAACTCGTCTGTTGTCTCTCTTCTTTTTCATGTCTGTAGAGGCTTCCCGGCAGGGCCGGCACAAACCGCCTGCAGAATCTGTGTGTGTCATGAATCGTGGTGTTCCAACCACTTTGTGCATGGCCCAGAACACCTCTCCCACTTCCTGATAACGCTCTATAAGTCTGTTTGTCGTTCACGAATCGGTGAAAGACCCGTTTTGACACATTTACATGTATTTCAGAGGGACATGTTTGTTGATGGCTGATAGTATTGTCAACTTGTAGTGGTGTAAAATGTGTATTTGAGTGCATGGGTGTTCAATATGTGTTTGTACTGTAAATATGCTTTTTGTGTTGCCCATGCTTGCGACTGAATATTTAGACTAGTATCTAGTAATCTTTACAGGGTTATAAGTCAAACCTATCCATCAACTTTTTGTTGTTTTTGTGAATCACAACAAATACTCACAAAGCTGCCTTTAAATTAGTATGGGCTCAAACTAATGTTGTTCTCTGTTGTGTTGCTGCTGTAAGTCGTCATCAGTTGCCTTTCTTTGCTGTTTGCACTTCGGGACTCAACAATAGGATTTTTTCCTGCTGGCCCCGTCACAGATAAATGTTATTTTTAGTAACATTATTAAATATGTTAGAAAAATATATATTTGAACATTACATTCGGCTTTTACTCGTTCCTTTAAAGGGATATTTCACGCCAAAATCAAATCTCTGTCATCACTTACTCACTGTCCTGTTGTTCTAAAGCTGCATGTCTTTCTTTCTTCCATGGAACATGAAAGAAGATATTTTAAAGAATGCTGGTAACCAAACCGTTTCTTTCCTCTTTAACTTAAAATTTTTGCTCATATAATGGAGGTCAATGGGAAAGAAATGCATTGCCAATTTTCTTCAAAATATAATCTTTTATGTTCTGCAGAAAAAATAACAGAATACAGGTTTGGAATGACATGAGGATGAGTAAAATATGACAGAATTTTAATTTTTGAGTTCATTTGCTGCTTTCAAAGAAACTTCACAGTATGTTAACCTTGATTTTAGTCGCTTTTTTTTTTTTTTTTTTGCAGAATTTGCAACAACAATGTTCAGTACATCACAGAAAGGCAGAGAAAAGGTTTGGAAGACATAAACAAATGATCAGTGAACATCTGTGACAATACAACACTGGCCCTACTAGAATCTGACAACTGACCCTAAACTCATTAACTCTGGCCTTGGTCCTTAGTGTTGAGTCATGTGTTCGCTGAGGTTATAAATGTTAGTGGACCAATTGTACCAATTGAGTTGGTAATTTTGCAGTGTATGTATTTATAATGTTCTTAATCACTTTCTAACACTTTCTTTTCCCAATCCCAGCAAGGACATCAGTACACTCCAGTGAAAGTGAGAGGTTATTTAAACAAAGTGAGATTCTAAACTTGTCAAACAGAAAGTAGACTGCACTGATTGAATCATGCAGCAAACACTATCAAATTGATGTGTCAAAATGTGCAAGACATTTTAACCAGCCATTCAGTATATCTATATCCAGATAGTTTGAAGTGAACTCACTGCCAATTAGTTTTCTATGGAGTTTTTACAATCTACAGGTGTCAATCTACTTCCTCAGAACCTTTTTCAGAAAATGTTATGTTCAATAATGATTCCAAGATAGACACTACTAAAAAATTTAATTTAAAACAAACCAAAATTTTCATAAATTAATAGCATCTGTCTTTTTATATATTTTTTGTACATTATAGCACAAAGCTACTCTTTAGATCGAGTGGTTCTCTCTACACCGAAGCTCACAGATTAATGTATTTTTATTTTAAGAACCATGGTTGACCCTAAATCTGTCACGGAGCATTTACAGTATATGTTTGTAAATATTACACTAATTGCACTAATATATATTATAATATGTAACTAAACTTTGCAAGGTTATTCTTAGGTAAATTTTCCTCCCACCCATAGGTAGATACTGTACAATCTGCATTTGTTAGGTGGATAAAGAGTTATTAATGAATGCAAAATATTGTGGAAAAAAACAATATCTGCATGATTCTACTTGCACTATGAGCTAAATATAACCTAATTCTGTTAAGTTGATGCTTTAAAGGCTGTTTTACGCTTCTAACGGTTTATCGTTTTTGCTGTTAAACGTTAGTTATCTGCTTGTCAGAAAGGCTGCGTTATGATAAACTACTATTTAGTAAACCAACTAAATATTTTTAGGAGAACCTTTAATGATTTCAGTCAAATTCAGTTCAATTCAACATTATTAATAAGAACTTACAACAGTACATATTAAGCTAAAATACTAATGTTTACTATTCAGAATATTTAAACGTCTGATTGCACAGGGGCCAAATTAATATTTGTATTGATTGCTCTTCATCTTTGCTAGTCTGTAGCGAGAGCCTGAGGGCAGAATAGTACCAAAACCAAAAAATGGTCACTATCTAGAGCTGTTAAGGACATTTCTGTTAAAGTGCCCCTATTATGGTTTTTCGAATATTCCCTTTCATGCAGTGTGTAATATAGCTTTTTGTGATGTAGTTGTAAAATCGAAAGTGCACGATAAATAAAGTTATTGTCTCCCAAAAGGAAGAATCGACTCTGAACCGCCAATACGAGTCGTTTTTCATTCGAATCTTACTTCCTTACAGTTATACGTCACTAGAAGATACATTTGCATAATGCCCGCCTATATGTTGTAGGCTGTCCGCCTGCGAAACGTCATTTCACTGACGGCTGTAAAAAGTTCAACGCGGAACACTTGCTCTTGCCCTCTACCCAGTTTATTTGGACCAGCTTGCTCCTCAGAATCACAACCTGTAAGTATGAATAATTATTGATATATTTTCTAAATACTTAGTTTTGTGTTTTACATTGTGTAAGTTTTCGGCTAACTCACGTTATTCCTGTCTTACTGAAATACTTCTGCTAATTAGCTGTGAGACACTATTACCTAAAACTGTGTCTATTAATGCAGATTGTCTTGTTCTTACTACTTTGTAAAGATAAAGGATGGAGCAAGATTTGTTTTATTAACATTTGTTACATTCATTCACATTAGTGCTGGGTGAACATAGCCTATGCACCGTTATTGATATAGTTCCCGCATGTGCACTGCAATAAATTAAAAATATATACATCGGTTTGTTGATGAACATACTCTTGTTAATGCTGATGGTGAGGAATTACAGTTGCAACATCTCATAATGTAGCTCAAACTGAGTAGTGTATCACTGAGAAACGTCCTGCTATCGTCCTTGCGATGGAGGTTCAGGTTGAATAACTAGTTCTTCCAATGTTTCATCATCGGACTCGCGCTCTGATTGATATGGTCAAATCGACGTCATAGTTACTGTCTTTACAGTTAAATCGTTGAGTTTAGGAAGCCTCAGGACATAGCTGATGTTCAGTTATGGTATTGGCCGTGTAGTTTCCGACATGGTGCTGTAAGCGGTATATCAATCACAACAGACTGTGCCTTTTGGCCAATCAGAGCAGAGCAGGCTCTCAGAAAAGTGGGATTTAGAGAGACTGATTCATCCATCGAGTCGTTTGAGAATCATTGAAAAATGTGGTGATGTGCAATGTAGCCTATATAATGAGAAAATGAAATGTTTCTTGACTTGATTCATGTAAACCTGTAGACCTCTAAAATAAAATTAGGAGCCTTAAAAATAGCATAATAGGGGCACTCTAAATAAAACTGATAGACTTCTTTGTTCGTTTCCTATAATCTTCACACTGCTAGCAACAATCCCGTTTAGGGCATTCTTATGTTTCACATTAAGATTCCCAAACCAGCAACTAATGGAGAAGGACAATACTGATTATATGTAAGACTTATAAAACAGTTCCATCAGTGTCTTGTCTTAGATACATTCAGCTGCAGACAAGGATCATCACACCATTTTACAAAGTCATCAACAACTGGACCATGACAAATTTCATTGTTTTCCAAGAGACTCACAATGACTGTGTCATCTGCCAACTTTAAGAAATACCTGTTGTTGTACTTATTTGTACAATCATTTGTATATAATATTTAATAAAGGAGACAAAACACAACCTTGCGGAGAACCTGTAGATGTTGTCAAGGAAGCAGATAAACTGCCATACTAACACACTCTTGAGTTCTTTCAACCAACCAACTAAATTAAGATCAAAGTTTGTAATTAACTTATCTGCTAAAATATGAGGTTGTATGGTATTAAAAGCAGATGAAAAATCAATAAATAAAAGCTTAACATCATCTGTTTTGCTACGTTCCAAATGATTCAATACCATGTTTAGTAACTTAGGCTAAGTGCATGTTTGGCTTTGCGTGAGTGTGTGTATGGGTGCAAGGGTGTGTGTTTTCTCTGTTTGAGTGCATGTACCCCCATCTTTGCTCTGCAGCTGAGCTTTGATCTTTTCAGACACTGTAGCAACATAGTTACCTAATAGGGACTGTAACCATAGCAACACAAGTATGTGATCTGCTTTCAAGGGCAGCATTTCTCCCATGCCTCCCTGCTGCCTGGTTACAATTATACGTGCAATTTGGGTCTACAATTCATCAGACACGTTTACACATCAGAAAACAAAGTTCTTCACATAATTATCACCGTTGCTATTCTATGTCAGTAACAGTATTACAATCTGCTGCATCTGCATACATAGATCCAATGCTGTTCGTGAGGTACATAAACAAAACTAGACCCTGTGGTAATTGGGATTTTCACAGTGATAATTACCTCACCAGTAATTACATACCTGTGTTTATGTGTGTGCATGAAATCAAAACCCTGGTTATTCACCTTCTGCTTCAGCAGTTATCATAAATTACCATACCCTCACACACAAGAGGCTGAACACCTGTAAAGTTCTGTAGGATGGCCCAAGTCAAGGTAAAGAGACAAACAGATACACTTCTGAATGCAGAGCATGATTAGCAGTGCAACACGGAGTTTTAACCATGCTTCTAACAGCCCTAGTGTCCACTATCCACCAAGTGCCACATTCATCAAAAGACAGCATGTAAGACACAAGGAATTTTGCTAAAAGCGTTGGGTTTATTCTGTAGATCAGGGGGGTCTAAACTCAGTTATGGAGGGCCACTGTCCTGCAGAGATTATAACTTGCCTCAACACACCAGCCTGGAAGTTTCTATGCAAGACCTTGACTGTGTTCGAAATCGCCCTCTATTCAATCATTCACTATTGCCTATACATTACTCTAATATAGTCCACTTGAAGGAGTGAATGAAAACGAGAGTGAATTTGGACACTGAGTGCGTCGAAGGGCTGCCGCTTTTGCATAGTTTGTGCTTGCTGTTTAATAATCGTTTAAAACTTAGCGAACTGGCAGCCGCAGTAATGAAAAGATTGATCTTGAACTCTCATGGAAACTGTGTATAAACCTTAACCAAACAGTTTAATGATCAATTAAAAAGGAATATGATATTATGCTGTAGCCACATTGGACCAGAGGTTTGGAAAATGGATTGATGGATGATTCAGCAGCAGGCGCCATCTTCTGGTCAGATGCAGGAATTCATCCGGCACATGACTTTCACAAAGTGCATTATGGGTATTCTCTAGCCGTTGAGTGTACATTGGTTGTACACTCGTTTTTGGGATTGAATGAGTGCATTCGATTACGTCCACTATGGTTTCGGACACCACTACAAATGGCTGTCCCGCAATAGTTTTCTATTTATGGGTATATGGTGCGATTTCGGACACAGCCCTTGATTAGCTTGTTCAGGTGTGTTTAAATGGGGTTGGAGCTAAACTCTGCAGGATAGTGGCATAAGAGCAAGATTGGACACACCTGCTGTAGAGATTAATAAAATATGTGTTGGAGTAGCATGGTAGTTGTCAATTTTATATATATGCTTTTTGTAACTTTATATTAATCAAAGAATCCGGAAAAAAGTATCACTTCAGGATCACTTAAAAATCACATAGGGTGCTTCTCAAACTAAAGGCTGCATCGTAGTGAGGCTGTGTCCATTAGAGGCTTGTAGGCATTAAATGTTAGAATGAGACGGTATATGTGCATGTCACACGTTTCCCCCCATATTATGAACAGTCTTACTTTTCAGGACATCTGAATTTATCTCTGGCCAGGACGCCACTCTTATCTGTTATTTTGCAATAACCAAGTGACTTAATTTTCTTGTAAGGTTCACCCCTCCTGTTTCCCACAATTAAATTCTTCTCGCGCCTTTCTCTTGGAATCCTGCCAATTGATGGTCAGCCCTTTCTCAGTGGCAAGATGTAACATTTTCCAAGGACAATCAACTCTTTCCCAGAGCAAGACGCCTCCAAGTGACATTTCTTTCACTCCTCTTAATAATGGTTTGAAATCTACTTTGGTCTTTCACATCCATCTGTTGTTTGAGGGAAATCCCCTGACTTTACAAAAACTGCTGAGTGGGACACAAGACTTTCTCAGATGCATCTGGCCTTTGTAATAATTATTTACAGCTTTATAACACTTCTTCTACAATTGTGTCTATAGGATGAATAAAACACTTTATCACTTTATACTGTTTGTGTGTGTCTGACTGCGTGTTATTTATGGGTAATTTTCCTTACCATGCATTTTCCTTGATTAATGTGCAGTTTTAAAAGTAGTGTGTTATAAGTGTATCGTTTTGCTAACTGTGCATAAAATGCAGAAATATGGTAACTTTAAGTTCATGGATTCACAGATATTGCAATAAAGTATAGCATAAGTGGTCTCCCATCAGCTAACATCAAGTCTTTTATCTTGCACTATAATACATTACAAGTAAGGGAAACCAGCTTTTCAATGAAGCAAAGATCAATGCTGTGTATTGGAATAGGGCAGAGTTTCACTGGCAGGTTGAATTTCGTTTGGACCTGAAATCAGGGAAGCCCTGGAGGGTCTTTTTCTTCTCCTTGGAACTGTCATATTTCAGAGGGAATCAGAGTATAGCGACAGAGATTCCAATAGAATTGCTTTTTATAGAGCTTAATTCAATGATTCCAGGGTAATATTACATTTGATGACAGGACTTCTTCCTGTAAGACATACCCAGCTGCTCACTGGCGGTGAGTAATGAGCTAAACTATGAACTGTAACTGTGCTGATGATGTGGCTGAAGGCCACTGAGCATGTGCAGTAAGTCTGCTCAGGGCCTTCTGCTGCTCATGCATTTACTTCATCTTCCTGTGCTGTCACAGGACGGCCTGCCATCGAGCAGCCAGACCTGAAAGTTTAATGAACACCAATTAAGCCTTCACAATCGCTTAAGTGGTTTGGACTACTGGCAGTGAAGATAGAGGAGCGATGAGATAATAAGGAGAGAGGAGAAAAGGAATGGAGAGGAAAACAGAAAAAGAAGCAGATTATAAAAGATTATATATACAACTTTAAACTATTTAAAAGTTATGGACATATTTACTTTAATTAGTAAAATATGATGATCTGCTCCTGCAGTTTATATTATTATTTAGAATATTATGATAAAATGAACCTTATGTTAATATGAATGTCATAATATTTAATAATTTCATAACCGTTGCAGCTCATGTGCTATATGCCCTTTAATAGTTCTCTTTTTTTATTAGTGTCATCCTATGATCTTTATATCAATGCTGAGTTCAGAGCAGCTCTGACTGCATACTGACTGGATGCCCACATGAAACATTGACACACATGCATTTCATCTACAGCTCTTTGCTGTCTGCCCTTTCATATCTTTTCTGGTGGGAACCCTGTAAAGCAGCCAAGCCCCCATTTAACTCTCTCTCTCAATCTCTTCTATGAAAGCAGCACTGGTGTGCGTAGGCCATGTTATACAGATATTTTACTGCCCCACTGGAATAAGCTTGAAATGCACACTCAGTTTATGCACATATATAATAAGCAGATAGGAAAACATGTAGTCTAACAATCAGTGAAAATATGTAGCCTATTGCTGCAACTGACAGAGACTCATAGTGCATCATGACATTTTTATGATATTGCATAAGGATTCAAAGATGTAAACTGAAGACCATTGATTTTTAATGTGGCTGTCTACCAGAAATCTCCAGAGGACTTTGAATGTTCTGTTGTTGGAAGCGGTTCTGGAGACAGTCGAAGTGATGTTATTTTAGTGCTCCTCCACTAAACACAAACCAAGCATCTCCTTCGTTTGTCACAATAGGCCTATGTACATGAAATCTAATCTTGAAATGTAGGCTACTTCAGCTGTTTTTAATCAGCAGAAATTAATTACACGTCTTCATATTTGTAATAAAAAGTGAGCTTGGAAATGCAGTAAGCTTGTGCCTTTCTCTTTTTAGATCTCAGTAGCTGATCAGTCAGTAAAAACACCTGGTTCTAGAACAGACAACTTTTTATTTGTGACCAATTAATATGAAACACCCTTATGGAGAGAACCTTGCTTAATAAGTGGCTGCATACAAAATCACATCCTCTCTTGAGTAGGTAGGCTACTTTCTCTATATTGCCAAAAGTTTTGGGACACCCCTCCAAATCATTGAATTCAGGTGTTCCAATCACTTCCATGGCCACAGTTGTATAAAATCAAGCAAGGCATGCAGACTGCTTCCACAAACATTTGTGAAAGAATGGGTCGCTCAGTGAATTTGGTTGCCACCAGTGCAATAAGTCCATTCATGAAATTTCCTCACTACTAATTAAATATTCCGTGGTCAAATGTTAGTGGGGGTCGCACACCGGACGAGAAGTGCAGTGCAGCACCACATAACATTATATTTTCTATGAATGTACACCGGCAGCGTCATTCGGCGTCTGTCTGCTGCGTTCCAACTATACCTCATGACCTTGTTCAAAATCCTGCCGCACCAATTACATCATTTTATATTAAATTTACATTATATATGTATATTGACTTCACCCAGAGCTGCAAGATATGTTTACTTTTACATTAATTTACAGAAATCAACTGCGTGGATGGAAATTGCTGATGTTATCGGATTTTCAAGTGAGATTCTCAATTCATTCAGTTAAAGGGTTATTTCACCCAAAAATGTAAATTCTGTCATTAATTACTCATCCTCATGTCGTTCCAACCCCGTAAGACCAATTTGTTTATCTTCGGATCACAAATTAAGATATTTTTGATGAAATCCGATGGCTCAGGCGGGCTCCATTGACAGCTATTTAATTAACACTTTGAAGGTCCAAAAAGGTATAAGACATTGTTATAGTCCATAGTCCAAAGTGGTTCAACCTTAAATTTCTGAAGCAACGAGAATACTTTTTTTTGTGCAAAAACGAAATATTGACTTTATTCAGTAATTTCTTCTCTTCTAGCAGTCCCCGACGGCCGACGCACATTAACGAGAACACCAGCATTCATGCTAGTTAGTTAGCCAGGTACTTGCCTGACTGCATTGTGCCAAGTGTTAAGTTTAGTGGAGGGGGGATTGTGGTGTGGGGTTGTTTTTCAGGGGTTGGGCATGGCCCCTTTCCAGTGAAAGGAACTCTTAATGCTTAAGCATACCAAGACAGTTTGGACAATTTCATGCTCCCAACTTTGTGGGAACAGTTTGGGCATGGCCCCTTCCTGTTCCAACATGACTGCGCACCAGCGCACAAAGCAAGGTCCATAAAGATATGAATGAGTGAGTTTGGTGTGGAGGAACTTGACTGGTTTGCACAGAGTCCTGACCTCAAGCCGATAAAACACTTTTGGGATGAATTATAGCAGAGACTGCGAGCCAGGCCTTCTCGTCCAAGCACCAAATCAGTGCCTGACCTCACAAATACGCTTCTAAGAATGGTCAAAAATGCCCATAAACACACTTCTAAACCTTGTGGAAAGCCTTCCCAGAAGAGTTTAAGCTGTTATAGCTGCAAAGCCAACTCCATATTAAACCCTACGGATTAAGAATGGGATGTCATTAAAGTTCATGTTTATGAAAGGCAAACGTCCCAAAACTTTTGGCAATATATAGTGTATTTTGAATAAGTAATTACTAGTATGAATGTGTGTATGAAAGTAATTGACTGAATGTATGTAGTATGACGTATTGCATTCGCCATGTTGTCATTATCACATGACCTACCAGTGTCAGATGCGTTGCTTCATTGCCATTCAAAAATCCTCTCCCGTGGCCTCATGAGATAGTAAAGAGGGAAATTCCAAACGGAAGTGAGCATCCCTATGCCCTACTCCCTTTGAAGAGCAGAGCCCTTGAGGTGGGGACTTTGGAGTGAGCACTTGCGTGCCGTGTAGCAGTTTGGAACACACTTGGCTAAGCGAGCAATGAAAGACAACATAATTTCCTCATTATCTCCACCTGGGAATGTTCCCATGACAATGCAGCATGGTGTCCATCAGCTGTTCATACAACAGAAATGTATTATTACTGTTAACATAACTGTTGCAAATAAATATACATTTTATATAACAAAAGGTTTTTAAAATATGCGCTCTATGAGTGTATTTTCTGCTCTCAACTTTAAAATAAGTTATCTCATCTTGTAATGGCAATCTTTGTTTTGCTGTACCTCTAGCCTTCTATTTCTCATACTTATCTTTGCCATTATACACAGGTAGGAGTGAAGTTTTTACGCAGACACACAAATGTTTTCCAGAGATTATTTGCAGTTGAGGTTTGTGGTTTATTGCAGTAAATAGTACAAATAGATGAACATACCAGTTGATTACTTGTTTCCAGTAGTTTGCATGTGGTCTGTGGTCTGTGGCCTGTGGTCTGATGAGAACTGTAGCTGTGTCCCAATGTGAAGGCTGCATCAATCGAAGGCCGCGGACTTCAAATTATGCAGATGCGTCCTTTGATTGTAGCCTTCGTGGAATTTCCTAATTGCGCAACCAGGTGTTCCCGATTACAGCTCCAGGCGCCAAGCAACGGTGCGAGAGTACAGCCATCCTGATAATTCATTTGATATTTGAGTACACAGCTATGGACCCAGAATTGGCTATTGCCATTTTTATGTTTTATATTTCATTGGAGAACATGGTGAGGATGTTTCAGGTCTTGTACTTTCGGCTTAGACGAAGGTTCAAATGTTCATTTATAATTACTTTGATGCGATTTTATAGGCTAGTGTATTCTTTTTATTATGCACATAAATGGACCTTGGTACATACATTTACACAGGTTTTCAACGCTATTTGAATATAAAACCCAGTTGAATATAAAAAAGTCCAGTGCGAATGTTACTCCCGCTCGTCATCGGCAGCTGTCACTGAAGACAATCGTCCGTCAGCTACACCGGTCCGAGCGCTTCAGATGCGCCCTTTGAAATGGGACGGAGCTGTAGTTAGCAACAACTTGTTAATATTGTGACAATAGGCCTACATGTTGTTACTTTCATTGTCAGAATAACCAGTGGTGGTAAGTAAGGAACTACAAACTTCGTTCATGACAAGGAGGTTTTTTCCCTGCAGAATACACTTTTACTCTTGAGACCTTTAGGCCTACATTAGAGTAACGTTATGCAAGATCATTTTGCTTTACTAAGGTTTGAAATATATGACTAGTAGTTTTTCCCCAATGCGGTATTAGTGGTTATTAATAAAGCGTAATAAAGTATCTCAATATTTATTTCATGAGTCAGCCCTGCAAACCAGTTGGTAGAAAACTTAGTGGATAGTGGAAATATGCACTCAAACACTCAGAGACCATCAGATGAAGTCCCACCAGCAGGAGGCCTTAGTCGCGGTCCAGCAGCACACCAGGGTCTCCCACTCAGCTCAATACAAGTCTACATCATTCTTTCTTATTTTATGTACTGTAAATTTAAATGTGTATGTTGATTTTGAGATTTTTTAACGTATGTTGTAAATAGTTGGGGGGAAAAAAGGTATAGAATCATTTGTTTCATGTAAAAATTATGACTGTCATTACAAAAATAAACTATGTCCAGAGCAATGAATTTTCTTTTATTTACACATTTAAAGTTGCATAAAAATAAATAAATAAACAGATTTTTTTCCCTTTTAAAAAATATAAGTTAAAAAAAGTTAAACAAATATATATAATATTCTCAATCATTCTTTCAAGAAGAGAAAACTCTCTCTTTTGCCTGTCCATCCTCTCCTGTGCTCTCCTCGCCTCTGCAGTCCCATGTCTTCTCTAATCAAGTCCAAAACCTCGTCCTCTCGGTCTCTTCTTCGTGGTGCTGCCGGTGCTGATGCTGGTGCTCGTGCTGGTGCCTCTTTCTCCTCCTCACCGTGGGCACCCACTGCTGAACTTGACCCTGGTTTGTCCTCAGGGATTAAGGCAATGAGGACAGGGAGTGCCTCTGTCCCAACACCTCATCCATGAGGACAAACCAGGGCCAAGTTTCAGCAGTGGGTTTCCCACTCACACCCTCACCTGTCCCAGGACACTTGCAATCCTAAGGCAGAGCAAATTAACCATGGCTTGTTAACAACAACAGCACAATACATTTCAGCTAAGATGTGTGTATTAACTTTCTTACTTGGTATTTTTATTTTTTTTGGCCTGTATGAGAGTTAATTACCTTTCCCAGCAGACCCATTTTCTCCAGAATTGCTATAAAAAAAGCAGAAAAGGGTACATGAAAAATTAAAACCTTAAATTATAGTTAAAGGTTTTAACCTTATAGTTAAAACCTTTGTAGACGTAGCTTGCATGACACCACTACAAAAACACATAAAAGTAAAACCCCATTGCCTTGTCTACTGCTTTTCTTATTGTTGTGGGCTTTATAGGGTGAGTGATATTTCTTATAATACACAAGTGAGACAGACTAGTGCAAATATTACAATAAAAATGTATTTTATTTATTTATTTAATTGCAATTTAATAAATTGAGCTGTCTGCTCCTTGCTCCCTGAAACAATTATTAAACTAAATATTAAGACAAGTTGTATACCACCTTACAAATGAAGCCACGCAATGGTGATGAATGAGTTAAGATGAAGTTTATAAGAAAGAAAAACTTGTGGCTTTTAACCAGGGCCGTAGCTAGAGGATCCGGGGCCCCCTGAAAAAAAATTTATGTGGGCCCTCCACCAATATATTTTCTGCATGCATTTTCTGCATGCATTTTCTGCATACTCATATATTGTTGGCGTACTGTACAATATGCATGGAGGCCCACATGTAACTAGGGTTTTCTTACAAAATAACAAAGCAGATAACAAATAAATGTAAATCAAGATTTTAATGAACATCAGCAAAAGCAAAATAAACAAATATAACATTAAATATAAAAAGAAAATAGGCCTAAATAGAAAAATGAAATTTCTTTCAAAAATGAACATTATTTATCTTACCCCATTGGCAGATTATTTGACATGTTTTAAGCAAAAACTCACTTAAATTTGATTTATTTCAACAGAAAACAAGACTTAATATTTTATTGCATTTCACTTATCTAGTAAATGCATCTTGATTTAAGAATTTTGAGATATTTGGACGGGAAACAAGACAAAAATACTGAGTAAGAAAGGCATTTTTTTGCAGTTTGAGTATCTTAAAATTCTATAAAATTACAACTAATAAAAATTAACAAAAAGCTTGAAGTGGAGTGAAGTGAGGTGTAAAGTCATCAAAGGTTAGGCCTATAAATCAATTTTTTTTTACATATTTACATGTAAAAATTTAAACATATTACATATTTACAAATTTAAAACATACTGACGTGGTTTGACCATACGGCAACATACGACGAAAAGGGTACCCCTATAACGTCAATATGAGACGGTTCAGGTTATGGTTGGGTTTAGGTATGGGTTAGGGTACCGTTAGGGGGCGCTGCTGGTGCGCTTATGTCTCCGTCTCATATTGACGTTATGGGGTACCCTTTTCGTCGTATGTTGCCGTATGGTCAAACCACGTCAGTAACAGTCTTAAGAATGTAGTCAAAGTTTTAAAAAAGATTTATCTTATTATGTATTTTAATAGAGATAATATGGAACTGGTAAAATAATATTTAAATAAAGCTCATACATTTATTAATTCAAGTGTTGTATTCGTGTTTCTTGATGTAATAAACACATCACCAGCCAGCAGGTCATATTATGCATAATGCAATGCGTCGTGTCTCGTGTCAAGTTATTTACAATAGTGAAAAGGACAGGGATTTTAATCGCGTAATCATTCAGTCGGTTGTAGTGCCGCTCGCGCCCGTTAGTGAAAAGAGAAAGAAGACGGTAGTTTTCTGATTCTCAGCGAAATAACAATACAATACACTAACCTGCGTTAAAGAAGGTTTTAATTGACTGGGATCCAACAACTCTCCTGGCCTCCCTCTCCTTCTTTTCGTGGCGTTTCTGATAACCAGATTTGTATTTTCTTTTTCCCGACATTTTTCCAGTGAGTCAGTTCCACCAGATTAACGTCTTCAGGCAATGCCGCCTCAACTCTGATTGGTTCTCTTCACGAGCTGGGGCGGGGTATTTATTAATAACTAATAAATAGATCGGACTAAACCATTTTTAGGGAGGTAAGAGAAGTAGCTATTTGGAAAAAATATTTAACCAAGTTGCATGTTTTTTTGTGGTTTTCATTTTAAATCTCAGGCATACAACTAATAAATATTATAATTATTCATGCAATAGTGTCCCTATAGGGATGTTCGCCGGAGTCAAATGTGACGTCACGATATGGGCGTGGTCGCGAACTGGTTGGCAGAAAGAACCAAAACATGTCGCAGACTCGCAGCGGTCTACCTGTGTTTTGTCAGCATATGCTAATTATTTGTCCGAAGAACCAAAAAAGAGATATAAGGTTAAGCTTTTATATAACCAGGGTTCATGTTCTCTGCCTGATCAATATCACCTGAGTGAGAATTGGAGCAAAAGCCCGGACACATGGCCAGATTTGACATTCGGCGACATCTATCTGTATCTCATCGACACGCCATCTATGTTTACCAGAGAGTCGATGAAGGCGTACAAATCTTTAGATGCCTATAAATTAAGTAATAATTACGAATATTACTTGTTGTAACTAAGGATAACTGGTAAATATGTTACAACTAGAGTAAAAATACAGGTGTAATTTATCCATGGGCTATATTTTGAATCAAAATTATCTTACCTCTGATATATAACATTGGTTAACATATAAGTAAAATGTATGAATGAAAATACAATAATTTGCCCTTAATTTATAAGGGTATGTCAGTGTTATTATACTTCCATTGCTCAGTCACAGCATGCACAAAAAGTTATGTAAACAAACACTTTGACACGTCTTCCGCGGTATTTTGTACAGTTATGCATTCATTAATTAACCCATCAATGCGATAGAACCTACTAGTAACATTTATTTACAAAATTAGTTTTAATTTTTAACGCAAAATGTAGGTAGCAGGCGCGATCGTGGTCCGCTGGCTCCCATTGTTTTCCGCTGGGTATAGACGCCTAATTGCAGAAATTCAAAGCTTTCTTTCTTGATTCAGGCTGTTTAGGTACGCGGTAGAAGCTCTTGGGGTTATTACTCTTATCGATCTTGTTAACACAGCCGATCACAAAGCACGATACAACCATTTTTCTTCTGTGTTTGCGCTGCGCTTTAAGCGGTCATTACTGTTCTTTTGCCAACCAGAGCGCGTCGTGACGTCACGGCGAACATCCCTATAGTATAACTGCTGGATTTTGTGGGGCCCCCTGGGCAGCGGGGGCCCCTATAATTGTCACCACCTTTCACCCCACCAGCAACGGCCCTGCTTTTAACTCACTAGCTATTTGAGTAAATGAAAACATAATACTTACATTTAAATGTGAATTTGCCGTCCACCACCGAACTCTCGGCCGTCATTTTTTATAATAATAATGCTGTCGTCACCGGCGCGCGATGGCTTATGGGATAGAATCAGGCCGCAAGGATCCGTTTATGCATCCTTTCTTTCACGGGGAAATGAAGGGTGCATTTGGCGTCGCTTTTGAATCAGGGTAGCCTTCGTCGCGCCGCGATGACTCAACCGGCCTTCGAATACGGACTTTGGATGATGCCGAATTGAATTGGGACAGCCTTCATCGCGCCGCGGTGACGCAATCGGCCTTAAAATGCGACCTCCAGGGGTGCAGCCTTTGAATTGGGACATCCTTCGTCGCGCCGCTGTGACGTTTCGTCGTGCCGCTGTGACGCAATCGGCCTTCAAATACGGCCAATCGGCCTTCAAATACGGACTTCGGAGGCTGTAGCCTTCACATTGGGACACAGCTTGTGTGTGCTCCCCCTACCTGTGCCTACCACTTCCTGTAACCTATGCCCCTTATATACAACCATGTGCATCTAATCACTGCCACCTAGTGTCCAAAATAATAATAGAAATATATCCAAACAAAATAACATATTATGCCAACAATAAACATAAATGGCTCCTACACACCGGCCCCTAATTGTCTTATATAACAAATAACAATTACCAAAAAAAATTATAATAAAAGGAGCTATATACATTACATATAGAAAAGAAAAGGAATGTGTTGGCAATTCATTTTCTTTAGTGATTCTTCAGTCTTCTTTTTTTTTTTCAAAAGTCATTTTTTGGGCCAGAGGTTCCAGAACATGGCACATGGTGGGATCTAGTCTTTACCACCAGTCCTTGCTAAATCTCAGTCTCTTTAATCAGACATATCTTTGTTATTGGTCTTTCCAATATATTGTTTTTTGTCTGAAGTCGAACGATACGCACAAGGCCTTGTGCATCTGCTTTCGTCTCCAGTATTCTGCCCATTAACCAGGAGCCTCGTGGTGCAGTGGAGTCAACCACCACAACTATGTCACCTGGAGCAAAGTTCCTTTTTACCTTTGACCACCGCTGTCGTTCTTGGATTAAAGGTAAGTACTCGTGTGTCCACCTTTTCCAGAAGAGATCTGCCATGTATTGCACTTGTCTCCATCTGCGCCTTAGGTATAAGTCCTCTTTTACGAAGAGTCCAGGTGGTAGTATTGGCTTGGTTTTCAACAGAAGAAGGTGGTTTGGGGTGAGTGCTTCCAGGTCCATTGGGTCCTCAGAAAGCTTTGTAATGGGTCGATCATTTAAAATTGCTTCAACTTCACAAATTAAAGTTTGCAATCCTTCATCATCCAGAACTTGTTGGCTAAGGACAGAGTGCAGCACATTTCGAACCATGCGGATCAAACGTTCCCATACACCACCGTGATGAGATCCTGCTGGGGGGTTAAAGTACCATTTTATTCCCTTCTGAAGCATAGCAGTCTGGATTTTGTCCTGATTCAAGGCATTGAGTGCTTCTCTCAATTGTCTTTCAGCTCCGATAAAATTTGTGCCATTGTCTGATCTTAAAGACAACACTTGACCTCGTCGACAAATAAATCTTCGTAATGCATGGATGCAGGAGTCTGTGTCAAGAGTATATGCAACTTCAAGGTGTACTGCCCTGCTTGCCATGCAGGTGAAGATTACGCCATATCTTTTAACAAGACTTCGTCCTCTCTTGATCTCTATAGGACCGAAGTAATCTACTCCTACATCTGTAAATGGAGGCTTGTCTGGTAGAATCCTTTCCAGGGGTAAGTCTGCCATTTTCTGTTCTCCAACTCTTCCCCGTTGTCGTTTGCATACAACACAGTCTGTTATGATCCTTCTTGCTGCTGAGTTAGCTTTGATAATCCAGTATTTTTTACGGAGTCGAGACAGCATATGATTTCTTCCTCCGTGGCCAAGTTGTTCATGGATATGTCGTAGTAATAGTGTGGATATGTGCAGGTCTTTCGAGAGAATAATTGGATGCTTGGCCTCTTCAGGCATCGCTAGTCTACTCAGGCGACCACCTACTCTGAGAAGTCCATCATCCAACACCGGGTCCAGTTTGTACAGATGACTGCTTCTTTTCACACAATTTTTACCAGCCTCTAGCACAGATAGTTCTTCTTCAAAGCTTTGTCTTTGACTGAAAGAAATAACTGCACGTTCTGCTTGCATCAGATCCTCAGGATTCAAACGCTGTCTTTGGAGTGTTTCTTTAAAAACTTGCATCTCCTTTAATTGGCTGGACTCATCTTTAAAGTTACTCACAGCAGTCTGGATCTCCTTTCTTTTTCTAGTCAGCAGTAAGATAGTTGTTTTTACTTTAAGTAGCCAAGCTACAGCTATCATCAGACTTCTCCATGAAGAGAAATAGCTTATCAGAGAGCTGGTGGGGTTCAATGGATCTTTAACAATGAGGTTGCTTGTGATGTCTTGCTTGACTTCTGGATCATTGGCAGAGATTGCAGTTTCCAAATGAGGTTTCTGCCATTCTCTGTCTGGTTGACAGAGAAACTCTGGTCCCTTGATCCATCTTTTGCAACTTAAGAAGCGGTTTGCTGTTAGCCCCCTAGAGGCTTCATCTGCCGGATTTTCCTTTGTGCTAACATATCTCCATTGTGACACATCAGTATTATCCCTTACAAAGGAGATCCTGTTTGCTACAAATGTTCGGAAACGTTTGGTTTCGTTGTTGATATATTTCAGCACTGTTGTGCTATCAGTCCAGAAGATGGATTTGTTCAGGTGAAGCTGTAATTCCTTCCGAAGCATTTTGTCAACTTTGACGGCTAGAACTGCAGCTGTGAGCTCCAATCTGGGAATCGTTACTTGCTTTAATGGTGATACTCTTGCTTTCCCTATCATGAAAGCAACATGCACCTCCTTGTCGTTGTTTTCCAGCCTAAGATATGAAACCGTACCGTATCCACTCTCGCTGGCATCTGAAAAGTGGTGCAACTGTGCATTTCTGATTTGACCAAAGCTTGTGGGCTTCATGCAACGGTCCACTTTAAACTCTGTCATCTTGTCCAGATCTACCATCCATCCTGTCCATTGTTGAGAAATAGTTTGGGGTATGTTTTCATCCCATCCAAGGTTTTTTTTTTACAGAGTTCCTGCATAATCAGTTTGGCTGGCAGAATAAATGGAGCTAGGAATCCTAAAGGGTCGTATACAGAGCCAACCACGGACAAGATGCCGCGTCTGGTGTATGCTCGTGGCTGTGCAGTAATTCTGAACATAAACACATCGGTTTCAACGCACCAGTGCAATCCTAGTGCTCTTTCCATCGGCAGGTTGTCCCTGTCCAAGTCCAACTCTTTTGTCTCTTTGGTTCTGTTTTCTTGTGGAATTGATGCCAATACTTTACGGCTGTTGCTGATCCACTTTGACAGTATGAATCCTCCCTTCTGGCAAAGAGCTGTCAGATCTCTCACCATTAAAACAGCATCCTGTTCTATGGACATGGATTTCAAACAATCATCTACGTAGAAGTTGTTCTTTACGGTGTCTATAACCTCTGCTGGAAAGTGAGTTTTGTTATCTTCAGCCGTCTTTCTTAATGCAAAGTTTGCACAACTCGGTGATGACACTGCTCCAAAGAGGTGTACTTTCATCCTGTATTCGACGAGATCCTGCTGCACATCACCATCAGGCCACCATAGGAATCGCAGATAGTCGATATGTTTTTCTGACACTTTGACCTGGTGAAACATTGCTTTGATGTCAGCCATCAGGGCAACCGGCTCTTGTCTGAATCTGAGGAGTACTCCGATGAGTGAGTTGGTAAGATCTGGACCCTGTAGCAATTGTTCATTGAGCGATGTTCCCTTGAAGCCAGCACCGCAATCGAAGACCACTCTTAAGGTTCCTTTCCTCGAGTGATATACCCCATGATGTGGGATGTACCAGAGTTCCCCATCATTACGATTCAGTTGATCTACTGGTATCATTTCAGCATAGCCGTTGTCAATCATTTCTTTGAGAAAAGTTGTATATTCATTGTGAAACATCTCATTTTTACCAAACTTGCGTTTCAGGCTTTGGATGCGTTGCTCTGCTATGCAACGGTTATTTGGCATGCTGGGATTTTCTTGCTTGAAAGGTAAGTCTAGGCAGTAGTGACCATCTTTCATTTTTGTTGAGTGATTCACAATATCCAAGAATTTTATCTCTTCTCTGGACATTTCCTCTGTTTCCATGCTGGTTACTTCATTGAAGTCATGATTGTATTGTTTAACCAGTAGCTCGTGTAAATTCACAATAGACATTCGATTGACAGCAGCAACAGGGCAGCCATTCTTATCCCTGATGTTGTCTCCTCTCAAGGGACCATAGATGACCCACCCCAGTAGGGTCCTCACAGCATATGGTCCATCCCCTTGGCTATTGACCACCTCCCAAGGTTCCAATACCTTAGAAGCATTTGTGCCGATGAGCAGGTCAATGCCAGCGTCTATTTCATGAATTTTGACATCCTTCAAGTAAGGCCATCGAGTCAGGTCTTCTTGTCTGGGAATGTTCAGCTTGGAAACAGGCATGGTCTTATGTGTAAATACATTGGACAGTTGTATGAAATCATTTTTGTCCAGACTTGATATCTCTAAACCTGAGATATGATGACTGGTCACAGGTTTCACTTGGTTCATTGTACGCAGAAGAATACTAGCCCTTTGTCCTGTTACATTCAGTCTTCTCATCAAGCTTTCTGTGCAGAAGGTAGATGAGCTTCCATTATCCAAAAATGCATAAGTTTGCAACACTGTGTCTCCCTTGGGGGTCTTTACTTGTACTGGAACAATAGAGAAGAGACAGGCTTCTTCACCGGCCCCAATATGCCCACATGTATGAGGTGAGAGAACAGCATTACTCCCAATTGATTCCTCATTCAGTTCTGTTTTCTTTCCCATGTCCTTTTGTTCAATGTGAAGTATTTCAGGATGATTTTTGTTGCACATGTCACAAGTCAAACGACTATTGCAGTCTTTGCTCATGTGTCCTACCTTCAAACATCCAAAACAGACTCCCCTTCTCTTTAAGAAGTCTATTTTTTCCCTGTGCATCTTTTTCCTGATTTGTGGACACCGCACCAATGTGTGACCACCTATATCACAGAACAAACAGGAATTTTGAGAATTAGTGGTAGATACCTTTTTCATTCCATTTGTTGTCATTTCTTCTTGTTTCAGTGTTTCTACAGGTGTTACAGTAGTTGCAAAACTACTTCCTCTTGGTCTCAGCTTTTCTCTTGCTTTGACAAAGGTGGAGCTTTTGACAGATGAAGTTGTCTTAGCATCCTGGATGTTTCCAAAAAGTGGATCCGACAATATCTTCACTTGTCTCTCCATGAAGTCTACCAAGTCAGAGAAACTAGCTCGCCGTCCATGTTGTTCCTGGAGCTGACATGCCCTATTCCTCCACTTGTCTCTGAGCTTGTAAGGCAGTTTCAGAAGAATGGTCTTCATACTGGAAGCAACATTCAACTCCTCCATATAGGTGAGCTGATCCATTACATTGCAACAACCTCTCAAGAATAATGAAAACGCTTGCAATGCTTTCACATCCTCTGGCTTGATTGCTGGCCAGGCAAATGCTTTGTCCATGTATGCTGTGGCAATCTTATGTTCATTACCAAAATGTTCTTTAAGTAGATCTTTTGCTCTTTTATAGCCCTCAGCTGAAGACAAATGTTGGCAGCTGTGGACTAAATCTTTTGGATGCCCTCTGGTGTATTGCTCTAGGAAATGCAGGCAGTCACTGTAATCATCTGTCTTTCTTTCCACTCCTCTCTCAAATGCCCGGATGAAAACTCCATATTGCAATGGATCACCATCATAAACAGGAATGTCTCTTGGTGGTAAAGTAGAAGAGAGATTTTGTTGAGCGAGAAGAGCTGTGATGTCACTTTGCCTCTGCATTATGTGATGGATATCACCTTGATTGTCATCATTAAATACAGGTTGTTGTGTTAGAGGAGTCATATCCTGAGCTCTAACAGATGGTCCATCACCTTTTTTCTTTGGTCGAACAACCTGTTGCTGGGAAGAAGATTCAGTTCCTATCCACGCATTCTGTCTTTGTTGCACTTGACCAGGTAGATAGGTGCTTGCATGTGGATTTAATTTGACTGACGTTTTCTTTTGAGCAGTTCCTTTTCTCAAATACGAGTTCATCCCATCAGATACTCTTGAGCTGTTTCTTGATTCCATTGATTCAAGTACGTTGATTTTTGCATTGGTAGCTGCCAGTTCAGTCTCTAGTTCTAGTTTTTCTTTCTTCCTTTTCAGTTGTTCTTCCTGTGCCTCAAGGTCATGCTTTTTCTGCAGAGCGGCAACCCGTTCCATGAGAGCAGCCTTTTCTGCTTGAGCTTTAATGCGAGCAGAGGATGTTGAATATGCACTTGATGAAGAACTTGATTTGTGGTTTGATTTAGGTTTTGACATATTAGAAACACTGTCATCCGGTCCAATGTCATCTGTGTTTACACTTTCAGCAATGGTGTGTGTTTTATGTCCAATGTCTGAAAACCACACCTTTACATCCTGTATAAAACCATCAAAAGCTTCCATTTTTGGTTGAAACCAGTGATTTTGCTTTTCAAGTTCATTTTCAGGCAGTGGTAACTTCACCAATGACTCATGATTTCCTTTGGCTTCATCACAGATGTTGATTAATTTAACCAAGTTAGATTGCACTTCATTTGCCTTCTCCTTTGATTTCATGAGCTCCTTCATTAATTCTATTGAACTCTTAGCTTGTTTACATTTCAAGTTTCTTGTTTTTTGACAGTTTTCAATGAACATTTCCAAACCTTTAGCTGTGCGTTTAATAACCCTTTTTTCTTTTTCAGAATCCAGTGCAACATCGTCATCTTGTGACCTAACGTCAGACTTGACATTAGACATGTTTCAATTTTAGCGTGATCCAGTAAACCACACGGCTGATGGCAGAATGTTTCAAACAGCTGATAATGTAGTGACAGTATAGGCTTTAGTCAACGTAATCCATTAGTGTAGCAGTTTCTGGTCACGGTTTCATAGCTTTCCCAATAAAGCTTAATGTTGCACATACCTCTCCGCCTGTGCGTTGTCGTTCAGAGTTTCCAATCTCCGTCAATCAGCTCCGCACAGGTGACGTCAATGTTCCCTTGATTGGGAATGGCAGCGTCCGTTTTATGAAAGAAAACAATCTTTATCCAGTTCCAATACTTTGGCTCAATTTTCACTCATAGAGCATAGTTCTCACTTGTTGTAATGGCAATCTATGTTTTGCTGTACCTCTAGCCTTCTATTTCTCATACTTATCTTTGCCATTATACACAGGTAGGAGTGAAGTTTTTACGCAGACACACAAATGTTTTCCAGAGATTATTTGCAGTTGAGGTTTGTGGTTTATTGCAGTAAATAGTACAAATAGATGAACATACCAGTTGATTACTTGTTTCCAGTAGTTTGCATGTGGTCTGTGGTCTGTGGCCTGTGGTCTGATGAGAACTGTGTGTGCTCCCCCTACCTGTGCCTACCACTTCCTGTAACCTATGCCCCTTATATACAACCATGTGCATCTAATCACTGCCACCTAGTGTCCAAAATAATAATAGAAATATATCCAAACAAAATAACATATTATGCCAACAATAAACATAAATGGCTCCTACACATCTTTTTGTACCCTGCAACACATTTCTTACCTCTGAAACTTATTTAAAAATAACATGACAAAAATGTGTGAAAATCAAAACAACTTGAATTGCTCTGTTTGTAAGTTAAAACGAACTCTCCAGCCATCTAGCTTTAAAATGGATCACGAGTATAGGCTATTCGCTGAGTCACATGACCATAAATTATAAAATTACTTCCTTGAAGTGACCATCGCATGAAGGCTACCCTTCGTAACGGCCTTGTGGAAGAGCCCTTCGTGAAGGGATCCAGTTCTCTTACGTAGAGTTCTCTCGTACTGCGTCGAAGAACGCTACGGGAAAGATATTTCTTTGTCGAGATTGAAGCCTAAAATTAATCCTTAATTTTGTAATATTGTAAAACGCTTTTCTGAAGCATACAACCTAGGCGGAGCAATACAGCTCACCCATTGGCTGCTCTGCCAGAAAAGCACAGCCTATGCGAGGCCAGAGACGCTGACCAATGAGGACGCTTCGCGCCCTTCTGCGTCACCTCCCGCCCAAACAGGCGTGGCCTAGGCCTATAAATACGAGCATAGCTGTCTAACACGCCGATTTTCTTAAATTCACGAAGCTGCACGCATCGCTGGATTGGATTCGAGCCGCCACAGCCGTTTGGAACAAGCACCTCAGCAGGACGAGCCCTTACCTGAAGCCGCTGGTCATCGCCGCCTTCAGCCGCCGTTCCCTGCTGCGCTTCTCCGGCGTGGAATATCCTTTACATTATGTGTGTGTGTTTTGTGTGTGTGTTCGCCGTCGCGTCACACAGTTTTTCCACACTAAAAGAGCCGAGCGTCTTTTTCAAGATGTCTCGCACCTCCTGTGGCTCGTGTAGAGCCCCGCTCAGCGACGGGGACCACGTGCTTGTGTTTCCTGCCTGTGAGTATCACGCAGCTTCAGCTCTCGTCGATGGCGGCTGCCATCACTGTAATTTGATGCCTACGGTGACTCTGCGGACTCGCCTGGCGTTCATTTACTGAAGCTGCATCTTTTCCGCCCGCTGTAGTGCCGCGCCGTGAAAAGCGCCGTGCTTAGCAGAGCCCGGAACCTCCCTCCACCACGAGGTGCTCGCCGCTGCTGCCGCCAGCTTCTCCGCCCGCTTCGCTGGACTCTATGATCGACGGACAAGGGCCGCTGTGTGCCGCCGCGTCCGTCATGAACGAGGAAGGTGAAGCCGCGTCTGTGGAGGACGACTGCTTTTCTCTCCCGCTTCGGATGGGCGAGCTCCGAGGATCTCCCCTCCCCCGCCGCTCATGAGCGTCGACGGAGAAAGACCAGCATCGATGCGCTTGCCGGCTGGATGGCTGCTTTTCTGCAGAGGAACGTACGTTACCGTCCTCACGACCCGCGCCTTTTTCTTCCTGAATTCACGAAGAAATCGCGGAGTCCCGGAAAGCCCCGTTTTCAGCCAGGATGCGCACTTCTGCTTCGAGGAAAGCTACAGTGTTAAAATCCCGCCGCGGCCGGATTTCACTAAAATGTCTCGCTCGCACAGTCCCAACATACGCGACCGTGCCAGTGTATTTTGCAGTCACCAAATCGGCATCAATGCTCGTTTGCCTGCACACGACGCCCCAGGTAAATCTGAAAATGTATTTTCTGGTGTCCCGGCCACGGCCGATGGTGTAATGTGTGTATCCGTAATGCCCACGACCTAGTGCCCATTCGTACACACAAGCACAGCCCTACACAATACAGGGCTTGCACACATAAAATCGACTCGTGTCGATTGTGCAATACATGTAAGTTAGTGAACGTGCCCGCTTTTCAGTGCCCACAATCACTACACACTGCATGTCCCGTGGTTTCTGTAAAAACGAAACGAATGCACGGTCAGTCGGTTCTGATAGACAGTACTCTCTGTGCTACACGGTGTCCCGGCCACAGCCGATGATGTAATGTGTGTAACTGTATGCCCACGACCCAGTGCCCATTCATACACACAAGCACAGCCCCACACAATACAGGGCTTGCACACATAAAATCGACTCAATGTCGATTGTGCATTATATGTAGTGAGCGTGCCCGCTTTCAAGTGCCCACAATCACTACAAGCTACATGTCAACATGGTTTCTACGGAGCTCGCACCGCGTGCTCTCTCTCTCTCAGCTGAGAGAGCTGAGCGCGCGCGCGGGCTGCCCGCTCGATAAGCGCGCCCCCGCATCACGCCATGTTACAGCACACGACTGCTCTCGTGTCGCCGCCATTTCGCGACCAGAGCCCGGTTTTTCAACCCGTGCAAGCACAGCCCCGTACAACACAGGGTCTGCACACATAAAATCGACTCAGGTCGATTGTACTTTACATGTAGTGAGCGTGCCCACTGTCCAGTGCCCACAACCACTACACACTGCACGTTCCGCGGTTTTTCTGTAAAAACGAAACCAACGGACGATCAGTCAGTTCACAAACACAGTATTCCCGGTGTTATAAATGTGCCCGCTACCACGCGCCCACATTTATTCACAAATATACGAGCCCTACGGGCAGCCCCGTTCAACACAGGGTTTGCACACTTAAAATCGACTCAGATCGATTGTGCTTTACATGTAGTAAGCGTGCCCACTGCCAAGTGCCCACAACCACTACACACTGCACGTTCCGCGGTTTCTGTATAAACGAAACTAACGAACGGTCAGTCAGTACACAAACACAGTGTCCCCGGTGTTATAAATGTGCCCGCCACCAAGCGCCCACGTTTATTCACAAGCATAACGAGCCCTACGGGACTCGTCCCACGCGCTCTCTCTCGACACAGAGAGCCGAACGCGCGCGGGATGCATACTGTGTTAAACATGCCCCCCGCCTCACACCCCACGGCGTCCATGTCACAGCACACGGTTGCTCTCGTGTCGCCGCCATTTCGCGACCAGGGCCCAGATTACATTCAACCCCTAGTCACACGTGCAGATGCATGGGAAAGACTTCCCGGGGTCTCAGAATGGGTGCTAGAGACTATAAAAAGAGGCTATTCGCTACAGTTTCATCGACGCCCTCCCCGTTTCACGGAGAAAGTCGAAACCACGGTGAAAACAGAAGTAGCACATCTACTTCGAGCCGAAATAGCGAAGCTATTGAGCAAAGGGGCCATAGAGCCTTTATCTCAGAGCGAAGGGGGTCTGTACAGCAGATATTTTCTGGTACCGAAAAAAGACGGGGGTCTCAGACCCATTTTAGATCTCAGGCATCTGAACAAAGCGCTGACAAAGCGAAAGTTCAGAATGCTCACGACCAGAAGAATCCTCGCGCAAATTCGCCGAGGAGACTGGTTTATGGCGATAGATCTGAAAGACGCGTATTTCACATACAAATTGCGTCACGTCACAGGCGATTTTTGAGATTCGCCTTCGAGGGCCGGGCATATCAGTACACAGTCCTGCCATTCGGCCTGTCTCTAGCACCTCGTACATTTACAGTGTGCATGGACGCGGCGCTGGCACCCCTGAGACTCCGAGGCGTTCGAATTCTGAACTATTTGGACGATTGGCTAATTCTGGCTCAATCGCCGTCAGAACTCGCTCACCACAAGACACTAATACTCGATCACCTCGAGTGCTTAGGTCTGAGAGTCAATTGGGAGAAAAGTTCACTGTTTCCCAGTCAAAGGATCTCCTTTTTAGGACTGGATCTGAACTCACTGTCTATGACAGCACGGCTGTCATCACAGCGCAGGCGAAATACCCTGCAAATGGCGAAATCCTTCCGCAGCGGCCACATAGTGCCACTCAGGAGATTTCAGAAAATGCTGGGCCTCATGGCCTCAGCCTCAACAGTGCTGCAGTTGGGCCTGCTGCGCATGCGCCCACTACAGTTCTGGTTGAGAACGCGCGTACCGCGCCGAGCATGGTTACACGGTCGTTATCGCCTCAAGGTCACTCAGGAATGCATTTCAGCCCTGACACCATGGAGAGCGTCAGACTGGTACCGGTCAGGTGTAAGCCTGGGGACTTCCTCGAGCCTGAAGGTGGTGTCCACGGACGCGTCCACCTCAGGCTGGGGAGCACTGCTCGGCGGCAGACCGCTCTTTGGCCAGTGGGCAGAGCGGGCCAAACTACCGCACATAAACTGCCTGGAAATGATGGCGGTGGACTTTGCGCTGAGGCGCTTCTGTCCCCGGATAAAAGGACACCACGTCCTGGTCCGCTCGGACAACATGTCGGTAGTAGCCTACATAAACCGCCAGGGTGGCGTGAGATCCCGAAACCTATTCAGGTTAGCGGAACGCATACTGGTGTGGGCCCAGCACAACCTGCGCTCGTTAAGAGCAATGCACGTGCCAGGCCACTTGAACGTAGGCCCGGACAGACTCTCACGGAACAACGTTCCTACGGGAGAGTGGTCCCTACACACACAGACAGTGCGTCTGCTGTGGAAAACGTTCGGCAGAGCGGAAATAGACCTGTTTGCAAACCAGGAAAACGCTCACTGCCCAGAATTCTTTTCGAAGAGCACGAACGCGCTGGCCAGAGTCTGGCCCCGCCGTCCGCTCTATGCTTTTCCTCCTGTCTCACTCCTGCCTCAAGTGCTGGAGCGTATCAAGGAGAGCGGATGCTCAGTACTACTGGTTGCTCCATACTGGACGAATCAGACCTGGTTCCCAGCTTTGATGCGACTGAAAAGTACTGCCCCGTGGCCGATTCCAGTGAGGAGAGACCTCCTCTCACAGGCCAAGGGCTCGATTCTGCATCCTCACCCCGAGCTTTGGTCCCTACACGTATGGGCCATAAACGGGTACCCGCTAACCTCCCAAGAGGAGTGTTAGACACGATCGAACAAGCTAGGGCTCCGTCTACTAGACGACTCTACGCTTCCAAATGGTCGGTGTTCTCTGGATGGTGTTCAGATCAAGGTCTGTCACCACTTCAGTGTGGAGAACCGGAGATTCTCTCCTTCTTGCAAGAGCTATTGGATAAGGGAAGAACCCCATCCACGCTCAAAGTCTATGTGGCTGCCATATCAGCGTTCGTTAATCCAACGCTTGGCCGTTCACTAGGCAGGAACGACCTGGTGGTCCGCTTCCTTAGAGGCGCCAGGAGGTTAAACCCTCCAGGGCCTCCTTCAGTCCCCGTTTGGGACCTTTCTACAGTGTTGAACGCTATGAAAGGGGCCCCTTTCGAGCCTATTCACTCAGTTGACATGAAACACCTGTCTTTCAAGACCGTGTTTCTTTTGGCTCTCGCTTCAGTGAAGCGTGTGGGAGACTTGCAAGCGCTCTCAGTGAGAGCTTCTTGTATGGAGTTCGGGCCAAACGACTCTGTAGTCGTATTGAAACCGAAGCATGGGTACGTGCCTAAGTCCCTCAACACACCGTTCAGGGCTCAGGTCATCTCCCTGTCGGCCCTGCCGGCCTCAGAGGACGGAAATAGCTCCCTTTGCCCGGTCAGGGCATTAAGAGCTTACGTGTCCCGCTCCGCTGTTTTTCGACAGACGGAGCAGCTCTTTGTTTCGTTCAGCGGACGCTCCAAGGGGCGAGCCGCGACGAAACAGAGTCTGTCTCGATGGGTAGTGGACGCCATTGCGCTAGCCTACGCATCTAGAGGTTTGGAATGCCCTTTGGGCATCAGAGCACATTCCACGAGAGGCATGGCCTCTTCATGGGCTTGGTATAGCGGAATCTCGTTACAAGATATCTGTATGGCGGCAGGCTGGTCCTCCCCGTCTACATTTATTAGGTTCTATAACCTAGAGGTTCCTGCGTTGCAGGCTAAACTGCTCTCGGTCTAGAAGACTATGTATAAGTGCTCCTGCCCCGCGCAGCGGCCCAGGTCACTTCAATGTTAATATGTATAAGTGTTCCTGCCCCGCGCTGCGGCCCAGGTCACTTCAATGTTTAATATGTATAAGTGTTCCTGCCCCGCGCTGCGGCCCAGGTCACTTCAATGTTTAAGCATCACTCACTGACAATGTGTCCCATGAGCATGCTATTACCCCTCATATATATATCTATATTTACATATATATGCTATTATGCCTTAAGAGGCACTACTATAAAGGGATGATGCTATTTTAGCCGCTCTCCCTATACTTCTTGGGGTAGGCACTTGTATACCAGGGCGCGCGCGCCCTTAGGTGTCTGTGTCGGTCCAAGAGCACGCACGGCGGTTTACATAGGGTTCCCGTAGCGTTCTTCGACGCAGTACGAGAGAACTCTACGTAAGAGAACGTACTCGGTTACTAACGTAACCTCGGTTCTCTCTAGAAGAGGGAACGAGTACTGCGTCTCATGGCCGTGCGTGCCCACGCTGCGTCGCTTCATTGACGAAAATCGGCGTGTTAGACAGCTATGCTCGTATTTATAGGCCTAGGCCACGCCTGTTTGGGCGGGAGGTGACGCAGAAGGGCGCGAAGCGTCCTCATTGGTCAGCGTCTCTGGCCTCGCATAGGCTGTGCTTTTCTGGCAGAGCAGCCAATGGGTGAGCTGTATTGCTCCGCCTAGGTTGTATGCTTCAGAAAAGCGTTTTACAATATTACAAAATTAAGGATTAATTTTAGGCTTCAATCTCGACAAAGAAATATCTTTCCCGTAGCGTTCTTCGACGCAGTACTCGTTCCCTCTTCTAGAGAGAACCGAGGTTACGTTAGTAACCGAGTACGTTTTTCACTTTCGTTTGGAACACCCCTACAAATGGCATACCCTTCCCGAAGTGTCCTTCAGGGGTTCAAAAACGCCATTTGGAATTTGCCCAAATGTCCATCGTATCCCATAGACAGTGGTATATCCACACTTCTGAATCTCGCCGGAGGTAGGTCATCCATCGGGTACTTTTTGTCTACTCTTTTATGAGTGCTGTGAATTTGGACATAGCCTACTATATAGTAGGGAAGTATGCGATTATGGATGTAGCCTACCTGGCTGAATCAATAGCACATGTTTAGTGTTAGGCTACAAACATCTGTATTGTCCTGTAATTGTAATTTTCTCACCACTGTAAACGCACAACTTTAAACACTACATGCAAAATAAATAAAATCAAACCAAAATGAATGCGACTGGATTTTTTTTGTTTTGTTTTGTTAAAACATTGCTATGAGATTTGTTTCTTTAAATTTTAGGGTAGCCTATATGGATTGTGTTCCGTTAAGTAACCATTGTAATAGAACAACATTGCCCTCTGCTGGTAAATGTGATTTTTGAGGGGTCATTTTTAACTCTGTAGAAACTAATAACAATCTTTGATGGAAAAAAATCATGGAGATAATGATTAAAGGCCAACAAACACATATACAAAATTCTGGGCTTTGTGAGCTACTTTGTTTCAATAATTCCACCTGAATCATTTGTGTGATTCAGATTATGTTTGCTAATAAATTATTTAATTTGTGCATTAATCTATTTATTACATTTTGATTTCTACTTGTTCACTTTGAGTATCAACTTTCTTAATTGGAATTCAGTAAAACAGAAATTGACACGGACAAGCAGCAAATAGGCTATACTGTCTTCAGAACACAAAACACAATATACAAACCACAGCTTTAGCTTCACACCAGGATAATTAAAAAAAGGTGAAACATTTTGGTTATAAGGCATATTTTTATATCACAAATGCCAATAAATAAATTATTCAGCTCATGGTAAGAAATGGGTACATTTTCTTAAAGATACAGGTCTGATGTTGGGAAAACCCTTTAACTGGTTGAGAGTACACAGCAAATTACGAATTTAGAGTGATCTAAGTTTTAGTTAAGAGTTTGATCATTTTACGACTATAACACGAATGTGTGAAAGTCTCAAGATGCAATGTTTGTAGGAGTGTTTTTCAAACCTGAGCGTTGTCTCTGAAGATAGACTCCAGACAAGGATTAACCATTTCTATTTTTCCTGTGTATTTACAGAGACTGAAGTCATAGTGGAGAGGAAGTTAGACTTTATGAATATAGTGGTCATGAGATAAAGTGGTGGCTGTAGTTTTTTCTGTGGTGGTGTTTGAATAGCAGTGAAGGACTCTGAGCTTGTTGGTGTATATAAAGAGCACTTAAAGACTCTCCTGAAAGCAGTGCTTGGATATTCAAGTGCTCTGTGGTATTTGGCAGATTATCAGTAGCAGAGGAAAGGTGCTCACAGAGACATTACGAGTGATTCACCTCTGCAGTCAGAGAAGGTAGATAATGAGATAATACTATGGCAGTGCTGAATGTTGAGTAGCGTGCTCTGATATAAGAGATAGCTGGAATAAAAGCCTATTAATATGAGCGAGAGTCATATTGGTTTCAGACACCAGGGTGCGCGCTGAGTCGACAGAGAGCGTCTCCTACAATGTCCAGCTCGTGTCTGAGCTCCTCGACCACATCGTTGATGCTGGGCATGTCCTTCAGCACACATACGCTCTGTGTGTACGGGTTATAACGCAGGGAGAATGGACGCTGGATTGTCTTTGCAAACTCACTGTGAAGGATAAAATGCATGGTTAAAACAAAATAATAATGATATAGAAATATAACAGGTCACATATACAAAAAAATTGATTTACCGCATTCTAAATTTAGCTTCCTCAAAGCTCTCTGAAACAAAGTAAACATCTTGAAAGGTGGTGATGAGACACTCCTGCTTACAGGTGACCTTGGGCTCAAAGGGAAGGATTTTAGCAGCGCCTGAGAGAGAGTGCTTTAAAACAAAACATGTGTTTCAGTGTCACATCGCAGTAATGTTACAGTTTATAATATTACAAAATATTTCTATTTCACATAAATGCTGCTCTTTTGAACTTTCTACTCATCAAAAAAAAAAAATGTGTGCGATGATAATAATAATAAATGTTTCTTATAAAATAAATGTGCTGCAAATCAATTTCCAAAGGATCGTGACACACCGAAGACTGGAGTAATGATGCTGAAAAATCAGCTTTGCCATCACAGGAATAGATTACATTTAAAAAAATATATTAAAACAGAAAACATTATTTTAAATTTTAATAATATTTCACAATATTACAGTTTTTACTGTATTTTTGATACAGTGATGTAGCCTTGGTGAGCAGAAGAGACTTTTGAAAACATAAAATAAGTAAATAGGGAACAACTAATATGTGACCCTGGAGCACAAAACCAGTCACATGGGTCAATTTTATGAAATTGAGATTTATACATCATCTGAAAGCTGAATAAATAAGTGTTCCATTGATGTAAGGTTTGTTAAGATAGGACAATATTTGGCCGAGATAAAACTATTCGAAAATCTGGAATCTGAGGGTGCCAAAAATTCAAAACATTGAAAAAAATCACCTTTAAAGTTGTTCATTTATGTTCGCGATTTTGCTGCATTCAATCATGTTTTATATATGTACGGTAGGAAATTTACTAAATATCTTCATGGAACATGATCTTTACTTAAAAATCGATAATTTTGACCCATACAATGTATTGTTGGCTATTGCCACAAATATACCCGTGCGACTTGTGACTGGTTTTGTGATCCAGGGTCACATATTTTATTAATATTTATTGTTCAAATGATTAGATTGAACATAAAAAGATGATTGTTCTAATCTTTAATTCTAAAACCGATAATGCGTATCTAGTGTACCTTAAGTTCGCTGATGGACGAGAGAAGTCCAGCACCGTATGCTCTGAGTGAACCCTCCTGCTTGCACAGGCCAAACTCTACCGTGAAGAAATAGCACTGCAATGACACACACACACACACACACACCAACATAACAACCATCAAAACTACTGCAAAAAATATTAAGGCTTTATATGCACAGCAAAATGTACTGAAATATATACTGTTGCTAATTTCTGCACAGCATCATCAGACGCCCCGAGAGAAGCCAGTCCTAATTCCTGAGAGAACTGTGCAAAACTTGGTTCAGCCAATAGAGGAACATGACCCAGCAGCTCATGACACGTGTCCCTGAAAGACATAGACATGAAGATCTCTTTCATTTATTAATTTATTTGTATGTGCCTATTTCACATGACACATACAAGCGTGAAGTGAAGCAGGAGCAAGCTATTAAATGTTGTTGAGTTGTTGTTTCATCGCTGAAATAACATTGAAACAATGATAAACGGTTGTTTAAAGGTTAACAAAATCGATGATGAAATTTGAACAAGACCCGTATGAAAAGTTAGACACTAAAACAATGCTGCATTATAACAACATTGATTTGATATTCAAAATTTAATAACAAAATTCAACAGGGATTTAGACCTTGATTCACCCATGAAGAAATGTTAAAACGACAGCACAAGAAATGGAGCCCAAAACCCAAAGTACAAAATACAACTGCTTAAATCATCTGGATCTAGTTTGATTTATTGAATAAAAGGTGCTGTGACAGTGAGTTGCTTCAACAATGGGTGCTGCTTCATAAAAGCCTATTTCAAAAGATTGTGTCGATAAATCGGCCTGAAGAGATAAAGGGACATGTGCATTGTACTCACGGTTCAGGAGTGTAGAGAGGATCTGAGCTGTGACGCACATATTGTGTACAGTGAAACACTCTGAAGGCCAGACCAGCCAGAAAGTCTCTCGGTGACAAGTACCCAGCAACAGGGCGAATGGTGAAGCCAGTTCGCTCTGAAACACACATACACAGCCACATATCTACTGTCCCCTGCTGGTGACACAACTCATATTTCTCTTCAGTTCCTCTTGTACCTATTGTAAGGTTAAAATGTATCTTTAAAAAAAAAACTGTGTGTGTACTGATCATGTGTGCTCGGTCTCACCTCTCAGGAAGCTGGACACGTCCTCCAGCTGTGGTATGTTGTCCTCTCTGTAGCCGCAGTACTGGGTGAGCAGAGGCAGGTTGTGCAGGTACTCTCTACAGGCATGTGTGGGGTACAGCTTATTCAGCTCCCGAAACACTACACCCCACGTCTTCACCTCTTCCTCTGTGAACTCCACGCGTGGTATGGGATCTCCACTGCAGAGTGAGATAGAACCATGTCAATATTAAAGATATATAAATGTGTTATGTGTATGAAACGTACGGAATTAATCCAGTTATTGTTAAAACCTTATTAAACGTACTGTTTGTAACTCATGGCAAGATCAGCAAAATATTTCCTTCTCTTACGATACACGTTGTCTTTGAATCCCTGAAATCATATGAGAACAAAAACGTTTTCATACACAGGGTCACAACTCAAACACTGAAGACATGAGCAGTATGATGCAAGTACTACTAATCATCAATAACCAGTGAATTTCTGAAGCAGGCAATACAAACCGGATGATCCGCATCCAAATCTGAACCGTACATTAGAACACGACAGGCACTCTTATCCAGATCTGAGATCTTCTTAGGGAACCAAGGCACTTCAGCAAGATCTGAAAAATGTATTTTCACAGTGTTACACAACTTTCTGTGCAGTACTTGTCAATCTAATGAAGGAGTAAAACACAGTACCATTCACAGGCGTCCAGAACTTATCAGGTGAGTCCATGGCTATTATGCTTGTTTGTTTGCGCAGCAGCTGAACAATATCTTTCAGAGTTTCTCGATCACTGTCACAATCCACTAGGACTTCTAACTCCGAGTTACGCCGCCGGGACTTACGTGACTCGATATGCAAAAGATTTACCTGGTTGTCCTGTTTATAACAAATGAAAATGAATAATTTTCCACATTTACTCTTTGAAATATAATTAGCGTACAAATCATTGTATACATATATTTGGAGATGTACTAGATTTATAATGTGTGATAACTGCAGTGAGAAGGTACTTAAGTTTATACATATATAACCAGCGTTTCTTCATTCATAGTCCATACTTTCCATGATATGGTTTGACAATTATCGTAAATTATTGTTTTAGCTGGAATTGCTATACAATTAGTTATTTAACCATTAATGTATAGTGCCAGCTACTGTATGATTCTACTAAAGTTAACAATAACCAAATAATACAGATAGATAGAACAGAAAACATTTATGTACCTGAAATAATTTTAAAGCCTTCACAAGCCCTCCAACTTCATTCTTCAGAGAGAAGACAATTGCAGCATGTTCTCTCTTGGAGGAAAGTGTCTTGTCTTTGTTCTCGTCTTTCTTATGAAGAGTAGTTTTGTTCAGCTTAATGAGAGAGAGAGAGAGAGAGAGAGAGAGAGAGAGAGAGAGAGAGAGAGAGAGAGAGAGAGAGAGAGAGAGAGTATTATATTCAGTACTCAGGTGTCTCTTCACATTACCATGACAATCTCTCTACTATATAGAGCAGATGTGTAATATCCTGCGTGAATGAACTTATGTTTGTTTTTGACCTGCTTTTCATATAGGAAATCGTTATTCAAATGCAAATAACATGATGTAGCCTAAAGAACATTGTCAACAGGTTGGGTAGGATGGATCATAGTGCTAATAAATACTTAGCCGACACGACTAAACCAGTACTATGTGGTGGACAGTGACTCAAAAGTTAAAGGCCAATCATATCAACAAATCACCTTTTTTTTCTGTTATATTAACAATATACAATACATAGATCAGAAGTTCATGCGCATACAAAAATATATGGCTTATACGTTTTTTATTATTATTTAAATGCACATTCATGATATGTTAAGCACAACATATATTTAATATTTTATTATTAATGAAAGTCATTGTAAAGAGTTAGAATAAATATAAAAAAATCAGCTATATTATTCCCTTTTTTGAACCTCAGCAATTAATGATTGCATACACTATTGTAACTATTGTATAAGTAAAGCAATACAAGAATACATCCGTTTTTAAACACTATGGCTAAGCATTTTGAGTAGGCCTACATGTAAAAAGTTGTTCTTACCTCATTGTTGAGTTGCTTATCTTCGTTACTCTTATTGATGGAGTCAAAAGACCGTCCTCGACGCGGTCCGTCAAGCTTGTTGGCGAGCATGGATGGGTGCTCTTGATTTTATAGTAGAGTATGGAGAGGTGCGTGGATCAGACAGACGCTGCTATCAGTCTGCTAATGATGTTTTCTCTTTGGATTTATAAAGAGATCCGGAGGAGGGGGAGGAGCGCGACCAGACCGACCACAAGATCTCAGAAATTGCAAAAAGGTTCAGCAAGTAAAAACTATTTAACCGTTAGATCGTTATGAAACAATTAAAAATTAATAGCCTAATAATAATAATATTATTATTGATACAAGCGCAAAATGGGAGAAAGGTGCTTGTTAATTTTTTTTGTTTACCCCGGTGACTATTGACATGTTTTGTCAGTAACTCCTACTTTTGACAGTAGGCCTAACGTACTTTAAAGTTTCCTGTCTGAATGGAGCCTACGTTTGCTTTTATTGTGTTCAATTGTTTTTCCAACATCTACTTCAAAAATATAATGCTGATGTTGGAAATGTATTCATTAATGTAATGTAGGCCTAAGGTTGTTTTCAACTAAATGTTCAAAAAAACATACAAAACCTCAGCTAGAAAATTCCATTTGACTCAAAACCTTACAATGAGATATCCCACTGCCAACTAGCCCCAGTCTCTTATCTTATTTTGCTTACTTGATAATTATCAATATCATATTGGTTATCACTCTGAAAGTGTGAATAGTCAGATCATAATAGACATGTGCACTATTCATAATGTTAATTAATTATTTTGATATTTAATATTGAATCACAACAGTATCACATAATGTCAATATAATATGCCATATTAAACACCAGCCTTTCAGCAGATCACAAGGAAAGAGAAGAACAAACCTGAGAACAAAAAGGTAAGGAAATTCAAATAAAATAGAAAATCGAGTATTATGCAATGATCTCTGCTGATATGTTTCAGCACTATTGCCAATTGAACAGCTCCGACAATGCATTAAAAGATTCATAAAAATGGAGACCTTGGCATTTAAACACACCCAATCTTTCATGCGGAGCATATTGTTGATTTATTTACTCTTTCCAAGGTTGGTCTGGGATCAGTGAGCTTTATTTCCACGCCTCTGTGGAAAAAAATCAGTGATGAAAGTGATGTGGATAATGGTCTAATAAGACACGGCAGCAGGTCTAGATTAACTGGTGACGACTGATTCGGAATGTGCTTGTCACTGGTTCCTGTTGTCTCCCAACCAAACTAAAGGCCCCAGTCCACACTATAGTTCCAGTCCGGGGGTGATTTTTTCCAAAGGGAGAAACATGGAAAATAATAAAAGCACGTCAATGAGCGTGGCTCGGATTAATAATGATGTGGTAGTTATGAGCAATGGCTGTTTACAAGCTCACACCAGCATTAATTAGCTCAAAACGCAATATAATTAGGTACTGCTGTACGTCCATTTCCAAACAACATGACTAATCTTTTATTCAGACATTCTCACGCTACTTCTGTGCCTTATTGGTCCATTGTCTGTGCCTCCCACTGCTTGGTCATTGATCTGAAAGACCTCCATACCCCTCTTCAGGGCGACAGACAGACAGTCTTTTGTATGGCAGTCCATAAGTACACATCTCATTAGGCTTCATGGAGTGAGAGATTCACCATCTATTGAAACACAGCCAGTTTATACCAGTTCCAAAAGCATGCTGAGATTTTTTTTTGTCGTTGCAAATGTAGAATACCTTTACCTCTGCAAACCAATTTCCCATATCATAAAAATGTTGAAAACCAAAAATGTGTGTGAATCAAAACGCTTTGAACTTTATGACTCAAAGAAAATCTCATTCACCACAACTCATTTAGAGGTGAGGCACAATAAATGCTTGAACTGTTTTTGTGGTAATAACCATCAAGTACAGAGGAACCATGGACAAAAAGATGCATTCACCTTATTATGGTTAGCATGTATCGCTTAGTATGTATGAGATTTCCATTCATTTCCTTTTTTCCATATATAGTAATGATGTTTGTGCAGAACCGGTGACGTAGTGTGATTGAGCCAAGTCAAATCATGCTCAGACTAATCCAATGCAGTTCTGGAGTCTGGTCTATTAGTATACAGTAAAGCTTCACTGTATGCACACAGCTTCTGCAATCAGAGTCAATTCAATCTACAGTCAGTCTCAGCAACAGGAAGTTCCCTTCAATCTATGTTGTGAGAAAAGGCCATGATAGAATAAGCAATGATACATTCTGTAAGAGTTCATTGGTCTGTCAAACAACCTGAAGTTCCTTCAAGGCATTAGTGCTTCCTGTCCTCCCATGTGAGCAAGACAAGGTATGTGATGCAGAACAATGTCAGGAAAGATTAACTCTGGCCATGATCACTGAGCTTCAGTTGAAAGATGACAATCGTAAGAAATATTTGGGCAGTCTATAAAATCCATAACAGTATAGGTGGACCAAAGATTTGCTCCAGTGCTGGGAAAAAGAACTAGGCAGTCCTCATTAGTGGTTTAACTTTGCTGCAAGGCACCTGAGTCAAGTTTTGGCATGGTCTACACATTTTATGAGACTGTAGATTTTCATTCTGACCTTTTATATCTTATACTTAAAGGTAAAGGTCCCCTTCCATTGATATAGAAAGGAAGGAAGAAATGAATGTGTATAGACCATGTGTTCAAAAGCTCTGAGAGCTAATTCTGATTCCTAATGTCTAAGGCGGGCATGAACATGTGCGTCAGCATGCTGCATGTGTATCTGGCATGCTCAACCTGTGATCTCCTCATCATCCTGTATGGATGATGGAGAGTGCAAAACAGGGCTGTGTGACAGAAAAGATTCCATCATAATCATAACCTTGTCAAGGCGCTAGAAAAAAACTCAGGAGAATTTCCTGTTTCAACATTGACACCACTCTTTCCATTTTATATAATTAAAGCTATATTCATATTTAATTGAGGATGCATTAAATTAGTCAAAAGTTACAACATTACAAAAGATTTCTATTTAAAATAAATCCTTTCATGCTTAAATGCTTTTAATGTAATTTAGAACTTTTTATTCATCAAAGAATCCTGAATGGTTTCTATATGGTACAATCGTTTCTACAAAAATATTAAGCAGCATGACTGTTTTCAACATTGATAATTATGTTTCTTGAGCAGCAAATCAGCTTATTTGAATGATTTCTAAAGGAACGTGTAACAATGAAGACTGGAGTAGTCCGGCTTTTTTTTTTATTGTTAAAATGTAATAATACTTCACTAAATTACAGTTTTTACTGTACTGATCAAATAAATGTGGGTTTGTTAAGCATAAGAGACTTCTTTCAAAAACATTTAAAAACTTTATCGACCCCACTCTTTTGAACAGCGGTGTAAGTATATGACAATAGCCAACCTTGTTTATGCTTATTGAAAACCTTAACTGAAATTGTAACAATATCAACAACACAGCCTTTCTAAGAAACTTTCCACAATCATACTTTGTTATTGACTCGCCAGTGTTAGCATATAGACATTAAACGCTGAAGATGTATGAAACAGGAAATTAGCTGCAATCACATAAAAAGATTTACTTACTGTTCATCCTGTTCATTTTTAACCTCTCAACTACTATTTAGAGAATGGGATGTGTTACGTGGAGGGGCTTTATTATATCAGTGTTGTATGTAAAAAGAGTATGTGGTGATCTAATAAAACTACATTTTGCCAGGCTTAGAATTGAAAATGAACAATTTCTAATCAAGACAGTGATGCTGCTTTAAACTATGCGGGATCAATTTATTGACATTTTCAATTAAATTCATTTTATGATTAGTTTGAAATGTTTTTCTTCATGTTTGTTACAGTGACAATTTTAAGAGGGAATTTCATAAGAGCAGAATCAAGAGAGGCTTAACAATTTCACAATGCAGATATGGATAACTGTCCAGTAAACACAGATGGAAGAATTTTACAGCCATGACAGCAGTCAGACCAAGGTAATGGACTAACTGGACAGAATGACTGACAGCTGTTGAGACACAGACACACTTGAGTGTACATGAGCAGTCACATCTGATTACATTTTTGCTTGTATGATATACTGCCAGACAACCATCAACTCTATCCATATTCTTTCTTAGGAAGCAGTGAAATCACTCTTGTTTCCTTTTAACTATTAAGAAAGACTAACCTTGTTTGTTGTCTACAAACAACATGGACATGAACATGGGTTGTATCACCATTAAAAAAATGTCCAAGTGAAATTCACCTTCAAAGGTTCAGATAAGAGGGAAAAATGTATTACCCAGTATGAGAATGTGCTAAATTCATCTTAGGCAATTTAGATTTTCAAATCTTTTTAATAAGTAGTATCCTTTGAGGCCAATGTTTAATCATAAACCAAAATCAGAGTTTGGCATTAGAGTAACACAATATACAATATAATTTTAATATACTTTTACATTTATTAAAAGACAAAGATCCATATGAAATTTCCAATTGTTTGTGAAAGTGGCAGATGCACTGTTAAGTATACCAGCACCAACAGATTGAGAGAGAGAGAGAGAGAGAGAGAAGAAAAAAAAAAATATAGAGAGAGTGCCATGTGGTGGTCATGACAGGAATTACCCTACTGCTAGTCATCTCCCCAACCCTCATCTGAGAAAATATCAGCCTGTCGTTGTTTGAAATTGTTTTTGAAATCCTCATCAAAGTGCTCCAGATCCTCCTCTTTGAAAATACCCTAGTAAATAAGGAAAATAAGAAAAACAGTTGTGTGATGACATATACATCCTCTAAATAATGAATCTGAGCATGCGAGATGGCTAACGTGTCCTATGGTGTGGTGTTCTCACCTTTGGTAGGTATCCCAGCAGTTTTGTCGCATGCTGTTTTAGGAGCCTCTGTCTCTCCTCTTCGATGATCTTCCGACGCTGAGCCTCTCTCTCCTGCTCCATTGCTCTCTCCTCTTCCTCCCTCTCCTGGTGAATATTTAGATTCATTAATTTCACATTATCAGCAGTTATTGGTATAATCTGACTCGGAAAGAACTAATGAGTGAGCTGCACATTTGCAGGTAGATTTGTGGGTTTGGGTCTTACTTGTTCAGCCAGATACTGCAGTCTCCTGTCTTCCAGCAGCTTCTCCACAGCCCGCTTGTGTTCCAACTGTTTCATACGACGCTTCTGGGCATTCATCTGCTCAATTCGGTCATCCTCTGCAAACTTGGCCATCATCATCTGTCTGAAGGCCTCCTCTTCCTCTTTCTCGGCTTGTATACGCAACTGCTTGAAAGCCATCATCTCCCGACGCGTCTGCTGCAGCTCCAACCGCTGCCGGATCCTCTTCTCCATCTCGTCCTGTGAGTGACATGATGGTAAAGAGATGGTACAAAAAAGCATCAATAAATAATACAAATTATTACAAATAATTATTAATATAAAAACAGTATTTGGTAACAATTCATTTTAGTGTCCTTTTTACACGTTACATGTAGTGCATAATTACTATATATTGAGCATAATTACATGAAACTAACCCTAACTCACACCCAAATCCAAACCCTATAGTTCCTGTAGTTAATTAGTTATTAACATGTAGTTAATTAGTTTTTTCTGTACTTGCATGTATAATTACACTGTAACACAGACTACTTAAAAAAAGTGTAACCCAGTATTTTAATACAGTAAAACAAATTATTACAAAAATAAGAATCATTATTGATTGAGGAATTCTTGAAGGCCCTAAAATAGGCTTAATTTTTTGGGGTTATTTGAAATATGAATTTCATTGAATTTATTTGAAATATGAATTGGACATTTCATTGACAGGAATCATGAGATTGACCTTTGTCTTCTTTGTAAAATGTTTAAAGTGCATCCAGTAAAGTGTGATGTAGTAAGACAGTTCTCACAATTTCTTGTTGTCTTGCAGCCTCAGCCTGCTCTTCCAAGTAGAGTTCCTCACGGACGCGCTCCATCTTCTCACGCTGTCTTTTCTCAATCTCGATCTGCTCAGAGAGCTAAACCAGAAGGAAAAAAAGAACACGTTAATATTTGAATCTTGATTACTCGCATGTACTTGATGGCCCCGAGGGTGAGCTTTCATGTACCATTTTGTGCAGGGTTTCTTTCTCCTGCTCTCGCTCTCTGACTTTGGCCATCCTGTCCTCCTCCTTCCTTTGCTGGTATTGGGCAAACTCAATGATGCGCCTGTTCTCTGCTTCCACTTTTTCTCGCTCCATACGTCTCCACTCTGCTTGCTGCTTTTTAAAATCTTCAATGTATCTCTGAGTGGTCGTCACCTTCTCGAGTCGTAACTGAAGCTCCCTGTAAATTAAGCTTGCCAGTTTCAAACCATCCTAGAACCATCTGACCAACTCATCTAAAATAGATGTTGTGATATTGTCTGTTTGCTCCAGAATAATATTTTTTTTTAAAAGTAGCAGCAAATAATAAACTTTAAAAAAGGAACACACTCACATCTGGTCCTCCTCATAGATCTTTCGCACTATTTCGTCCACCATGAGTTTCTCTTTAAGAAACTCATCATAGGCTTCCTGCCTCTTGCGCTCCTTCTCCTCAAGCTGCTGCTCAAGCTCTTGCTGGTAGCGCACCACCTCCTCATACTTCTTTTGCTCCAGCTTCTCCTTCTCCATCTCTGCACGCTCATCCTCACCCTTCATCTCACGGGCAATAGCAGCCTCTTGTCGCTGGTAATATGTTAAATCACAATAAGAAAACCACAAAATAGATGACCAAATGTAAGACACTACTTTGGATTTCACACTCACCATTGTCTCATATCGCATGGCCTCCTTTTCTGCCATCTGTGCTGCTCGTTCTCTGTTCAGGTAAGCAGATTTGAGCTTCAACTCTAGCTCTCGAAGCTCAACACTGCCGATAAAACACAAAGTTTAATAAATGGTAAAGCTATACACACAGTATATATATATATATATATATATATATATATATATATATATATATATATATATAATATACAGCGCTACACAGAGTGCCATTAAACTCTGGTCTGTTACCTGTTCTCTTTAATGTACTGTCTCATCTTCTCATCTCGAAGTTTCTCATTATTAATTCTCGCCAGCTCCTTGGCCATCCTCTCTTCCTGTTCAAGCTGCTTCTCTCTGGACTGTCTGTCCTCTTCTGCCTAAAAACATACATTTTGTGTTAGATAGATTTAGATTTTATAAATTCACATTTAATTGAAATATTAAATACATGTTAAATGTGTTAATTTAGAATGATTGTGATGATCTATGTATTTTTTAAAATGCATGATTAATGTTTCATGCATGTTTTAAAATGCATGATTAATGCATGTTCATAAATGTGTAATGTAGGTTTTATTTATTTATTTTGGACCTCAGGATGGAGGACTGCAGTGCCATAGGGCACAGCTAATGGGGATCTCTGCATATTGCTGGCGTATTTTATCAAACCAACCTTGAGAAGTGATTCCTCGATTTGTTTGCCATACTCTTCATCTTGCATCTTGCGCAGGAAGCGCTTTCTCTCGATTCTTTCTTCGCCCTGGAGGTTGGCTTGCAGCTGCCGCTCTTTGGCGATGCTTTTGGTCTGATCTTCACGCATTTCCTCCTGTTTGCGGTGATCCAGGATCATCGTCTGATGGTGGTTGTGAGAGATGTTGCAACGCTGGCTCATGAAAGACTGCAAAGACACGGTCACTTATAAATTCTACAACACAACCTCGTTAATTAATGACTAAAATCGTGTCTTAAGTTACATGTCATCTTTATTCGCGCGTCATCTGAGCATCTGCATACAACGATTAGTTTGTTCAAACAGACTGTTCATGGCTTTTTAACTATTAAAAGCGTCATATTTACCATTCCTCAAGTGTGCTCGAGAGCTCCGTCGATTCTGCTTTTGAAATGCTTTTGTTTCTATCCAAACAAAGTAGGAAACACCACGCTCATCTGTTTGTGAGTCGTTGTCCTAGAAACGCAGGGCTTTCAGACCTGGGAATAAAGACGAATTTTATTGGCCAGCGCAACTCTTGCAGAGCCAATAAAGCGCAACAGGTTCCGGAAGTAAACATTCCATTTATTTTGTCAAAGGATATATTCATGTGTTGAAGGATTCCTTAAAAACACTGATCTATATATATATAACTAAAAACGGTGTAAAATAAATAAATACATTAAAATATGTCCCGCGCGTGCTCGTCAATTTAATGTCAGTGACCAGCATCAAGCTTTGTAAAAAAAAAAAAAAAAAAAAGACGCAACAATATCTCAGAATGATCCCATTAGACGTGTTCTTCTGGGTGCATGTTTAGTGAAAAACAAACCGAAATTGAATGTATTATTTAACGAAATTCTTGACCACCTTGGCCATTAATGGGCTTCTGCACGCCTGCACAATGTTCGTGAGGCCGCAGTTCACTCTTGCCCAGAAAAGCACACAAGTTGTAAGGACAAACTATAGTTAGACAACTATAGTTGATAAATTAGAGAAGACCAAAAGAAAAGATCAAAATTTTTGTTGAATAATACATGACATTTTTGTTTGTTTTTCACTAAACCCTATCATATAATCCAACACTTGTAATACGCCATGTGTCGGATGGGATCTTCGGTGATAATTTTTGCATCTTTTTTTTTTTTTTACAAAGCTGGTCACTATTCGCTGCTATATCCCGAGGGCGAGTATTTTTAAACAATTATCCTTTTGTGGTCCATAAAAGAAAGAAGGGCATACCGCATAA